>NC_086230.1:5477500-5840000 GCF_036321145.2 Pelmatolapia mariae | reverse complement strand
AAGGGGAAAAACATACAGCTCTCCTTTTCAAACGCTCAAAGGCAAAATAATTCTCCCAAATGTGAAACACACACACACACACACACACACACACACACTAGTTTGCACATGCAAATCCTACAAAGCTTCCAGATGTGGATGAAGACAAAAAACAAAAAACATATTATGACCATCTACCGAATATTGTGTCTTCGTAGACTGGAATTTTTCTTTTTGGAAAGTGAAAAGATGCTCAGTTGGATTGAGATCTGGGAATTTGGAAGTGAAGTCAACACCTCAAACTCGTTGCTCTGCTCCTAAAACCATTCCTGAACATTTTTGCTCTGTGTCAGGGTCCCTTTCCTGCTGAAAGAGGCCACAGCCATGAGGAAATACCGCATCCATGAAAGGTTGCACATCACCTACAACAACACTAGGTCTAGGTGTTACCACCTAGGGGCGATCGTGGCTCAAGAGTTAGCAGTTCGTCTTGTAATCGGAAGGTTGCCGGTTCAAGCCCCGGCTCGGACAGTCTCGGTCATTGTGTCCTTGGGCAAGACACTTCACCTACCGCCTACTGGTGTTGGCCAGAGGGGCCGATGGCGCGACATGGCAGCCTCACTTCTGTCAGTCTGCCCCAGGCAGCTGTGGCTACAACTGTAGCTTGCCTCCACCAGTGTGTGAATGTGAGAGTGAATGAATAGTGGAATTGTAAAGTGCTATATAAATGCAATACATTATTATTATTATTGTTATTATTAACAAAGTAACATCCACATGGATGGCAGGACCCAAGGTTTCCCAGCAGAAAGTTGCTCAAAGTATCACACTGCTTCTGCCAGCTTGCCTTCTTCCCATAGTGCATCCTGGTGCCAGGTGTTCCGCAAAAAGCAAAGACGCTCTATGGTCCAAATCTGATGCTCACATGTCCACTGTTGGTGCTTTCAGCAGCGAACAGGGGTCAGTAACCCGGCTGGTCTATGGCTATGCAACTCCATACACAACAAACTGTAATTCACTGTGTATTCTGACACCTTTCTGTCAGAAGCAACATTCACTGTTCCAGCAGTTTGAGCTATAGCAGCACGTCTGTTGGATCGGACAGCATGGGCCAGCCCTCACTCCCCACGTGCATCAATGAGTCTTGACCCCGTCACTGCCTTATCACCGTTCCTTCCTGGGATCACTGACCACGGCAGCCCAGAAACACCCCACAGGAGCTACAGTTTTAGAGATGCTTTGACCCAGTCATCTAATCATCATAGTTTTTTTCTGCAAGGAGGCAAAAGCTGTGGACATGATCAGCAGATACATAGATTTTAGTGCCTAAAAGAATCAGTTCTGACTTAATCATGCGCTATCTTTAGATTATTTTCACAGTTTTACTGGTAGACCTTTCTGACAACGAAGTGGAGCCATGACACCACTCCACTGAACAGTCATTTTAGCTTGCAAAACTAGTCAACTGCTACTACCAGTACTGATTCATTTCTCATATCCATTGACCTGTTTGGAGACCTCATACTTCCCGGCTGAATCCCCTCTCCACTTTTTAAAACACTTTATGGATTTTTTGAAGCTGAGCTTTTATACATGATGAATTGCTCTCTTCAGTTGGGTGTCTTCCCTGCTGACTTTAAAACGGCGGTGGTGAGGCCCCTTCTGAAGAAGAGCAATTTGGATTGCAATGATTTTAATAACTACAGACCTGTATCCAACTTACCATTTTTAAGTAAAATTTTAGAAAAACTTGTTTTTACTCAGATTAATGATTTTCTGAATGATAAACAGATCCTAGAAATATTTCAGTCTGGATTTCGGGTGAACCACAGCACAGAGACCGCTCTCCTAAAGGTTTTAAATGATCTTAGATGTAACTGGGACTCCCAAAAGCTCACAGTCCTGGTGCTACTGGATCTAAGCGCAGCCTTTGATACAGTAGACCACGCTATACTTTTAAACAGATTGAAACACATGGTGGGCCTCTCTGGTGCTGTACACAACTGGTTCACTTCCTATCTCTCAGACAGAACTTTTATGGTGTGTATGGATACATGCTCCTCTAAGATCCATAAAATGACATGTGGTGTGCCTCAAGGGTCGGTTTTAGGCCCTGTACTTTTTAATTTGTATATGCTCCCTCTTGGCAGTGTCATCAGGAGGCATGGAGTGAACTTCCACAGTTACGCTGATGACACTCAGCTGTACATCTCCGTGTCTCCTGATGACACCAGACCAATGGATGCCCTTTTTAACTGTATTCTAGATATAAAATCTTGGATGGCAGAAAACTTTTTACAGCTTAACCAGGACAAAACTGAAGTTTTAATCTTCGGTCCTGAGGCTCAGAGAGAGAAACTCCTGTCTAAATTACAGGCATTTTCACTATGCCCTTCACTACAAGTGAAAAACCTGGGTGTTATTCTTGGTAGCTTGGTTTTATCCCACATATTAAACATGTAACCAAAATTGGATTTTATCATCTAAAAAATATAGCCAGAGTCCGCCCTATTCTCTCTCGGGCCAACACGGAGATGCTGATGCATGCTTTTATTACCAGTCGCATTGATTATTGTAATGCCCTGCTCTCTGGTCTCCCCAAAAAGAATATTTCACCTTTGCAACTTTTGCAAAACTCTGCAGCTCGTGTGCTGACGAAGACCAGAGGGCGGGCCCACATTACACCGGTTTTACAATCGCTGCATTGGCTCCCTGTGTGTTTCAGGATTGATTTTAAAGTTCTTTTATTGGTTTTTAAATGTCTTAATGGTCTTGGGCCTTCTTATCTTTCAGATCTGCTTTTACCATATGAACCCTCACGGACCCTGAGGTCCTCTGGTACTGGCCTTTTGATTGTCCCTAAAGTCAGGACACATACTCACGGAGAGGCAGCTTTTCAGTGGTATGGTCCTCGACTGTGGAACAGCCTGCCGGAGGAGCTCAGGGCCGCAGAGAACGTTCATGTTTTTAAAAACAGGCTCAAGACCCACCTTTTTAATTTAGCTTATAACTAACGCTTATTTATTTTATGCTTATTTATTCTATCCTGTTATTCTATTTATATTATTAATTTAGTTTTACCTAATATCTATTGATTGTATTCTTATTCATTTTTTATCTTCTTACTCTGTTTATACTTATATTTATATTGTATCCCACTCTTATTTATTTTATCTTTTTATCCTGTTTATATTCTTATTAGGTTATATCTCCAGTGTTTCCTCGGAGGGGGCTCTCTGCACCGGGGCTGTGATCGACCGTGGCTGCTGGGGCTCTGTGGATCCTCTCAGCCTGGCTGGGGGGCTTCTTTGCCTCCCTCCTGCTGCGTGCCCAGCCTGGAGGCTGCGGTCTGTGACCGGCTCCCGGTGCAGACAGCTCCCTGTGATAGTGTTTCCTCACTTGGCTAATGCGTACCCAGCCCAATTTTACTCTTTAAGTGTGTGTGTGTGTATATGTGTGTGTGTGTGGGGGGTGGGTGGGGGGGGGGGGGGGGGATGTGTGTATCCATGACTGTTTCTGTTAATGAGAGTGCGGGGAATGAGTGGGAGGGTGGGGTGGGGTGGGCTGCTTTTAACCATGTAAAGCACTTTGTGCTACAGTTTGTTTTGTATGAAAAGTGCTTTATAAATAAAGATTGATTGATTGATTGATTGATTGATTGAATGCTGGGATGACTTTTCCAGGTAGCTTTGAGAAATAGCCTTGGGCTTAAGGGGTTAAGGTGTGTACGAAAAGCTATCTCATTTAGCTCTGAGGCGACATCAATGACGTTTTATTAAATGCAAATATGCCCTTCTGTAATTTACCAAGTGGAACGTGGTTGTGATCCTCTCGAGATTCAAGGCTCAGCCACTCATTTTCTCTCCACAGCATAACTAATGGCATGAAGCGGGTGCCACATCAGTCTCGTCTGTGGAACATTTTTTGCTTTAAATGGGTTTTTAAAGTGCCGTCGCTTTGGTGTGAAAAAAAAAAATGCATGAAGGGAGCAGTCAGAAGCCCTGAGAAAGAGGCAGCTTTTTGACATGCCTGAGATAATGAGACTGCACTTTGTAGAGTGGGAGCACTTCATCTCTGTCTGCTTCTTAAGTGTCACTCTGACACTCACACAGCCGAGGGGAAAAACCAGCCACAAAAAGTCTCACATCGAGCCATGATGAAAGTGTTTTTAGAAGGATCACTCATCCCACGTAACAGATCTGCTCCCATTTTCCGAACGGATCAAGCCACACTGAAATCCGTTTTATTTTCCTTGTTGTGCGCTCGGTGAAGCATTCTCTCCACAGGAAGCTCATTGAAGTCACACAAGGTGTCAAAGCAGTGTCACTATGAAAGCTCGCTGCTCCTGTTTAAGCCATCATTTAAAAAGAAACATAAAAAGAAAAATATAAACTTACCTTACCCTTTCTTACCCTGCACAAAAAAACAAACTATCAGATTCTTAAATCGTGCACACCGGCCAATTGTTCTTGCTACTGTTTTGAAACAGAATGACTCAGTTCTTACTCTGTATAGAGAAACATGCTTAGCTCCGGGTGGATGATGGAAAAAAGCAGGAGACATTGTGACTACAGAAACTGAAACAATAATCTCAGTCTTCCACAGCATGTCTTTATCCTGTCTTCCTTTTCTCACCCCAACCGGTCGCAGCAGATGGCCCCGCCCCTCCCTGAGCCTGGTTCTGCTGGAGGTTTCTTCCTGTTAAAAGGGAGTTTTTCCTTCCCACTGTCGCCAAAGTGCTTGCTCATACAGGGTCATATGATTGTTGGGTTTTTCTCTGTATGTATTATTGTAGGGTCTACCTTACAATATAAAGCGGCTTGAGGCGACTGTTGTTGTGATTTGGAGCTGTATGAATAAAATTGCATTGAATTGAATTGAATACCAGAGATGATGGAATGGCACAATAATCATTAGTGAGACGATCTAAGTGGGTACAGAGTTAAGCTCCTCTCACTTTTAATGCAAGCAAATGAAGTGAGCTACCTACCAACACAGCTTCCCCCTGCAATGTCTACAACTGCCCAAGTGTCAGCTACAAAGCAATGCACAACAAGAAAATCTCTTCATATGTAGATAGGGCTTAAGTTTAGGGCTCTTGACATGTTACTGTCTGGGTTTATACCTCTCACCAACCCTAAAGCAGTTTCCACACGGCATATGTAGAAATGACCCGGTAGTGCTACATGGAAGGGTGCAACTGACTGAATCATTTGGGAAAAGTCCAAAGACGATGAGCTCTCCAGATGAAAAATTTAGAATGTCAATACAAAACACATTCATGCAAATAAGCATTATCATAAATGACTGCCACCACCCTTCAGAGTTTCAAATGCAGCTTTACAAAGTTCTGAAAATCTCAGGAGCTTCGTATTTAAAACGAGATAAGAGTGTGACTACTACTGTGGTGGCAAGGTGTAAGCTGAGATGCTGCTTTTAAAAATAATTGCATTTTGATAGGTAAGAATTCAGAGTCATTAGCAAACAGAGTTTTTTGAATACTTGAACAGAGTCCTTAAATCAGGGGTGTCAAACTCAATTGCACAGGGGGCCAAAACTCAAGGCACACTTTAGGTCGCGGGCCAAACAAGATAAACATTTATTGAATATACTAAAACAATGTTTTTTAAAGATAAATATG
This sequence comes from Pelmatolapia mariae, assembly GCF_036321145.2. Lineage (NCBI taxonomy): Eukaryota > Metazoa > Chordata > Actinopteri > Cichliformes > Cichlidae > Pelmatolapia > Pelmatolapia mariae. Next base: position 5,834,380 of record NC_086230.1, on the reverse strand, counting down.
AATAAAAACAGACAGGAATATATTCCAGATTAAATAAACTTAAAAAAATAAACTTTAACTTTAAATATTTTGCTCTTCATAAAAATATATCCTGTCAAAATTATGCAAGTTAGAAATATGAACATGCTGCCAAAAACCCCAGAAAAAGTAAATGAAAGCAAACACAAGGTTGGAGCCGCATGTAGACAGAGCTGGGGCATTGCTTCGGGAGTGGAACTAATAAACTCTGCGGGCCATTCAGTGTCGTACTTTCCCCTGAGTGTATCATTACACTGCAGCTCCATCTGAATCTGCACAGGTGCAGTTCAGCAAAGTCCGCTGACTTGGTTCAACATTATTTGGCAACAGGGAAACTGGTGCATTTGTGACAGCTTCACTTGAAATGCCTTCACCGCATCATACATGCCATGTCCATGAACTGACAGATTTCCTTGCTGAGCTCAAAAACTCTATTGAGAATTTTTATCCCAACTCAGCCAACGGACCTCTGTATGATAAGGAATGTCGGCAAACTCTGAATCTATTTCCCACATAAAAGACTGAAATTGACGGTGATTTAAACTTTTAGCTCAGATAAAATTTACGGTTTGCGTTACGGTGATCATTACATGCTCCATTTTTAGGATTTTACCATACAGCCTTTCCTGGTGTATGATGCAGTGATATGCTGTTAACTCACCGGTACAGTCCTCCTGCATCTTTACTCGCATCCTGCTGACTAGTCCACTTTTTTCACCGCACAACACCGGCGCTCCATCTGTTGTAAGTCCAACAAGTTTGTCCCAGGGCAGTTTCATGTCGGTTACACTTTGACATAAGTTTTAAAAAATGTCTTTTCCTGTCGTTGTCCCGTGCATCGATTTAATGTTCAATATTTCCTCTCCACGGATGAAGATGGCCAGCTGTGCAATGTCCATCATGTCTATACTTTTCTTGTCTATACATGTCTGTACTTTTCAGCTTATCCTGACGTTTTGTCTCGTAGTGCCGTCTTATCCAATCCAATCCAGTTTTATTTATAAAGCACTTTAAAATACCCAGCACAGGAACAAAGTGCTGTACAGAAAATACATTAAAACAATAAAATAACAGAAAACAGCAAAGATAAATAAATAAAACACATAAATAAAATTAAAACAGCCCTATATTAAAATAAAAACAAGATAAAACAGCATCAAATCACCTAAAAACAACTGAAATAAAAATAAAAACCAACATCTCACGTGGTGTCAAAGGCTAGGGTAAAGAGGTGGGTTTTCAAGAGTGACTTAAAAACAGGTAAAGAACTGGCCTGTCTAATCTCTAAAGGAAGCTCATTCCACAGTTTTGGAGCTGCTACAGCAAAAGCACGATCTCCTCTGAGTTTACACCCAGTCCTGGGTACATTCAGGAGCAACTGATCAGCTGACCTGAGAGAGCGGGTGGGTGTATAAGGCTGTAGCAGCTCAGAGAGATAAGATGGGGCGAGGCCATGGAGAGCTTTAAAAGCAAATAAAAGAATTTTAAAATGAATCCTAAAAGAAATGGGCAGCCAGTGAAGTGAAGCTAAAACAGGGGAAATGTGCTCAAACTTTCGAGTGCCAGTTAAAAGACGAGCTGCGGCATTTTGCACCCTCTGTAGATGACTAATATATGATGCACTGACCCCAATATAAAGTGCATTACAGTAATCCAGCTGAGTGCTAACAAAGGCATGGATCACTGTCTCAAAGTGCTGCTGTGAAAGAATTGGCTTTATTTTTGCCAGCTGCCTGAGGTGAAAGAAGCTAGATTTTACCACTGCCTTAATCTGATTTTCAAACTTCAGATCACAGTCCACTTTGACCCCCAGGTTTGTGACAGTTGGCTTAACATACTGGGCCAGGGAATCTACATACACATTGGGGGTCTCAGTGGGGCTACCAAAAACCTTTAAATTAAATTCCTTAATTACAGCCACATTAGCTCCACTAATAAGACACACGGGTTTACCAGCAATGTCTGTAAACATATATTCAGTCACCCACTGGCGCTGAAAGGCTCTGCTTTCAGAATCAACTTTTCTCTCCACCATTGTGAGCGGCTAGCTTCGCAATAACAGAAGTTTGACTTGATTGACGTGGGAATGTTCCCAGTTAGCCTAGCGTTCAGCAAGGAGGCTGCAGCGCTGCATTATGGGATCTGTAGTTTGTATATTATTAGCTCCTCATATCGCCGGGCCATGCATAACAATAATAGTACATCTATATAAAATGATCTCGCGGGCCGGATATAAATGTACGCCGGGCCGGATGTGGCCCGCGGGCCTTGACTTTGACACATGTGCCTTAAATGGTCATCTTATTGTGCTTTGACCTGAAGCTCAGTTTAATGGACATGGCAGTTTCGTAAGCAAACACCAGCCCCGTTTCAAAATGGAAACACTTAACTCATCAAGAAACCAAACCCAAAACCTCCACACCATGATCTCCATTTATGCAGAGTTCAAATAACTGCTAATCTGCTGCCATAAAACATCTTGTATTTAAAATCCGGATGAAGATCATATCCCTTTCCATTCTCAGACACCATTTTCTGTTCCGTTTATCATTTTTAGAGCTGATGGCAAACAGGAACAGTCACAGACATTACTCTGATTACAGAGTCAGTATAATGTACTGTATAATATAATGGAACACTGCAGTGATAGCACTGCTGATACAGCTGCTGTCATTAATTCAGTGACTGATTAACTTGCTGTCACAGATAAGGCGCCCTGAGAAAAATCTTCAGTTAGGCAGCTTTACATAACATTACTGAGGTCTTTTTGATACTGAGCTACATTAGAGGGCGATATCTGAAACATCAAAGCAAATCAAATCTTCTACTTCCATCCAATGCATCTATGTCAATGTGTTCAATGACTTTTCTCAGCAAGCCCAGGGAACTGTTCATGAAACAGGGCAGCTTCTCTGTCTCTTGTCATGCCCACTCTCTCTCACAAGCCAACTCTGAAAAATCCTATTCAGGACCGAGCAGTGAAGCGTCAGTGTTTTCAAGCAGCCAATGACCCTCTTACAATGTCTGACTTATTAGCTTCACTACTCTGTGTTGTCTTTTCCACCTATGAATGCGTCTTTAACAACAGCACAGCAATATGTCTTTATTTAACGTGACAACTCAGCCGAGTTTGATACTGTCCAAGCAACTGTCCAATCACAGCTGGACAGATGTAACCAGCAAAGGCATCAATATCAACAATCAAAGGTTGACCGCAGCCTGATGACAGATTCTCTCTGATAGCTTAAGGAAAAGGAAAAATAAGATAAAAAAAAAAAAAAAAAAAAAGAGATGCAAAAGCTAAAAGGAGGACAGTTCTCATGACAGTGATTTTTTCTTTTCTTTTAGGGTTGGAGGCCTTACCCTTAGATGGGAACAAGGCTTTTCTTGTGGTGCACTTCACCCGTATCATCTGGGCTTTAAGCCAGTATCCAGATCTACCCCGCAGCATTTTATGGTTTTGTAAACAAGGCCTGGAACAGATGAGCAGGCATCGCTCAAAGACACTGGATACCCAGATCTGCTTCATTAATTCTTCATGCTGCTGAATGTTTTTTTAAATGAGCTGGGCTGTTTGTTGTGTTGTCAAAGCATTTGGCGCCTCAGTCACGCCTCGTCCAAGCGCAGAAAAATATGGCACGATGAGTCTGATGAGCACAAACGTTTTAAGGGAAACTACGACACGTGACGACGTAAAGCTGTCAGTTTTTACTCACTCACAGGCATATGGAAGCAAAGGAGCATGACATCTCACTGTGCTTTTATTTGTCTGCAAGGTAAATGTCAGTGTAGCGGCTTTGAAACAATAGCTGGCTATGCTTAGATGGTGCAAACAGATTAAGGTTACAGGCTCAGCAATAAGAAGCATAGACAAACATTTCTTTCAACTTTCATATATTTCTTCATGATATCAAGAAATGCAAATAATGTTTCGTCTTGTCAGCACTCATCAATGGGGGTTTTTAAAATCCTTTTTTCTTAAAAAAAAAAAAAGGACAGTCAGTGAAAGAGGAAGTGCAGAGGATTAGAAGGTGGTTGGTTCAGATGACATGCCTTCAGAGGTATCGAGTGTCTAGGACAGAGGACAGTGGACTTTTTAAACACAATCTTGGGAGTTTGACAGGATTTCCAAGGAATGGAGAAGAATTATACTGGTAACAATTTTCAGGAACAAGGGTGATGTGCAGAGCTGCAGTAACTGCAGGGGGATAGAGATGATGAGCTGAGGATGAAGCCACGTTAAGATAAAGCTAAGATTATTAAAGCTAGCTTAAGAAGGGAGGTGATGATCAGTGACGGGCAGTATGGCTTCTTGCAGAAGTATGGAGAATGTCAGAAGGAGCTGCACTGTGTATTTGTGGATCAACAGAAAGCGTATGATAGGGTGCCAAGACAGGAAGTGTGGTACTGCATGATTGGCAGAGAAGTATGTGAAGGTGGGGCAGGACGGATACACTGGTGAGGCGTGCAGTAGGAGTGACTGATGGATTCAAGGCGGTGGGATCACATCAGGGATCGGCTGTGAGCCCCTTCTTACTTGCAGTGGTGATGGACAGGCTGACTGATGAGGTCAGGCAAGGCTCTCTGTGGACTATGATAGTAGACCACATTGTGATCAGTGAGAGTAGAAAGCAGGTGGAAAAGAGCCTGGAGAGGAGGGGGTATGATCTGGAGAGAAGAGGAATGAAAGTCAGTAAAAGCAAGACAGATTACAGGAGTAAATAAAAGTGAGACAGGTGAAGCTGCAAGGAGTAGAGACAGAGTGGGTAGATGAGTTTGTACACCTAAGGACAACTGTCTAAAGTAACAGACGGTGCACAATAGAGGACAGGAAGAGTGTGAGCAAGGTGGAGATGAGTGTCAGGGGTTTATTTGTGACTGAAGGATGGCAGCAGAGTGAATAAGAAGGTTTGCAAGATGGTGCTGAGACCTGCTGTGATGTGTGCTTTGGAGACGGTGTTGCTGACATAAAAACAGAAGGCCGAGGTGGAGATGCTCAGATTTTCATTGGCAGTGAGAAGAATGGACAGATTTAGAAATGAGTACATCAGAGGAACCGCTCAGGGTGAGCAGTTTGGAGGTAAGGCTGAGATGGTTTGGACATGTGCAGGGGAGGAATGGTGGATATATCAGATATAGGATGCTGAATATGGAGCAGCTTGGCAGTAGGAGAAGAGGAGGTCCTCAGATGAGCTTCATGGATGTAGTGAAGGAGGAAATGCAGAGGAAAGATGCTATAGACAGGGCAGAAGCAGATGATCTGTTGTGGTAACCCATAGAGTCAGCTCAAAGAAGAAGAAATCAGGAAGGGATAAATCCTTTTTCATGGCACAGTAAACACATTTTAAAATGTACTTCTTTAATTTGATACACATTGATAAAAAACACATGATGTTATTATAACGCACATGTAAAGTTGTATTCCATAAAAGAATCTTTTATGGAAATATTCTATTATCAAAATCTCATTATTTACAGCTATTAATGTCGGTACATGCTGAAACACAGTACCCTGATTAGCATGTGAATAAAACCTCAATGGGATAACGTGTAATAGACTGTAATTGTATCTAATTAGTTATTATGCTAATGCAATAGCTAGCCTTCCACCACTGCAGACATACATATTCTCTCATTTTCACAGCTCGGCGTTGGCTCTGGTGCTACTCAGTGCTTCTTTTAGAACAAACGCAAAATAAACAAAATGACAATCAAACAAAAGTTTCACGCCTCAAGCTGCTATTCCACTTTATTTTCACATTCATGGACTGTTTATGCTTATTAATATTTGAGACTCCCCAAATACCCCAAGAAAAAAGCAACTAGCCAGAGAAAACAAACAAGCTCATCTTTTTTAATTTGCTAATTGTTTCTCTGGGTTCATCTCAATCTCACACTGAGATTCCACTTGCTGACTAACAGCTGAGATGATTAATATTTATGAGGCAGCCCCGGAAAAATCACCGACATGGACATATCAAGTGGCAATACTGTCAATTTCACAAGCGGCAGACCCTTCTGATATTCTACGAGAGCAACAGCTCGTCTTTTCCTGTTCTTGGGTCTCTGGTGACAGCAGATCATTTATATTAGAGGCACATGCGCTGCTCTGTTCTGGTGTTTGCCAGCTGTTTCCAATTTCACAAGCAACCAGGAAAATGGATCCAAATTGTAGCAATCAAAGACGCGTCTGAAGCCGCAAAAGTCACTGCTGAGGTTTTAGAATGTGGAGAGATGGAAAGGACTGTCAGCCTGAGTCAGATGGGCTTTCTGACACGCAGCCATGTATCTAGCAATGATCACAGTCTGTCGCTGCAAATAAAAACGACACCAAGAAGCAAAGGACAAAAATACCTAAATACAAAACAACCCCAAAACCCAACCTGTTTCAACAAAGTTTCCATTGGTGTGTTGAAAGATCCAAAATCCATCCAAAAGACAAACATCCGTCTACTCAGAAAAGCACAAAGTCTGATTCTTTTGTTTTATACAGGGGCTGTCAAACTCAGTTTAGGGCCCATACAGCCCAAGAGTGTCAGACCAGTAAACCGCCGTAAAGCCCCCACTCCTCAAAAGGACAACAAAAAGTTGTTGTTTTTCCAGTGGTCCAACTTGACTCCTTCACTGACCTGATTCTGGCCCCCCCGAGCTTCAGACCAGTCCAGCGGCTGAACTGAGTGCCAGTATAAGATAAATAAGGATTATTTTGAACCGTGACTCATGCAAAGCTACTCTAGTAGAGTTCAAATGTTAAAAAAAAACAAACCAAAACAACTTACAGCCGGAAATGAGTACAATAGGTCCTTTTCCAGTGCTCATTAAGAATAGAGTCAAGAACTAAAATTCTTTTCCTTCCTGGAAAATAAACATTTTTGCTCTGTGAGGACCCCCACAGTGTGACCCTCCCTCCCCCACCACCACTCTAAAGCATGCTGGGAAAAACCAACAAGTTTCCCCTGAGGATATTCTGATGCACAGCTGGGGTACGGCCCTAATCACATCACACACTGGAAGCAGAGAAATGTGAATGAGGATATCACCCATGGGCAGAAGCTGTCTTCAGCGGCTCTGATGTCCTGTGTGAACAAGTGTGCAAATACGCATTTTGTTCAAATGATTCTCTGTTGAGATTGTTTTTATTTTTTAAAACTGCTCGGGAAATGGGAGGGATTACTGAATAAACACACCAGCTCATGCAACTGAAATCCCTCAGGTAAAAAACGATTACAGGGATTCTGTTCAGCGGTTTCACACAGAATGCTGATGTACTCTGGAGCTGCCTGTGAATGACAAAATAGTGAGAAACCCCCGAGATCTGTCAACAGAACAAATGGTTTTCCTGCAACTGTGGTGTGATGGACATAGTTTTCTATTGACTCAGGGTTATGTAGGCACTTCAGACAAAAATATTGACAAAATGGCAAGTGCTATTGGTTTCCTACTTCAGTGCTACTTATTACCCATACTTCTGGTAATCTCAAGTAGTTGAGTGCCTGCTTGTTGGAGTTATTTCCTATTGGAGTCAATGTGGCTGCGACAAGGAGTTTTTTTTCCCCTGTTTTGGCAGCAAACTGGATCAGATTTGGATAATGAGGTAAATAAGATGCACAGATAATAAAAACAAATCTCATATCTACTCTTCAGCAAATCAGCTGGCGATGGGGGGCATCATCACATGACCTTTGGATGAACTAAACTCATACACAGCACACAGTCTGCTAAACATATTAGGCTAAATGAACAATACATCAAACATGCTGAAATATACCAATTCTCACAAGTGTGAAAAAAAAGTCAAAGTCTTATTATAATGAAGTCAATTTGCAATTTTACAGCATGTAAAATCTTCTCCAGCTTGTGCAGAAAGCACCCTGCTGATATTTGGCATTCATGAAAAAGCTTCAAAGGCATTACCAGCTTCCAGCGAGTGACTGTAAAGCTTCATCTAATTTATGTACAATGTGAGAAAACCCAGATGGATTTTAATCAAATGAAAAGACTGTCTTCTTTGGTAAAGCTATACGTGGCGAAAGGTGCAAATGAAAATGTAAATGAATTGAAACTAATTTAAATCTAAATAAGAGTCATGCAAAATAACAACAGGGAAACGATCACAGAGTATAAACAAATCACACCATCAAGCTGATCTCCAATTTTGTTTCACATTTCTTTAGTTTTCTGAGTAAAGACAGATTTTTTTTGTCGGACTCTAAAATAATTCAGCTTCTTTGACATTTATAGATTTGTACAACAAATTCAAAGATAACCAGCTTTAACTCTTTCTCCCAGAAAGACAACATGTAACAGCCTCCCCTGTTCCCGTTCTGATGCCTCAGTATTTGTCAATAAAGTTGTGGTTTGTTGATCATTACTCATAGTTTCTGGATTTTTCCAAGGGTGGCTGCATAGGCAGAGACCAGCCTCACTAATTTCTTCTTTTTTGTTTCATACCCTCACTAACTGCTGATACAAACCCAGTCATGTTGTACTATGAGCAGGTCTGAAATATGACAGCAACTGTTTAGCTCAGAAAAGAGCTTCTAGGGTTACTCATTGTAGGCTTTCAAGGGGTAATGAGTTAAACCCCATCAAAACCAGTAAACAAAATGAGAAATATAGCCACAATTACAAAAGCCCCATCCATGCCACCATACAAATTTTATTTGTCACATACACAGTACAGCATATAGTGAAATGCTTGTGTCCTGAACTGCGGACAGGCTGCAGACATAGAGGCGCCATTCCAGGGCTGTTTTGTTTTTTTGCATGGGGGGGTCTAGCCAGGACCCTTACTGGATACCGGGTGGGAATCAAACTTGCGATCCCCGCTCCAGAGGTGTGTAGTCTTATCCAGCCGCATAATGCAGTATATAACTCTGCAGCAGCTGCACTTAACAGACAATGTCTGAATTCTGTCTTTGCTTCACTGTGGATCAACTAAAAGTATAGAAAGCCGAGACGGTCAGAGGACAGTTTAGGTTGTATGCAGGATGTGCCCCCCATTAGCAGGCCATTATAGGTGGAGGCTGGGCAGCATGGGTGAAGACAAAGAATCTGAAGAAGCTGTAAAAAGGAGCACCTGACAAGCTTCCTGATGTACTCTGTGAGTAATGTGTTTTTTTAATGTAAAAAAAAAAAAAAAAAAAAAAGCTCTTGCAGTGAGCACTTTGTGTGGAAATGAATGAACTCTTTGACATCCAGGTAGTTACCATGACCATTAGAGAGTGCAGCCGTCTGTATATGTGGTAACCTTCAAAGGTTTTTGAAACATGTGCCTCAGAGTAAAGTAGGCCATGCTTTTATTTCTCCACACTTGGTAAAATACAAAAAAATGTCATTATAAATCTGCAGTAGCACCTCTTCTTTGATATAGGCTGAAGTATTTCTGTCATTGGGTCAGGGTCTGAATCCGCACATTTATGTAGCCCTCACAACCAAAATACGCAACACTAAAGGACACTGGAAGTTGAGAGCAGAATAAATCTTACAGTCTGTGTTTATAGATGACAAATTTGAAACTACCATCTGTCAGCATCATAAACAGTGTAGAACTAATTGTACTGTGTTTCTGTAGTATAGGTTTCTTAAATATAGACCAACTTGTTATTGATCTAGCTTTCTGAGTAAGGTTGGACTGATATCTGATCCAAATGTCCCTACAAATAACATTTTTGCTGTTATGTTACAAAAGTATAATTGCAGACAGTTTCCTTAACTAATCAGCAAGAAAGGTCCGTCTATCCTGTACCTTTGGTTTGATTGAGCTCAGGATGCAAAAGACTGTCACAGCTTTAAAAGCATTCACATAAGCCTTGCTGCTCCCCCCTGATGTGCCTCACTCCCTATTGTGAGAGGTGCAGGCAGATGGGCCCCACCTACTTTGAATACAAACACCAGTCATTCTTATTGTAAACTATTCTTTTCAAATACAGTAAGTCATTTGGTGAAAAGTCTTATTATAACTTATACTACACACTGATCAGGCGATCAGGGGAAAGGAATAACAGTGAATATCTCTTCATTGTAGCACCTGCTAGTGGGTGGGATGTATTAAGTGAACATTTTGTCCTCAGACTTGACGTGTTAGAAGGAGAAAAAATGGCCAAGTATGCGGATTTGTGCGAGTCTGGCCAGATTGTGATGACTAGACGACTGGGTCAAAGCGTCTCCAAATCTGCAGGTCTTGTGGGGTATTCCCACTCTGCGTTGGTCAGTATTTATCAAAAGTGGCACAGTGGTGAACCAGCAACAGGGTCATGGGTGGCCAAGGCTCACTAATGCATGTGGGGAGCGAAGGCTGGCCTCTGTGGTCTAATCCAACAGACGAGCTAGGCTTCAGACTACACAGCACATCAGAGTTTGTTGTGTATGGGGTTGTGTAGCCGTAGACCAGTCAGGGTGTCCATGCTGACTACTGCTCGCCACTGAGAGCACCAAAAATGGGCACATGAGCATCACAACTGGACCACGGAGCAATGAGAGAAGATGGCCTTGTCTGACTGAACACTCTTGCTAACATCTTGGTGCCAGATACCACAGGACACCTTCACGGATCTAGTGGAGTCCATGCCTTGGCAGGTCAGAGCTGGTCTGGCAGCAAAAGGGTGACCGACACGACATTAGGCAGGTGGTCATAATGTTATCAGTGTATATTTTCATTGAGGCCTACTCTGTTCTGTGCTGGGGGCCTTGCTCACCCTGTCTACTGCTTTCAATGCATGCAAACAAAACAGAACAAAAAAACAAAACAAAAAAGAAACAGCCAACATCATCATACACACTTTATATGTCAACTGTGGTTTTGCTTGATATTTATAAATGCAGACTAGGGCTGGGCGATATGACCCAAAATTCATATCTCGATATTTTTTAGCTGGATGGCGATATACGATATATATCTCGATATTTTTTAGCTGGATGGCGATATACGATATATATCTCGATATTTGTTTTAAAGCCATAAAGTAAGAACAAAAAGAGAAATACTTATTTGTGGCCACGAAATACTATTTCGAGGGCACGAAGTAGTATTTTGTGGCCACAATTTATTTATTTTTTGGACCATGTCATCAGAGGGGCTCCGTACAATTGTGCAGTCAAAATGTAAACTAAAAGACGCTGAGCATAATAACAAAGACAGCTGCTCTGTTCCCAAGTTCTACTGCATGACTGACAGTCTGGAGTTTGAAATCCTCTTTGTAACCGTGTCTCTGAACAGGTGCCATTTATGGTCCTTATACACACACAGTACGGTAATATTACGTTGAAGCACAGTACTTATCACTCCGCGAGGCTCCTCGGTAGCCGTAATGCTCCAACAATCCATCAAGCGGTGCAGCTCCGTAGCTTACCAAAGCTGTACTAAAACATTTTTTGACAGATTTCTGAGCGCCGTGTACCACATAAAAACGGTTCGCGGTCATCAAGCACAACCGGAATTCATACATAAGGTGTGCTGTCAACTTTTGAGAAAATGAAAGGATTTTGGGCTGCATGTCGTTAGCGCGGTTAGCTCGTTAGTGTGGTTAGCTCGTTAACACGTTGACGCTGTCCAGCCCCACGCACGGGGCGATGCGCAGTAACTCGTTAACGGAGATTTGCCGTGTCCATCTTGTCGTTGCCTGCAGGTGAAGCGATGGGGGAGGAGGGGGAGTTGTGTTCAGTGAAGGAGAGAGGCAGAGTAACGCAGCGTAGAGACAAAAGTGGACGAAAGAGAGGCAGACTTGCGGCTCCACAAGTATAGTTATAACGTAACATAGACTATATCGATATAAACGATATTGTCACATCTTATATCTCGTATAAAAATATATCGATATTTTTAAAAAACTCGATATATCGCCCAGCCCTAATACAGACCCATACTTGACTGTGGTGTTTCCCTGTTCAGCCAACTGTGCCTTAAAGGGGAAGAGTTCCAATCCACATCTGCATGACCACCGTGCAGCAGTTTCTGCATAAAGCATGAGCCACACAGCTGGGTTGCTGCTACAAGGTGGTGAGTGAGCGTTTTCAAGGCCAACCCTAATTACATTTGACTCCTGAATAACGCTGGCACATCAGTTGGTTGAGATTTTGGTTGCTTGTGAGGAAATTAGGATAATGAGAAGGCAGGAAGGGCTGAACGTGTGTTGTAAATTTGCATCATGGGGGACTCAGTGGTGTGAAAATGATTTGAGGCTACGTGAGAACTAAAATTAAAAATCACATCAATTACACAGTATGTCAGATCACAATATGTCCTGTCGTGGGGAATCACATCAGAGAACATCTGGCTGAGTGTTGCTGCTGCACTGCTCTCTGTGCTTTGCCTTCCCCACAGTCACTCAGCAGAGCTAACGAGGAGGTACAAGAGCAGGCGAAAATTTACAGCACACAGAGAAAGATGAGGAATCCATACTGTGTAGACTCTAACAGTTTGATTACCTTCAACCTTAATATTATTGTATGAGTTCTGTTGCACTGCAAAACACCTTTCCTCTTATCACAATTACAGTCTCTCTTCCTTTTTATCACACCCTCAAAAAAAGTTAATATACAGATTTGAGAGTTTATTCTTGTTTAGCAGACATTCACTTTTTAAAGAAAACCTATTCTGCTTATTTGCCAAAAAAGCTACAGTGTATGCAGACAAGCTAATGTAACAAATATAACAAAGACTCATCTTAATTCTGATTCCTCTTTTTTTTGGGAACCAAATGAAAAGCAGCAGAGTTTGATTTTGCTTTGTATGTTAACACTACAACACGAGCATGCTCTTTATGCTGCAGCAGATTCTGTCCTCATTATTGCAGAAAAGGAAAAATCTCCCAAACACTAAAAAGGCGAAGAATTTCACAAAAAAGCACATCTCACAATCTAATTAAAAAGTTCTCTCTGAGACCTTTCAGTGCAAAAACGTTTCTCAGTTGTAGTCTGAACATGTTCAGCCCTCTGCCCTGAAGGTGTCACACAATTATGCAGCTGACCAACAAAACACTGAGTTCACTTACAGTTTCTGCCGGAAATCACCAATCATAGCAGCAGACTATGTCACAGATACACAGAGGCGACATAAAAAGAGCTGCTGACAATTATGCATTTTATTTAAACATTCTTTAACCTGCTTTTCCTTAGTTTTATGCAATGTAATGCGATTTCACTCCTGAGCCTGGGCCCTGCAGCATACATAGCAGGAATCACTTTAACATCCAGGTGCATGGTTTGAGAACATCTTTAATATTATAAAGAAAACACTTCAACAAAATTACAGAACAGCACTGTGTTGGTGCAATTACTGACACACAAAGTATGAGTAATTTAAACCATCTGCATGAATTTGAGTGAACGGTTCAGCTATGAAGACAAAATAACAGATAACCCACCTGGTGCTATGGAGATGGAGGCCGGCTTTCTTCACCAACATATTTACTGGAAAACATCATGTGGCAAAGCGTCTTCCTTCACAGAAACTCTGGGGGAAAAAAAGAAGAAAAAAATGCAAAATGCGTTTAACAGAAATATTTCAAGATGATTATTTCCATTAACAAATATTATACAATACCAGTTTTTATGCTTACATTTATATATGACTGAATCACAATAACAGTCACCTCCAAGGTGCTTTATACTGTAAGGTAAAGACCCTAAAATAATATAGAGAAAAGGCCAAAATTCCCAATGTCGCCAAGTAAGCACTTGGTGACAGTAGGAAGGAAGAACTCCCTTTTAACAGGAAGAAACCTCCAGCAGAACCAGGCTCAGAGTGGGACAGCCAAGGAATTAAATTTGCATCTGGATAAATGGTTTAAAAAAAATTGAAATGAAAGAGGAGGTTGAGCAACACCACTCGTCATATTTCTAATTTGGAAGAAACAGGAAGATGTCATTTTGCCTTTCAAAATAACAGAGTGAATTGTCACTTTGTCAGTTTCAAATGGCTAAAGTCTTTATTAGCTGACTAGCTAAATGCCACTTGTCTGAATGCACTTTTGTCTGTTTTTAATAGCTAATATTAAATCTTTATGCTATCATAATGCAACTATAATATTAGAAGGTTACTTGGCAACCATTTCATGTGCTTGTCAAAAACGTATATTGTTAACATTTTAGATAACTGATCAACTGCGTTACTGTTTTAAAATGACGCTACTGGCACTAACTACTAAATTTCTGGTATCATGCAGTCCCTCCTTACAAGCGTTAATTCTTAGTGTTTAAGGGGGCCACGTCTCCCCAGGTTTGCAAAATAGTGGTTTCAATCTCCTCAATCTCCCGTTCATTGGTTGCTGCAAATCCCAACTGCAAAGCTAACTAGTTTGGCCAGCTTAGTCTTCTTTGTTTCAGTATTTTGAGATGGCTTGCTTGTCATTTCTGAGGCTAGCAGGAGAAAAACTCTTCGCTCGTGAAGTTCTAATATTCTTTGCATGTTCTTCGGGTAAATTACCTCCCATAAAATGCACAAAAATGATCAATAATAAGAGAAGCACATACAGGGATGTCCCCTCTGCTGGCACTGACATCCCCCTTCGCACCAGCCTGTTTTGTTTTTATCACCGCGCATGTGTTAATGAATTAGAAAATTAGAATCATTCAAAACAAACAGGAAATCTGAATACAACCTGCATACTTCCAACCTTCCAATGCATACTTCTCTATATAAGGAACAACATTTACCTTGAGGTGAAGTGGCAAAAGCAGTGAGTATGTTGCAAGTTCAATTGTTCTTAATAACAACTTAGTATGTCCAGTGTTCCCAATCAGCAAAGACAAACGCTACCATAAGGCAGGAAGAAGACGCCAAAATGCACCAAACATCAGACAGATGAGTCCGTCCACAACACGAGGACAGTCAATGATATTTTGCAGCGTGGTTTGAATTACTTGCAGTGAAGAAATCCTGATCTTTCAAGAGTTAAAATATTTGGTGTCTGGGACCCCGTAAACCCATGCTCTGTAGAATACACCGTCAGTCTTTTCAAGGATTAGTTTAAAGTTGTGCTACACGTGCATAGAGATATAAAAACCTTATTATTAGCTTACAGTATTATGTTTAATGCTATGTAGACCAGTAACAGACAGTTAGTGTCAAGTTACAAAAAACAGTGAGGCTTAAAATACTTTCAGTTTGATGTTTTCTTATGTGTTCTGGAAATAGAAATCATGTGAAACTGAGCAGTTTGATTATAATTTGAATTTTTTAATCACTGAATTTACCAGAAAGCACTGCCTCTAATTAAGTTTTAATTAAGTTTCATTAAATTTCTGTGAGTCTGGAGAAAATATAGGTCACCACTGTGTGTGTGTACACGATTAACTAAGCTGTTTTTGTTTACAATTTCTTTTAAAATGGAGAAAAAAGGAAAAAAATCCATTGATCATCTGGATGTTAAGGCTCTTTATTACAGGTTGTGCCTCAAGCCAGATCACATGGCTCTGATATCAGGGAGCACTACCAGCCACCTTAACACTTTTCTCCTCAGTCTTCCTTTTGAATAGCTGCTGCCGGCGTCGACCCAAAGTGCTTAATGAAAGCAGAAAAACACATTGAATCTACAAACTGGTGAACTGGCAGCAGCTCATTATATTGCATAGGTGAGAAGTCGTGCAAAGCTGCTGGCCTATGGCAATTCCTGAACTATAAAGACAGCACTGTCAGGCTGAGGTTCCACAGCCAAACTGTTAAAATACTACAACACACTCCTTTTAGTGTATAATAATTGAGTTAGATCAGGAAGAATTGCAACGACTTGTATGAACTGGTGGACAGATGGGCCTACAGATGGAACCAAGCACAGCAATGACTCTATGAATGATCTTTGAATAGAGCTGAAATAATTAGTGACCCTAAAATATCCAACAGCGTTGCTATGGTGCAGCCGATAACATTCACTAAATCCAGCAGAGTACAGCAGTTCTTTGAGTTGGGGCTGGAAATAGCAGGGGAGCTACCCCAAATCCTTCCAGCACTGTGGATCCACGTGCGGAGCATGATCTTTCCTGCACTTATTCCCATCTCCCCCCATTTTGATCTTCCAGCTGTGCAGCCAGTTTCTCTCTCTCTCTCTCTCTCTTTGTGTCTGATGTTGAAAACAGCAAACTGCCTGAAAAATATTCTTTCAATACTCACAGTGTGAACTTTACTGTATAGGACTGCTCAAACCCTCAGAGGGAGGAGCAAAGGCCTCTGGCTCACTGCAGAAGTTCATTCAGAGCAGAGAGTCTTGTCCTGTTAATCTAATCCCTGGGCAACTTCCTGTTGTGGCCACTCC
This sequence comes from Pelmatolapia mariae, assembly GCF_036321145.2. Taxonomy (NCBI): domain Eukaryota; kingdom Metazoa; phylum Chordata; class Actinopteri; order Cichliformes; family Cichlidae; genus Pelmatolapia; species Pelmatolapia mariae. The sequence continues at coordinate 5,818,112 of NC_086230.1, read as the reverse complement.
TGACACCATTCTTGGTTCCAGAGAGTGAATGTGGGCGTGTGCATGTGGCTTACTACATGCATGCGCATCTACTCACTGACAATGTTTAAGTAATTGTGTCAGCGAGAACTTCCCTTGGGGAGACAAAAGCCTGTTATAAAATCGCTCTCATCTCACTAAAATTTTGTCTTTCCTCTCTGCCCTGAAACAATACAAAGCCCTTGAGAGCTGCAACTGCAAGAAAGAGCAACTGTGCTGCAACAGATCCAAGGATGGAGGGAGAAGACTGATCACAGCAACAGGCCAATCAGAGCAGTTCAAAGGAGAACAGAACCGCACTGGTGATCGGGGCTGTCACATGACAACTGGACGATGAAATGAACGACTGACATAACTGCCCCGTTTGACCAATCACTGTGTAACAGCAAATGTGGAAACACACGGATGAGATGCATGATTTCCCCGAGGTTTCAGGTGATTAAAGTGAGCAAAATATTAGGTGTGGCACAAAGACAGACAAACATTTGTCGTGTTCAGCTCCTTTGTGCCCATCGGTGTTGAAAGATTTAACCATAATTGATCTTATTAAGATCAGATGGTGGCGTGCTAAATTATAAGCCAAAACTAGCACGTTCAACCATTAGCTGGATCCATGTTTGCTAATCAGTGCAAGGCAACACACTAAATAGTAGAATTGTGTTCGGTACCTTGTAGCAAACCATGTTTGTGTCAGAAAATTACAAAACAACCCCAAAAAAAGCTTCAAAAGGCAGCATCACAGCAAACACAGTTAAGAGATAAAACTTAGCAGACAGAACTGTTTTGTTCTTCTACAAAACCATAAAAATGCACTTTAATGTGAAGATTTAATATTGGTACTGACTAGGGATGGGTATCGTTTAGGTTTTATCTGATACCAGTGCCAAACCGGTACTTTTGAAACGGTGCCGGTGCTTAAACGGTGCTCGAACCGGTGCTTAAAGAATCAAGAACACAAACTTTGTCCAAAAACCTCTCATGTTTAGCTGTTTTCCACTTTTTCTTTGGCCATTTTAGCCTTTTTGGCCAGGGTAAAGGGAGTATCTGCCATCAAACAAGAAGACAGCCGCATGTAACTACGACGGTGTTTGCTAGTTCACCTCACATGCATTAATTTAATAACGTGGTTAGCCTACTCAACGTAAATTACACACGAGCAACATTAAGCTACTCACGCAGAGAAGAACGGCTGCTGCTGCCATCATCATCCGTCATCATTTCTGCTACACTGGCAGGGCTAGGGCCAGGACTCTCCTCTTCGGGTTCTTGGGGGATGTTGCTAACTCCGGGTCCGATAACAGGCACCACACCCGCAGTAGATGTGCTCAATGTGAGGTCTTGCAGCAAGCTATCAAATATGGTGCATTTCTCGGCTTTTAAAAAAACGCTATGCGTCGCCAGGTGTTTCATCAGATTCGAGGTGTTACCTCCTTTGACAGTATCACAGTATCACCTTAAAGCGCTTGTTGCAGGCTGCTGAGTTTGCATCTTTTGCTGTGAAGTACAGCCAGACTTTTGACCGCTTTGCCTTGGGCATTTTTAATCTGTAGCTCTGCTCTAAAAGAACGTACGTATCTGGGCCCGCCTACTATCCTTGCAAAGGTAAAATGATTGCCTAGAATCCAAAGTGTATGACATCTCGGGGAAAAAAAAAAAAAAAAAAAGCACCGAAATAAAGCACCGAAATGTGCACTGCTTTTCGGTCTGGTTACTACCGTTTATGTCAGAACCGGTGCCATTACCCATCCCTAGTACTGACTCATTTATGGAGCCAGCCACCAGTGGCCATTACAGGAAGTTAAATCTTCTTTAGCACTACAGTAATAAATAGGTAATTGTAACACAGTCTACTTTCCTTGAAGATTTACGTTCAGTCGAACTGTCATGGGATGAAGCAACAACTGCCGCGATAGACCGAGTTCAATGGCGTTCTCTTGTCGCCCGATGCGCCGATCGGCGCGGGAGGATCTAAGTCTAAGTCTAAGTGTAACACAGTCTGAACAAAGTACTATTTATAAAAGCTGAAACCTTAAATATAAAAGGTCGTTCTTGAAAAATCTCAAAAATCTTTGGTGCAGGACAACCAAGGATGAAGGTTTCTACTCTCAGTCTTTAATAACCTTTAACCGTTTTCTATAGTTCCAAATTAACACGTGAAAACTATTTTGGAAAGAATAGTTTTCTTACTGGGGCGTACTCTGGCGTCACTTTCAGGGTCTTCTCTCATGGTTTGGCACAGTACACACCTTAGGTTGAACGGACAACATCTGAGACTGACTGTAAAGGTAAAGCTAAGCTAGCTTAAACAGGAATGAATGAATCACCAGTTTGTGTTTCAACAAACTATTGTGTGATTGCTATGTGACAGGTTCTGATTTCCAAGCTAAGCCAATCCAATAACCCACTACACACCTCTCTGTGCTGTCAAAATTGGGTGGTAATTAAACTGACTCAGGAAGTTGTAAGGTTTTTGTTAAACAACCCAGCTTCATACTACTAACACTTAGTTTCATTTATTTATGTGTTTAATTCCAATGGCCAAAAACTGGGCTGTGCTCACATTTTTCCATAGCTAACACCACTGGTACTCAACTCACACTGAATAGCACTGGTATAGGAACTCCAGTTAGAGAGAATTTCCTCAAACAAAGGTCCAAACTATCATAAAGCCCAACGTGCATTTCATTTCAGTGCAGTATATTTTGTATCAGTGTCTTTATAGAGTCAACAACTGGTTGTCAAGTACAAACAATAAAGCACAGTTCAACAGTGGGTGTTTGTAGCTTCTGTTAAACAGAAGCTGCAGGTTCCTGCTTTAACAGAAAAATATGATTCCAAAGGAAGCTCTGGAAAAGTACCAAGGTCCCTCAGTAATCACCCGAGCGTGTGTGTGAACACCCATAGAAGAGAACGAGAACATTACAGCTATTTTTGTAAAAGGTGCGCTCACACTAACTAGTGCTTACAGTTCTTATCATAGGACAAAACTGAAGACTTCAAATCATCCATCCATCCATTCGCTTTCGCTTATCCTTTTCAGGGTCACGTGGGGCGCTGGAGCCTATCCCAGCTATCTTAGGGCGAGAGGCAGGGTACACCCTGGGCTGGCCACCAATCTGTCGTGGGGCTAACTCATAGACAGAGACAACCAGTCTCGCTCACATTCACTCCTGCATTCACACCTATGGGCAATTTAGAGTTTCCCTATCCCCACTAACTGCATGTCTTTGGACTGTGGGAGGAAGCTGGAGTACCCGGGGAGAACCCACCCAAACACGGGGAGAACATGAAAACTTCACACAGAAAGACCCTGTTGTTGACTTCTTAATGCATTTCAAGTCCAAGCAGAGCTGGACCAAACACATCTCCACACTTTGTAAGGCCTCTGACCAAAACGCAGAGCAATGCTGTGTTGCAGTCCACAATTAGCAACCTCAACTTAACCAAGATGGCTTGGGCGGAGCTGAACCACAGGGTTTAAGAAAAGCACTCATCGAGAGCTCAGACTAAATGGGAACTGTTGGGAAAGAATTCCAAGGTAATGACATGTTAAATTTTTAGATTTTTACTTGGGCTGCTGCCCAGGTATGATAATGGCTGCCAAGGTTTATTTGGAAACCCCTTTTTTCCCCTTTATCCTTCCAAGAGAACGAAGCCATCTGCAGTATGTTAGAGTGTTTCCTTTCAACAGGTTTGTATGAGAAAGTTAAGCTGGAGGTTTATATGGTTTCTTACATGAGGGATTAACATTCTGCAGGAGGGAAAAGGCACTGAAGCTACTATAAAACTATTAGTCGTCTGACCGTGTCATGTTACACTCCTTTCTCTGAGTGACAAAAACACAAATGTGAGCTTACTAATATATGTGAATGCTGCTCCATTACAGCAAGGAACATAATCACATTTATTCTGGTCTATATTCGATTCAGTTGTTTTAAATAATTACTTATTAACATTATTATTTTTATAAACATCACAGAGTAAAAATTAATAAATGAATTCTAAAAAGACAAAAGAGAGATGAGAGTGGTCACAGAGGGTTAAGCCCTGCTTAAGCTGGGCATACACTGGGTGATTTTTGGCCCATTTTGAGATGATTTTTCAGTCGTGCGACCGTTTTGGGGATCGGCCCGAGTTTCGCCTTAATCGTGTGTCGTGCATCGTAAAGTATACGTGGGGTAACGAGACGCGATTAACACCTCACGACCAGCTCCCGATCAGCAATCGTATGGTCGCAAGAAAATCAAACCTGTTTGAAATCCTGTCGCCTGTCGTGAGGGTGTCAACGCAACCTCTCACACTGCGCACGCGCAAACACAGAAATGAAAGTGAAAAAGACGGAGCAGCACAACAGTGCAGCGTGTGATCTGGACACAGGTGATGGAGGCACAACTTGTATAACTTTGGCAAGCTCATCCAAGCCTTTTCGATGTGGCCTGACAAAATTATCACGACCGCAACAACCGTGAAAAGAGTTGGATGAACATTGCTGCTCAAATGCAGCTGCCTGGTCAATGTTTTCATTAGCAATTTAGCAAAGTTGATGGTGGTGGTGTGGATGTCTGTGTGAATGAAAGACAGAGAGGCAGATTTTGTGCTATAAGCTTCATGTTATAGACGCACAGTGTGAGCACTCAGGTGACATCAGAGCATCCGACCGTATAGTGCGAGACCATGCATCGTGACCTACGAACTTCTAACCTCTGCGATTCAATTGTACAGTTTCAGCAGGAGCTGAATAACGCCACTGGAGAAAAAAAAAATAATAAAAAAAAAAATCGCACAGTGTATGCTAGAGCTGTTCGATATAACGATATGTATCGGATGACGATATAAAAACGTCTATAGTTTCATTTTACGCTATCGTTTGTTTCGTGGTGTCGCAAAATAAACTGTTTACGGCAATATATTTTCATCGTTTTGATGGTCGCTGTAGTGGCTATATTAAAGTTCTCTCTTTCGCTTATATTTAATATAACCACACTACGGACGGACAAGCGCCTGTTTTTATGCGTTGTCGTTAGCAACAACAACGGTAAAACCATCGCGTGTCCGCTTGTTTATTTTCCACATAAACCTTTCACAATAAAGCTCAAGATCCTGTTGAGACTTTTCAAAATAAACTGAATCACGTGAAAGAGTATGCAGAGTATTATAGATGAGAAGCAAAAAAGAGCCGTCAAAAAGAGACTCAAACGTTAGAACAGGCTTTTCCCCGCAGCACGCCGTGTAATAAATACTCACAAAGAAAACGGCGGCCATTACAACGTATGTCTAAAAATGTATCGTTTCATGCATCGGTTAAAACACTCGACTCCAGGTACACGACGCCCAGCTGGAAACACTTCACGCAAGTCGAGCTGCCCGAGATTCACAGAATTTACAGAAAATGTTAAATTTTTGTGATTTACATCGTTATCGGGACGATAGATGTCTTATATCGGGATATGAGATTTTGGTCATATCGCACAGCCCTAGTGTATGCCCAGCTTTAGGGGGTGATTTGGAAAGATCTTGGTGGTTCTTGTTGATCAAAGTTCTTGTTTTTCAGTCATTCCAGCTGAACTAAAAAACTGACAACTTTTGGGGTTGAGAAAAAGCACGCTGCTGTAAAGAAATGGAAGCATTTCATTTATTGACAATAAAATATACAAAGAGCTTTGCAGTTAAAACGAACTCCAAAGAATGATTGCATAGGTGAAATTGGACTTTATCAGCCAGCTGTATCTGCATGTACGTTAGACTGAGGACAACTGAAACACTCACAATCTCTAAATAAAAGCCCACAAATGCTTCTAGAGGTCCCAGAAAAAGTACACTAAGAATGAGAGCTGCTAATAACTAACTACGTCTGCCAAGGAGGTTATGTTTTTGGTACGTGTATGTCATTCTGATCAACGTTGTACGGGTGTGGAGTGGGTCATGGTAACAATTTGCCACACCCACCAAGCTCTTCATGATCGACTTATTTATTGATCAAATATCGACAAAAAGTCTTAGAACTTGGAAACTGTGATTCTTACAAGAGTGGTGTGTATCGTAAACATACAGAACGCACTGTATAAAGATCTAAAACATGTCACCTTAGACCTCTCACCTCTCCTTCCAGATGAATACACTGACCTGAAGGTTAAAGTGACCATAATGCTATATGGAGCTATTTAAAACAGCTTCTTTGTGCCGTTGTTTGCACTAAAATGTCGACATAGAGAGTTCCCAGAGAAGACAGGCTAGTTTACCCAGGTTGAATTACAATTGCAGAGGGCAAAACTGGCTCAAGTTGTCACTTTTTCTTGACATTTTCTTGCCTGAAACACATCAGCCTTGAGTTTGCCCACCCAAATACTACTTGCAGTGAAATTCTAAATGTCCATCTGATTCTAAAAGCACTTAAACAATAGTTCTGTGGTCCATGTTGACACTTAACCCCACCCCTCCAACGCACACGCTTGTCTACATCTGTGTGATGCGAGCGTGCCGAGGGACCTCTGAGGACTGGGGCAACGGCTGCCTCCACATATTATGTAACCAAGCTCAGACAAACACACTCAGCAACCCTCACGCTGAGCCTGGATCAGTGGGTGAAGGGTTGACGGGCAGTGGAGGGGATGCCACTTTCTCCTCACCCTGCCTGCACCCCATTCTTGCTACACATCAGAAAAGGACGCAGGCCTTGCATTAGAGGAGGGAGAATGAGGATGTCAAAAAGAGGTCACCTGTAGCTGCTGGCAGGGATTAAAGCTTTGTATGTGTACGCATGCTTAAACTTACATGGCCTTTCTTTGCTTTGTAATTCTTTCCTTCCATCCACTCATTCATTGTAATTCCCTTACAAGGACTAAGAACAGCAATATTCCTTAAAGAAAAAAAAACAACTCTTTATAAAAAGAAATCCTCTGAGTTGCCTTGTACACAGAAAATATATATGAAAGGCACCCTTGAAAGGATTTATTAAGCTGCGGCACTGAGGTTCAGCTAGAGCTGAGGGGAAACTCTTAAAGACGAATACATTTTCAAACGGCTGCTGAAAACTAATAAAAAACACCAGCTACCAAATTCATAACTGAAGGAACTCAAGAGTGCTTCCTATGTAATTGTATGTATGTCTGGATTTTGCACTCCGGGGAAATACTAAAGGGGGGGGGGGGTCCATATTAATTTGTTTCATACGCAGCTGTGGCTCTGACAGTGTTTTATTTAAAATGATAAATGAATAAAGATGTGGGGAAAATGTCTCTTTACTTCCATTTATTCATCACTACACACTGAAGGAGTGTGCTGTGCAGACTCTCGATGCTGGACTAAATCTTACAAGTAAGGAAACACCACTTGCGAAATTATTTGCCAGAACCCTGATGCCAGTTTATTGGCTGCTGTTGCTCCGAGGTTTTTTTTAAATTTTATTCCTATAGTCCTTCATCACTGTCTTTGTACAAGCTCACATTCAGCCCTCCAAATTTATGAAAATGGACCGCAGACACAAAAGTATCTGCTGTCACACACACATGAAGTTGACAGACATCCTATTCTTAATCCACAGGGTTTAATATGATGTCAGCCCACCCTCTGCAGCTATAACAGCTTTGACTTTCCACAAGGTTAGGAGTGTTTTGTGGAATTCATAACCATTGTTCCAGAAGTGCATTTGTAAGGGGATGACAAGAAGGCCTGACTCACAGTCTCCACTCTAATTTATCAAAGGTGTTCATTCAGGTTGAGGTCAGGAGTCTGTGCAGGCCAATCAAGTTCTCCTACACCAAACTCACTCATCCATCTTTATGGGCCATCCCCAAACTGTTCCCACTAAGTTGGGGGTATGAAATTGTCCAAAATGTTTTGGTATGCTGAAGCATTAAGAGTTCCTTTCACTGGAACAAAGGGACCAAAAAACAACCCCACACCATAATTCCCCCTTTACCAAACTTTACACTTGGCCTAGTGCAGTCACACAAGTATTGTTCTCATGGCAACCGCCAAACCCAGACTGCCAGACGGAGAAGTGTCATATGTTATTCCAGAGAACACGTCTCCACTGCTCTAGAGTCCAGTGGTGGTGAGCTTTACACCACTGCAGCTGACGCGTTGCGTTGTGCTTGGTGATGTAAGGCTTGGATGCAGCTGCTCAGCCGTGGAAACCCATTCCATGAAGCTCTCTAAACACTGTTCTTGACCTAATCTGAAGGCCACATGAACTTTGGAGGTCTGTAGCGACTGACTGTCACTGAGTGCACTGACCGGACTTGTTGCACAGTTAGCATCCTATCATAGTACCACACTGGATTTCACTGAGCTCCTTAGAGCAGCACATTCCTTCATAAATGCCTAGGTGCTTGATTTTATACACCTGTGGTCGAGGAACTGGAACACATGAATTCAATGATTTGGATGGGTGAGTTGATTAAATATACTGTAATATGATTTTAATGATGATATTATGGTGGAGGAATATCATCTTAATTCCTCCACTATAACAACCTCAGATGCTTCTATGACATACCCATTTAGATTATGTTAAGGCTTTAAGTCGGGGGTGGCTGCTGTGATTGAGAGTTGTGCCAAAACAGGCAGCTGTAGCCGGGAGCCTCTGCTAGGCACTGAATAGTCAGTGAAGCAGGTAACTTTACAAAGTTATGAATCACTGAGTAGCTCAAGGTGGATGTTAAATTACATATAGAAGAATAATACTGGGCAAATATGTAAACTACAGTGAAGTAGTTTATACATTTGCGAAACAAGTAAAAGATCCAGGAGGAGACAAATCCCCAGAACGGCATCTTGCTAAAAAAAGAACCTCACACATGTGAATCAGCAAGCAGCCAAAATCAGCTTTTACTGTCTTTTTTCAAAGATTAGGATTACAATTTATTAATGTAACACTAATAACATTACTTGATATCAGTAAAAAACTAAAGCCATGCTATCTGTATATGCCCTAGTTAGTTGTAGCACTCAAACCAGGGGTGTCAAACATACCATTCCAGCCCACCAGACAGCTTTGGAAAATGTAAAGGAGTGATGAAAACTTCATATTTTCAACTCTGAGTACTCTAGTTTTATCATGCGGCTGTAAGTGGCAAACGATAGAAAAGGAGCTTGACATCCCTGACTTAAACCAAGGTGTCTGGAACTACAACTCTGGACAGAAAATAAATGACTGAGCCCCCCTTTGACTGGTCCACATGCTTAGCAAACACTCAGGGAACCCTGGAGGGCAGTCATATGAATAGGAATGGCAATAACAATTGTGAGGCCGTACATTAAAGACACACACACCCACCCACACCCTTACTGCAGAGAAGTATGACAGACTGGTGGTAATACCTATATGTGCAACCCAGTGCATAATGGCATAAACACATATACCGGGCCTCTCCCTATAGAAGCAGCTATTGGCTGGGAGCCACATTTCATACATGACACCGCCCCATGACACATGTATGACTCTGAATCCTCCAGCAGCTTTTCAGGCAAACTTTGGCACGCAAGCGCCCACGGACAGACCGACCTATGGGGACATGTCACAGCAAAGGAGCGAGCAGTGACGGTGAAGATTACACTACATACACACACAGACACTACATAGTTGTCACATCTTTCCTCGTTCACCTCTGACTGCAGAATGTAGAATAACTAGTTTCACACAGTGCGGTGGCAGTAAGAGGAAGCCGGTGTAGGTGAACCTGGAGACGTCACAGAGCTGCAGTGCACTGGCCAGACGACGACGGCGTTTCCCTATAGCTGGAGTACAGCAGGCAGGGAGCAGGCCGGCGCAGCGCCGGGGTTGACGTGAGGACAGCGCTCACCTTGCACCGGCGTCCCCGAGGAGAAGCTTTCAGCCTGTTTTCGCTGGAAGTGTCAAACTGTCTCACTCAGCGGCACTCCACCGCTCAAATAAAAGCGACTCCCGGTATCGTCCACGTAAAACCGCTGAACGAGGAGCAGCAGAGTTATCACGTGAAGAAACAAGCTCAACAAACACGTTAAAAAAAATCAAATAAAAGCGGCTTTACCGACTCGAGCCGGCGTCAGCTAATGCCTCTCCCTCCGGTGTTAGCCTCCTCTACCGGTCCGCTTTCAGGTGCCTGGAGACGGGAGAGCAATGTCCGCTAGCCGGTACTGTCAAAGTCATGGCCACGGTGTGCACAGAGAACTCCACAGCGTTTACTAGTTCTCTATGCTCGGTCCTCCCCCATGCCTGTACAGTACGGGTGAACGCGGGTCAGGAGCCTACGAGGGTGGCTTTACACCGAGGGTCTGCAGCACCCTCTAGCGGACGGATGTGAACATCCACCGCGGAGGGTTATATAATGCGCAGAACCTGGAAAATCAGACGGGGATGTTTTTATTAACAAAACATTTAAACTTACTCTCATGTTAGCTGTCAGGCAGGACTCTGAAGGCGTGCCCTGACTAACTGGCAGAAGTTTTTCTGGACATCTTCAACCTGTCTGCCTTAAATCCTCTGTACCCAAAAGATCAGCTATCTCTTGTCTCAGTGATTATAGTCCTGTGGCCCTGACTCCATGAAGTGCTTTGAGAGGATCGTTCAGAAGCACATCAAGGACGTCATCTATGTTGGTCTGGACAGCCATCAGGTTGCATACAGGTGGAAAGTTCAACACAGGATTGTCAGCCCTGACCTACCTGGAACATCACAACTCTTATGTCAGGGTGCTGTTTGTGGACTGTTTTCAACACGGTGATAAGCTGGCTCTGAAGCTTCATAACCTGGGTCTGTCGACATCGCCGCGCCACTGGATCAGAGACTTCCTCTCCATCAGGCCTCGGGTGGTGCGACATCTTCCACACTGGTCCTGAACACGAGCACGCCACAGGGCTGTGCGCTCAGCCCGGTCCTATTCTATGGAGGACCAGAAGAGCCACGCGCATCGAAATAAAAATTTCTGTGCTTTAATAATGAATTGTAGAATAAATTCTGCAATTGTAAATTCATTTTTGAATTCCAATTTAATAAACTGCATTTCAAAATCCTTTTTCCAATTGCATTTCAAAATCCTTTTTCCAATTGCACTTTAATAAACTGCATTTTAAAATCCTTTTTTCAGTTGCAATTTAATAAACTGCAGTTCAAAATCCTTTTTCCACTTGCAATTTAATAAACTGCAGTTCAAAATCCTTTTTCCACCTGCAATTTAATAAACTGCAGTTCAAAATCCCTTTTCCACTTGCAATTTAATAAACTGCAGTTCAAAGTCCTTTTTCCACTTGCAATTTAATAAACTGCAGTTCAAAATCCTTTTTCCACTTGCAATTTAATAAACTGCAGTTCAAAATCCTTTTTCCACTTGCAATTTAATAAACTGCAGTTCAAAATCCTTTTTTCCACTTGCAATTTAATAAACTGCAGTTCAAAATCCTTTTTCCACCTGCAATTTAATAAAATGCAGTTCAAAATCCCTTTTCCCTTTCCTGTTCGCTCCTGGATTAGCTGCTGGATTAGCTCTTCGATTAACAACTTGCTGGAGGCTATTCAAATTAGCCACACCGTGGGATGTAAGGAGCTCTCTGATTGGTTGGTCAGACACAGGCTGTCTGCCAGCCTGGATTTTTCTAGCTCATAGCTTCTCCCTGCTACGAAGCGTGTGTGCTTGTACAAAGGCCGTTCAGCGTCGGGATTTACACTCGGCTCGACTCGGATATGTGAAGAATGAAGGGACCCTGCAGCGAAACGGAGAGCCAACCTCTGACTGAGTGCCTGTCTACACAGTCTGACCACCTGTTGAAGGTAAGGTGCTAACGTGGCTAACGCTAGCATCACCGCACGTAGCCCCGTTATTTTAAGATCATCTTAGCTAATGAAAGTTTTACGTCGCAGCTGTACGAGCTCGCTACGTGTTTTGTAAGCTGCTGTGCTCTTCACAAATAAAGCTGGAAGCAGCTCAGACTGTTAGAACCAGCACTGAGGCCTGTTACATTTATACAGTGTTAGAGCAACGGCTGCAACCTACAGCCTTAAACTAGCGATTACAATGCTGACAGTAAACTCGTCAGTCCAGATGTTACCACATTACTCTATGGTACTTAGAGTTAAAACAACTGAGACAGGCTGATTAAAATAACAGCTGTCAGTTCTCTCATTCCTTATATCAAGACTGGAGATCACACTACTGATTTCAGTTCATTTAATATGTGAGTGCACAGATTCATTCTCAAATGGACATAAATGATGATCAAAGGTTGTATATATGATGAATTCATCAAATCCCAGCCTCTAACACAGTGCGCTGAATCTTAGCTTTGAATATCCAGTATATTCTAATCAGTGCAATGTAAGCATTCACTGAACCTACAGTATCTACACCTGTGTGGCAAATGTGTGGTAAAGATACAGATAATGAAATTTAATTATTAATACAATATACATCATGAAAAATGAAAGCTGAAATTGATTCAGTTTAGTACTTTTCTCTGTATGTTCTGTGATTATAAAGGCCTTATATTCTGTGATATATACTGTAAATGATTTTCACAGAAGTCTTAAAGTACTTAAATCACTGCTGATAGTCTGGTTGTTTATATTTTCACATGTTTTTTGTGTCTGTAGGGCTGTTTGATGACGATATGAACTCCTCTGGGAGATGAGGACACACCCACATCTGTTCCATACTGCAGCCATGGATGGTGTTACAGCTCTGAGTCAGCTTTGGGCCATCAGACGCACACACTGGAAAACCAGCGCCCGTACTTCATGCAGGAGAGACGGCCTCAGTGATGGACTCTGCATCCTCTACTTTACCTCCTAATCTCTTTCTCTTTAACACACAATTACAATCACTCCAAAAGAGTGTAAACTTACTGAGGAAGTCTCTAACTTGTACACATTTGTACTTTTACTTGTTTTATGAGTTATTTTTAAGAAGAGTAAAGTTATTCACATAAAGTTGTTATTCTTCTGTATTTATTCTTTTGTATCATGTACTACAGTCATACTGAACTTTACAGACCTGGTGAATTGGAGAAAACAAAGATCACACACACACACACACATATATATCATTCAGCTTCAGCAGTATTTCTATTCATCTTATGAATTCCAGTCCAATGTCAATTCACTGAGTTCAGTTTTGGTCTTAAACTCCAGAGAATACCACCTGGTTTAACAATCTTTTTTATCTGATTATTTGCAAAATGTTTTCTTCTGAGAGATGCTCCTGAGGCTGAAATTGAGCCCAGAGAAACAACAACAAAGTTTAGTTCCTCTGGATTTTCCATGGAAAATTGTTTTATCACTCATCCAGGTGACTTCTCCAGTGTCACGGATGAGTGATGAATGTATCTCCCACTGGAAACCATTGTGTCCAGTTAAAGTCATTCGTTTTTTTTAAGGAGAGTTGTTAGATGCTGTGCTCATGAGGACAATGAGTTTTAACTTGCAGCACAACACAAAGCTGCTATACTGGATCAACGATCAAAACACTTAATTGAGCAGAATTAAGTCAAAATGTAATATCCTCATATGACACATCACACATGACCCAGCATTGTTCTAAGAATGCAAACTTTCTTATTGGAAGTTTCCACAGCTGCCAGAAAGGGACAGATTTCTGGCTGGTCTTAATGAGTGGTCGTTGCTCTCTCGTTTTCTCTGGAATTGCTGCACGGAGGATGTAACACCAATGATAAGCGCTGAGGTGTGTGTCCTTGTCAGGAATTAGCCATCCTCAGCTTTCTGGGAAGGAAAAGTGGAACCAGAAGATATTCAAATGCATCTCTTCACAGCTGCTGATGAATTCTACAAAAAACAAAGTTTGTTAAAAACATTTGCAGGTGAATCACCACTGATTTATCACTGACATCCATTTACTCAAAAATTACTGACAAGTGGACAACTAGAATATATAGTTTATAATTTCAACAATGTCCTGTACAAAATGAACTATATATGACAAATGTGGTGTGGTGCTTGTGGAATTTTTAACAAGGACCCTACAAAACTTTACAATACTCATGCTGCCCAACTTTGGACAGCTAGGTGTGCAGTTCCTGCTTTAAATGCATTCACTTTTAAGATTAAGGAATCTAAGTGATAAGAGGCCAGAAATGTTTGAACTCGCTTATGAACCTAAATCACTGAGGCCGTCTCTCCTGCATGAAGTCCAGGTGCTGGTTTTCCAGTGTGTGCATCTGATGGCCTAAAGCTGACTCAAAGCTGTAACACCATCAATGGCTGCAGTATGGAACAGATGTGGGTGCGTCCTCATCTCCCAGAGGAGTCCAAATCGTCATCAAACAGCCCTACAGACACAAAAACGTGAAAATATAAACAACCAGACTATCAGCAGTGATTTAACTACTTTAAGACCTCTGTGAAAACCATTTACAGTATATATCACAGAATTTAAGGCCTTTATAATCACAGAGCATACAGAGAAAAGTACTAAACTGAATCAATTTTGATTCAGTTTGATCAGGATTTTGAACTGCAGTTTATTAAATCAATTTCAATTACTGTAGGTTCAGTGAATGCTTAAATTGCACTGATTAGAATATACTGGACATTCAAAGCTAAGATTCAGCGCACTGTGTTAGAGGTTGGGATTTGATGAATTCATCATATATACAACCTTTGATCATCATTTATGTCCAGTTGAGAATGAATCTGTGCACTCACATATTAAATGAACTGAAATCAGTAGTGTGATCTCCAGTCTTGATATAAGGAATGAGAGAACTGACAGCTGTTATTTTAATCAGCCTGTCTCAGTTGTTTTAACTCTAAGTATCACAAAGTAATGTGGTAACATCTGGACTGACGAGTTTACTGTCAGCATTTTAATCGCTAGTTTAAAGGCTGTAGGTTGCAGCCATTGCTCTAACACTGTATAAATGTAACAGGCCTCAGTGCTGGTTCTAACAGTCTGAGCTGCTTCCAGCTTTATTTGTGAAGAGCACAGCAGCTTACAAAACACGCAGCTAGCTCGTACAGCTGCGACGTAAAACTTTCATAAACTAAGATGTCCTTAAAATAACGGGGCTACGTGCGGTGATGCTAGCGTTAGCCACGTTAGCACGTTACCTTCAACAGGTGGTCAGACTGCGTAAACAGGCACTCAGTCAGAGGTTGCGCTCTCCGTTTCGCTGCAGGGTCCCTTCATTCTTCACATATCCGTGTCGAGCCGAGTGTAAATCCCGAGGCTGAACGGCCTTTGTACAAGCACACACGCTTCTTAGCAGGGCGAAGCTATGAGCTAGAAAAATCCAGGCTGGCAGACAGCCTGTGTCTGACCAACCAATCAGAGAGCTCCTTACATCCCACGGTGTGGCTAATTTGAATAGCCTCCAGCAAGTTGTTAATCGAAGAGCTAATCCAGCAGCTAATCCAGGAGCTAATCCAGCAGCTAATCCCGGAGCGAACAGGAAAGGGAAATGGATTTTGAACTGCAGTTTATTAAATTGCAGGTGGAAAAGGGATTTTGAACTGCAGTTTATTAAATTGCAGGTGGAAAAGGGATTTTGAACTGCAGTTTATTAAATTGCAGGTGGAAAAGGGATTTTGAACTGCAGTTTATTAAATTGCAGGTGGAAAAAGGATTTTGAACTGCAGTTTATTAAATTGCAGGTGGAAAAAGGATTTTGAACTGCAGTTTATTAAATTGCAGGTGGAAAAGGATTTTGAACTGCAGTTTATTAAATTGCAGGTGGAAAAAGGATTTTGAACTGCAGTTTATTAAATTGCAAGTGGAAAAAGGATTTTAAAATGCAGTTTATTAAAGTGCAATTGGAAAAAGGATTTTGAAATGCAATTGGAAAAAGGATTTTGAAATGCAGTTTATTCAATTGGAATTCAAAAATGAATTTACAATTGCAGAATTTATTCTACAATTCATTATTAAAGCACAGAAATTTTTATTTCGATGCGCGTGGCTCTTGTGGTCCTCCATACTATTCACTGTCTTCACTCGCGATTGTTCTGCCATTCATTTCACTAACACAGTTGTGAATTTTTGAGACAATGATGAGACTCACTATAGAGAGAAGATCCAACAGCTGACACGGTGCTTAGACAACATCCTCGTCCTGAGCACCAGCAAGAACAAGGAGGCCACTGTGGATTGCAGGAGTAGAGCATGTGGACAACATCAGGTTTCTGGGTGTCCACATAGCGTCTGACCTGACCTGGTGGCTGAACACATCGCACCTTGTGAAAAAAGCCCAACAAAGGCTGTACTTCCTCGGGAAGCTAAAACGGACCGGGCCGTCTTCTCGACTGCTTGTGAACTTCTACTGAGTCAAGTTTGCCTCTCAAACAATTAATGAGAAAAGTGAAGCAGCACAAAAGTGTGAAATTGGTTTGACTTTAGAAACTATTTAAATGTACCTATAAAGTGGAGTAAAAATACAATTAAACATTTTCTCAGTTTAAGCAGTTTTCTTTACTATGATACAGTTTTGTTTTTTTTTTTACTTCACTAACACTAAATAAAGCATAAACGTCCGATAATATCAATATTTCTGTTTTGTTTAAATCAGCCCTTGTGCTCAATGGAGGCACAGTCATACTGAGAGGAAGAAGATATATCAAAACTTACAAAAAGCTTGAAAAACCAACAGCACAGACTTACCAGATCCACTCCCTGTAAAGCTGAATGATGAAGGTATTTCTTTTAATTTGACACTTTTATTTAAATTTAAAAAATAAATTTGTTTTTTTTTAAAAAAGCAAAAATCAAAAAGATCATCTGCACTGCAAACGGAAAGACAAAAAATGTTTTCATCGCTGTCACAGTTTCTGTTTCTTTCTCCTCCAACCTGACAGCGCATGCTGCCTTTCTCCTCCCCTTTAGGGTGGAGTTGTATAGTTTCCCGCTCTTCAGTCGTAGCACCTGTTTGCCATCAAGTTTATCCACTCCAGTGCAAACAGACCAGCTGCTAGTGTTGCACCAGTGAGCTACATACCGAGCCAAGAGGATAAAAACTAAGTATCAATGCTATTGCACTGTATTGATCAGATACCAATCTTAGTATTGATATTTGGATCGTTCTGCCCACGTCTACGGCTGATGGTAATCACAAAAAAATTGTCTGTGTACCTGTGTTACTTACCTTCATGCTTAGTTTTGTGTGTAAATGTAAAGACTGTGAAACTTGACACCAGTCTCTGTTGGTTCTGCGTTTGGGTCCACCTTTGCTGACTGGCCTCACAGCCTTGACAGTGACTGCTGACATATTTAACTAAGAAGTGCATCTGCTGCATCAGACTAGCTCAGTTTTGAATTACTGCTTGGCCTTGAAAATTCAGTCTTTTGTAGGTTTAGCGTAAAACAAAATTGTTTTACAGAAATGCAAAATAAAAAGCCTTAAAATGAATTTCTTTTTAAACAATCCACACACTTGCTTACCTTATAAAAAGGTTTGATATTAATATACATTGTTACTATTCATTACTACAGGGGGCAAAGGGCTGGCATTTTTAAAGCACTTTCAGTTTTGGGTTTAATTTTGTTGTTGTTTTTTGGCCTACTTGAGGTTTGGCTTATTTCACATCTGTACATAGAGCCAACTTCTAATCATGGAGACCTCAGGAACCCTTTTCATATGAAGTAACACTGCTAAGACACAAGGCAACTTGGCAAAATATACATTTCTCATTTAACTTAAAGGAAGCAGTAAAACTTTCTTAATATAAGCAAAAAATGAACAGTTTAAAAAAGATTTCCTGTTCTGCCCAAACACAGATTGCTAGACATGGTGCATAGACCTTAAAAAGGTGAACTTAGTTATCTGAAGGTAGTGGTGGCTGTAGCTCAGATGGTAGAGCAGGTCACCTACTAACCAGAAGGTTGGTGGTTTGATCCCGGTCTGCAAGCTAAGTATACTAACCCCATGTTGCTCTCCGATGCATCCATCGGTGTATAAATGTTTGTGAGTGTTAGACAGGAAGTGCGTAGAAAATAAGAAGTCCTTGGGTGAAGGTGCAAGTTGTGTAAAGGGCTTTGAGTGCTCAGAGTAGAAAAACGCTATTTAAGAACCAGTCCATTTAATAATTAGCCTTGGATGATACAAATCTGTAGATTGTATCAATATTGACAGTAACAGACTTTTGCTGTTGTTTTATTTTAGACTTTTAGAGAGTGTACCAGAGTGCTGAAGACCAAAGAGGACCAAGGATTGCTCTCCTGTCTCCAGACACAAGGGAAGGAAGTTCATGTCAGATAAATCCTTGGTCCTCTTTGGCAGTAGCTTAAAAAGCTAATCTGACTGCCCCCTATTTAAACTGAAGTGAGTACCAACTATAACACCAACTGTAACAGCAGGTCACATTTTTAAATGTGCACATATAAGAAAATTATTGATACATTTCCTTACAATTCATCAGTTTGGAGACTCTTCAGATCTAAAAATCAGTGGGGAGGCGCTCTAATTGACAGGTGTGAGAACACAGGCCACTGTAGCTGTTCACTGCTGGGCTTGGCCTCTGCTAACTGGAGTTACTGAACTGGACTGAATTGTTGCTGTTGGTACCTTGTGGAGCATGTTAACTGAATTATCCATGATGGATAACAGTTCCACTACCTCACAAGTGTCCAGTTGTCAGCCAGTCACAGAACCAGCCATCCTAATCAGTTTAATCAGTCTATTGGCGTTACCAGCTCTGATGCTGCTTCCCCAACAGACCACAGCAAAGTATACTTCCATCAGTCTGTCGCACTCACCACATGTCTTTGTTTCTGCATCTGTAAAGTTTATAGATGCTAGCCGAGCAAGCTACTGTTAGCTAATAACCTAGCATTTCACTCGTTGGAGTAAAAGTGGTTCTGGCTTAAATAACAAACAAACAAAAGCATGCTAGCACAAAGGTGTGAAGTCCTGGAGAAACTAATACATAATGCAATAGTGGCTTTGTCCATCTTTTATATACAGTCGGTGTTTTTACATATATTACAAGATTGAAAGACACAGTCTGTGACAGTGTAGCTGAGGTCTCTTTCTTACTCAGCTTGCACATTTTAGTTTATTTCATATTCCAAATTCTATTATATTAAGTATGTGTTCACTTGCCATTGATTTAGCTAAAGTTTTGTTTGTTTTTTGACACTTTGGCTTAGCAAATGTCTAACAATTCCTGAAATTTATGGTGCTCGGCTAAATAATTTGGAATTGTTGTAAAGATGTTTCTTTTGTTTGTTTTACAGATATTAGCATACTTCCATAACATCATTTGTCTTTACAGGAAGCCAATTAGTTGAATGAATGAGTTAGTAACTAATCACTGATGTCTTCTAATCCTGTCGTTGACATTTAAGCCAGAATATTCTAAACTACGGAATATTTAGTGTCCAATTATATGTGAACACATGTAAGAAGGCGACAGAAGGGTAGCGCTATCTCATACACAGTAATTTCAATAAAAATATAAACATTTTATAGTAATTTTCATGTAATATTCACTTTGTTAATTGAAAATGCATCTACAGGATCTCAGAGCCTTTTGTTCTGGATGGCACATAGAAAAGAAATGACACCATTTCCTGTGCATATGTGCTCTTTTTTTATTGCAATATCTGCATGTTGACGTATATTTACACTCACACACGCACATACACTCACGATGCCAATGGTCAAACGGAACAAGAACTTTCCACTTTGAAGCACTGAACACATGACATGTAGCAAATTAACCAGCAGCTTTCTACACTTCACATGCACAGACTGAAACGCACACGCACAATCCCATTCGACACTCCACGCACACGCTCACACGCGCACGAGTTCCCACAAAGGACCACCAAGAGACATACTAAAGGTTTGGATGTTCAGAGTGCAGGATATATTTATAGATTTGTTTTTAACACTGATGATGCCAGAACTATAAGAGCTAAACTGAACTGTACTGTACACAACACAGACAGGCCGGCCATCAATCCAACATTTACTTTCACTATTACACTAATCTGGTAAAGTCAACATCTCCATAGCAACAGGGAAGAAGAGTGATACTGATACATTTTGAAATAGATTTAAGTTCATGATAATCTTCGTTATATCTATGTATACTATTTACAGAACATAAACATACTTTATATTTAAAGGGATTACATTTACACATGGAACATCTTTTTTTTAACTACTATTAAATATTCACTAAAAGCCTCTTTGTGATCACATCTTGATATTCGAATGGCTTCGGCATTTTTGCATGTGCTCCGTTTGATACTGCTTGTGAGGATACACATAATAACAATAATTACCTGCAGCCAGACAAGAGGTATGCAACAAATACAACAAAGACTATAGCTTAAAAACATAGATGACTTAAATTCTTAACTCTTCTTTTTTTTTCTTTTTATACACACAATTCACATAACACCACTTTTTTGTTACAATGATCTATTGTTTTTTTCAGGTTTTAGTTTTTTTTTTACAGATAACAGATTTTTAACAGTACGACTTCCAGTGTTTTACTCTGATATGTGTACTTGATGATGAGAATGCCGAGTAGGAGGGAAGTGATTCCGTGGTATTGCCTACAGATACATGCCGAGTTATAGAGGAACCCGTTTGTTCCTCTCTTGGACCAGGTGTGTAGTGACATAGATAAATGCATCGATGGATTGGAGGAAGATCTCTTCTTTTCCTGCTCTTCTTCCTTATTTCTGGGTGGCGTGTCTATTGTCATGTGTTTGGTTTGCTCCTCTGGTTGGCTCTACTCATAGAAGCTCCGATCACTACAAAAGGGAAGAATGAGAAAAGAAGGCAAGCTGTCTTACAGGTTGGTTTGCATCCATCAACACACTTCCCATTTTAGACTGAACCGTCTTAGCAACCCCCACCATAACACTAGAGTCTTTGTTTGGTATGAGCAGGCTTTAACAGGGTACTAAACAAGAAACTGTCAGTGAAAGATGGCGGTAGCGTACGCTGCTTTATCTTCTTTCTCAGCTTCCTTGTAAAGACTGTAATTTACAAAATAAACATAATGTATTCGATAAGCTGAGATGATAAACCCAAGAGGACGGTGTTTACTGAGGTCATAGATTAAGTGACTTTTATACAAGCTGATGTCTTTTTGCGAGCAGAGGAGGCATCCCCGCTTTCCATTAAAAACAATAGAGGTTTAAGCCATTATCGTCACTTTTATGACCAGTTCCCTCCTCATTCATCAACCTTTTTAGACTATTGCCCTTTTGATCTCATGTGTGTGCTGCTGAATAGAATTGCTAAGCCTCAGTCTTCAGAAACACCAAAAAAGTCATTGTAACTGTAGGTGGCTGTCAAATCTAGTCCTTAATTCACTGAGGTCTAAGTCATTGTCGGTGATGACCCTCACCCCAGTTTTAACCCTGTGCTTTCAGAACATGTCTTTGCCATCAAGGAACAAAACAAGGTACCTTGTGGTTTTCTCTAGAACACAGGATTAGGGTTTGGGTGTGGGGCTAGAGTTAAGATCATCACCAAACCTCAGATAGTCGTAAAAAGAAGCAGAACAAAGAGGCTTGATCCTCTCTGGTCACTCCACCTAGTCTGTTTTCCACAAGTGACAGTCCTTTATATTTGTACAGTATATAAAAATTTGTGCCTTAACTACTTTCAAGTTTGCCAAAGCTACTAACTTAACCATCTGAGATTTAGGTCATCTAAAGGGGCTAACCCTAACTGAAGCCTTATCCTAACCCTATATTGTGGAAAAAGGCAAAACAGACATTTGTTTTTCTCAAAAATATTTTTTTTCTTTTTCTCCATTTTACAAAAGAACAAAAATAGATTTATAAAGAATAACATGACTCATAGGATAAGAGAACGGGTTGGGATCAGGGGTACAATGTGGAACCAGTGGATTGGCAAAAAACTGCTTTGAATCAAATATTGATCCCTGCTTGTGTTAAATTTACTCACTGAAGTTATATACAGTGGGTTGCAAAAGTATTCGGCCCCCTTGAACTTTTCCACATTTTGTCACATTACAGCCACAAACATGAATCAATCTTATTGGAATTCCACGTGAAAGACCAATACAAAGTGGTGAACACGTGAGAAGTGGAACGACAATCATACATGATTCCAAACATTTTTTAGAAATAAATAACTGCAGAGTGGGGTGTGCGTAATTATTCAGCCCCCTGAGTCAATACTTTGTAGAACCACCTTTTGCTGCAATTACAGCTGCCAGTCTTTTAGGGTATGTCTCTACCAGCTTTGCCCATTCTTCTTTGCAAAACAGCTCCAGCTCAGTCAGATTAGATGGACAGCGTTTGTGAACAGCAGTTTTCAGATCTTGCCACAGATTCTGGATTAGATTTAGATCTGGACTTTGACTGGGCCATTCTAACACATGGATATGTTTTGTTTTAAACCATTCCATTGTTGCCCTGGCTTTATGTTTAGGGTCGTTGTCCTGCTGGAAGGTGAACCTCTGTCCCAGTCTCAAGTCTTTTGCAGACTCCAAGAGGTTTTCTTCCAAGATTGCCCTGTATTTGGCTCCATCCATCTTCCCATCAACTCTGACCAGCTTCCCTGTCCCTGCTGAAGAGAAGCACCCCCAGAGCATGATGCTGCCATCACCATATTTGACAGTGGGGATGGTGTGTTCAGAGTGATGTGCAGTGTTAGTTTTCCGCCACACATAGCGTTTTGCATTTTGGTCTCATCTGACCAGAGCACCTTCTTCCACATGTTTGCTGTGTCCCCCACATGGCTTGTGGCAAACTGCAAACGGGACTTCTTATGGTTTTCTGTTAACAATGGCTTTCTTCTTGCCACTCTTCCATAAAGGCCAACTTTGTGCAGTGCACGACTAATAGTTGTCCTATGGACAGATTCCCCCACCTGAGCTGTAGATCTCTGCAGCTCGTCCAGAGTCACCGTGGGCCTCTTGGCTGCATTTCTGATCAGCGCTCTCCTTGTTCGGCCTGTGAGTTTAGGTGGACGGCCTTGTCTTGGTAGGTTTACAGTTGTGCCATACTCCTTCCATTTCTGAATGATCGCTTGAAGAGTGCTCCGTGGGATGTTCAAGGCTGGGAAATCTTTTTGTAGCCTAAGCCTGCTTTAAATTTCTCAATAACTTTATCCCTGACCTGTCTGGTGTCTAAATCCAATCGAGAATCTGTGGCAAGATCTGAAAACTGCTGTTCACAAACGCTGTCCATCTAATCTGACTGAGCTGGAGCTGTTTTGCAAAGAAGAATGGGCAAGGATTTCAGTCTGTAGATGTGCAAAGCTGGTAGAGACATACCCTAAAAGACTGGCAGCTGGAATTGCAGCAAAAGGTGGTTCTACAAAGTATTGACTCAGGGGGCTGAATAATTACGCACACCCCACTTTGCAGTTATTTATTTGTAAAAACATGTTTGGAATCATGTATGGTTTTCGTTCCACTTCTCACGTGTACACCACTTTGTATTGGTCTTTCACGTGGAATTCTAATAAAATTGATTCATGTTTGTGGCTGTAATGTGACAAAATGTGGAAAAGTTCAAGGGGGCCGAATACTTTTGCAAGCCACTGTATAATCTTTTAGAAAATCTGAAATGATAGGTTGTACTGTGGAAAGCTGAAAACATGTAACTCGGATGCATATAATGTAACATGACCCGATTAGTGTATTATCTGCAAAGAAACGTTAGCACTAACCAGCTATACTAATAAGCTTTAGCATAACAAGGTTGACTATACAATAATCAAATGTTTTACTTGGGAATAGATTAACTACCAAATCTTTTACCAAATCCGGTCTTTTACTCTTCGTAACAGACCGTATCAGTAAGCTAATGTTAGCTTTGTTCATTAGCGAAGGAAATGCTACACGAGTTATGGATTTAAACATTGAGTATTAATTCATGTCATACACATTAATTCATTTATGTCAAACAACCCATTGGAAACTTAATGCAAACCTAAAAAGGCCTGCTCTGCTCTCAAATCACAATTAACAGTTAAGTTCAAAATATAAAAACTAAAACATGCAAACAAACTTAAACTCTGAATCAAAGATTAATAAGCATGAACTAAGGCACCATGGGATAGTGAAATAAAATAAAGGGGTAGTAAAACGTCATGCATGACATTTAGAATGTCATGTTAGGCTGATGAGATAATGTTTATATATGTGGATAATAAAAATGACGTGCTGATGATATAATGAATGAAAAATCGGGAACATTTTAAGTTAAACTATTTAATTAACAATAATTCCTTTTCTTTTACAAATTACAACCTTTAATCCATTATAAATAATAATCACTGGGCGCTCTCTTCTATATCTTTCAATATATTTTGTATGTTATGTCTATATGCTTTTTTGGTTTTACAATAACCTCAATATAGCCAATTTTAGCTAAAAATAAACTATAAATGCTAATGTGAATGTTGTAATATTTGGCCATTATTTACCATTTCTATGTAATTATCAAAGTGATGCCTGACAAAAAACAATATTCAAGTTTTGCCACGGTGCATGTATAAATGCTAATATCTTACTAGCAAGCTACAGCTTCAGATTCTAGTTTCATCACTTTGTTGTTCACCTTACCAGTACACAGCGAGAGCGACCAACAGCTTATATTCGGATTTGGTCACCTTCATTCAACCTGGTGATTGCAGAATAAAGCCATTAGTGTTAGTAAGTGTTGAAAACGGAGTAGCTGATTGTTAGCCTTTTTGTGCTACTGGCACAATAGGAGCATCTACTATATTTGTTATATCTGGGAATACAAGATTGAACCTTTTAAAAAAAATTGTGTTCTTGGGTATTGTAAATGAGATGTGTTAAGTGTACTCTTTCAGTGATGCTACCAACATCCTGATACTCTATTTTAAAAAAGGGGTAAACATATGAAAGGAGATAATGATAAAAATAAGAAGGTTTAGGCAGATGAGAGATGATGGCAGGTAATGAAAGTTAATGAAATTGTTGCAGAGCAGTTGTACTCACGCCCCCTCGTCTCTAAGCAGAGACAAGAATTTGGTCACTCTGTAATCTGGATCCATCTAGGGACAACAAAATAAAGATGGAGAGGAACTGAAGAGTGGTAGAAATAGAAGGAAAAAGTTCACACTGAATCATACAGTCACATCTCATATTTCCTAACGACATTAGGCAGTGACACTAGGATGCTCCATTATATCCCTAGAACTCTTTCTAAGGCTCTAGTCACTATGCTAGTCAATTCTAGCTGACCCTTGATTGTATTTGTAATAACCTGATAAATACTGAACAGTTAAAATAGTTTTGGGCCACAAATTGTCTCCAGCAATGTCATCTTTTGGAAAATACAGCAAACAACACAATTTAGATGGGTACACAAGCCCTCTCAAGGTCTAGTAAATGGACCAGTTAGAGTTTCTATTGCTAGTTCCCAAACTACTGCCTATCACCAAGCAAACTTTAAACCATCAGTCAACTCGTCTGTCACACTACAGCTCACACACAACACTTTTTCAATCTGTCGCCTTGCTTCTCTACCTGCATTGACATCTCGATGAGCACGAGGAGTTTCTTAATGCCTATCCAGACCCGCTTTCCTTTGAGTTGATGTGCGATGCTGGCCCGCTCTTTGTCTGTGAAGCTTCCCAGTAGCTGCAAAGACAATAAAGCCAATTCAAGCAGCACTTAAAGTCTCTGGTATTAGCTATGGAAAAACATGCTTTTATTTCAGCTTTAGCAGCTAGGCTTTTATTTTCAGTTAAATAGTTTTTTCTTGCTTTTGTATGTTCATGCATTTATCCTTTTGGGAATGGGGTGGTTATGTATAATTCAGCACCTTCATCTCTGAGTGCTAGTTTAAGTGCACAATTATGATTATTTTTATCTTTAAGCAATAAAACGTGCATGCTGGCCTATTCTAAAATGAACGTGATTTTTTTTCTGTTGTCTGTACTGTATGTTGTGGCCATTTGTGTGTCTGAAATGATGGGGCCATCTTACCTCTAAGGCATCGATTAGCTGGTCCCCAGTAGAGATGTTGGGGATATGGATGGTGGTGCTAAAAGCATCTAACATCTCCATCTCCTGTAGGACGTCCTTCCTGCTGGTGGTGCCAATGATGAGCAGCTTCCGGCCCTGCAGGAGGTTTAAATTACTTGTTTCTGTGGGTTGTTGATTACACCACAAATTACAGCAAATTATTCAGTTATTTTCTGTGCTGATTAATGATTAATTTCTTCATTAAAGGTTTTACAAGCCCTGTGTGGATTTTATTTTTACAAAAGGCTTTTCTTGTTATTAGTAAATTTACTACCATACCTCATGTCACAAAACTTTTCAGAAAAACAAACACCGTTATGTCCATCATTACCTACAGACACTTTGTAACCTACAGCAGTCAGACGACAGGACTGAAACTATATGACAGAAAGCTACGGCTTATTTAGGCTTAACCTGTATAAGCTAAAGTCATAATAATGTTGAAGATATCTTGTAAAAATGATAAAAAGCTTCTTACTACATTAAAAAAAGTAAACTGGGACTGTTAGTATTTTTATGTTAAGGAACAGGAAAAGTAACTAAGTAACAAATAAAAAATCCAAAACATGGAATTCATGGGTAGCACCTCATTATAACACACATTAGTTAAACATTTGAAATGTATATTTATCTGTTCTTTGCTAAGCTGTAACCTAGCTTAGCTTAGCACAAAGCCTAATAATGGGGGGAATTGGCTAGCACTTCTATTGAAAACTAATCAAATCCACATGCCAGTACTTCTCTTGCTAACTGGCAAACAATGAATTTTAGAAGGATAAGTGGTATAAAGTTGTGTAACCTACCTACTGGACAGAGACGGACTCATTTTTACTGCCTGTTTTTGAGTATTTATGCTAAACTAAGAAAATTAGCTAGCTAGCTGAAGATACAGATGAACTCTTCTACCTGTATGCACGAAAGTAACTAATTTCAGCAAATCGCTGACATTGGATTTGCTTTATATTTTTCTTATTATCACCAGAATATCATAGAAAGACCAGAACTATGTATAAGGAAACATACATGTTGGTGCCACAGACAAAGACTATAGACAATAGAGATAATGTCACTCCATTCTTTATAAAACTAGAGATATCGATATTGTAGTATTGCAATAAATAAATATTGCAACATTTGATTCACAGCTTATTTATTTGCTAGAACAAGTGGACAAGAATCACAAGTAAGAGTAGTTTTGTTTGTTCTATTATTTTCAAACTAATAATAGTAATAATACACATTTGGTGCCTTAGTGAAATAGTTTGGGGGGTTTTTCTGGGGTTTTGGCTTGCATCTCCTTACACTAAAGCTGCTGAAAAAAATAGGCTTTCTGAAATCTCAAGGGGTTTTAAGTTATCCACAGAAGGATATGGTAGCTAATCCATCACAGAGCAAAAACATATAGACATACATATACAACATATATTTGTTCACAACATTAAAGTGTGTATACAGCTTTCAGATGAACTCTGACCTTGGGTGGAGCTTTCTTGAGTAGCACCAGCAGAGCCTGAAGGACCAGATTTGAGAAACGTGGACCGATGGGCACATAGTCCAGCAGACGCTCAATGTCATCCACCACAACACAGCTCAGCTGAGACTTATAAGCATCATCAAAGACCTGAAACAAAGAGAGGAAGAGTGAAGACAGAAAGGCATTAATGCATGAGAAACGACAATAAAACCTACAATTTTAAATGTAAACATCTGATTATTTAATGAACTGGTGTAAAGTCAAAAAGACAGTGCTGCATTTACCTTTTTGATTGCCTGGCACTTGGAGATCTCTGAGTTTCCAATCATCTTGTCTGGAGAGCAAATCTTAATGAAGGGGAACTGTGAGTCCTCTGCAATCTTAGCTGCCAGGGCTGTCTTTCCACTGTGGGGTGGGCCTGTTGGAATGCAAAGGGGAAGGTACAGTTTGCTGCTGATGGATGGACATTTTTCTATTAATACTCCTCACAGGGGTACTAGCTGGATGTGTTTCTGACTTCTTACCCTCCAATAAAACAGCAACAAGTGGTGTGCGATCACTGTTCTTGGTCTGCTGTACCAGCAGCTCTCCATCATCCAGAACATGAGTGACTGGGTCGCCCCATTTGATGATGCCGTTCATGATGTAGCTGGAGTAGTCTTCCTGGTTGGTACCAAATGCCTTAGAAAATTTAAAGAAGAAGTATTAGGAACATTGTTTTGCCTTTTTCATATCACTGGATTAAACTGTATTCATAACATAAGATCATGACATCATCTCTGAAAACAGAAGAGACATACTGGTTTGATGTCATTGTTGAGGGACCCCATGAAGTCAGATCTGGTGACCTGCAGCTTCTCTGCCCTTTCCATGTCCACCTCAACTGTAGAGGTAGCCTGGAGATGAAATCATCACATTTAAATTATGACAAATTAATGGGGCAATGTCAACTCAATCCCCTGTCTTTACTAATCTGAAATATCTACAAAAAAACAAAAGTCAGTAAGTTTCAGATGAGCATAAAATCGACTAAGGAAAGCAGAGGAGCTAGTGTACAGCTGTTGATTTACTGGTTGATCTATGCTCCTACCCTCATCTATGGCCTCGAGCTGTGGGTAGTAGACGAAAGAATGAGGTCACTGAAATTAACCTCCACTGAAGTGTGTCTGGGCTCTCCCTTAGAGACAGTAATATATATGCGTTGGGTGATATAAACAATGCATTGATGCCCTAAAGCAGGGATGTCAAACTCCAGGCCTTGAGGGCCGGTGTTCTGGAGGTTTTAGATGTGTCCTTGATCCAACACAGCTGATTTAAATGGCTAAATTACCTCCTCAACATGTCTTGAAGTTCTCCAGAGGCCTGGTAATGAACTAATCATTTGATTCAGGTGTGTTGACCCAGGGTGATATCTAAAACCTGCAGGACACCAGCCCTCGAGGCCTGGAGTTCGACACCCCTGCCCTAAAGTGTATTAGTTGCTGTGGTTTGCAGTAAACTTTCTTGACCAGAGACGTGCAGCAGCAAATCAGTAATTAAAATGAACTAATGAGAAAGTTGATCTCCATGATCATAACTACCTAAATTGGCAGAAAGCATATTTGTGCCATCCACTAACTTGGAGGAGGCAGGGTTTATGACCTATACTGCTGCCAGGCACCAAAACTGAAGAGACATCTTTGCTTCAGTTTTGGGGAGATGCTGTTGTCCATGGTTTTTACAGCCACTGATATTTAAATCTGATATCTGATCTGTGTTTTAGACGAAAACTATTCACGTGGACGGTGTTTCTGCTTCGTCCATACACTGACACAGCGCTATGTATGCTTTGTGTATTAGGAAGTGCCTAGTGACCTTGATGTGCCGGTTCATGGCGGTTGACTGCGCTGCCCTGACCAGACCCTCCAGCTCTGCACCGCTGTAGTTCTTAGTTTCCGCTGCCAGTTCCTTGACGTCGACGTCGGAAGCGAGAAGGTTGAAGCTTCGCATCTTGCTGGTGTGGATGTTTAGGATCTGGACGCGTCCCTTTTCATCAGGAAGACCTAGAAATTAGAATGAGGGTTAAAAAAAGAGTAGGAAGATCATTAGTATATAGGCTTCTATTCAAAAACATTCAAAAATAGGAATATATATCACAAAAAAATGAATAAAAAACAAGGTAAAAGCACTGTCTGTGAGCTTCCAACTAGCACTAGCCGTAGACAGTATAAAAGATGGATATAGCTTCTGGGTATTAAAACGGAAGCCAACATTCAAATCCCTTAAATGTGCATTATTTGCTCCCACCAGGGAGCAATGTCTGAGGTTACAAGAAGAACTGCAAGTCTTTGGGAGAACGACCTTCTTTCTTAACTCTCTAAAGACCTTCCTACTGAGTTCATGGTCTCAGCCACTCATACGGAATAAAAAATTAAGTCGGTTTTTATAAGTCTTGGTCATACTCTTGTTACATCCAAGATGGCAACAGAAACAATATTCATTTCGTTGCTTGAGAAAGGGTCATCAAAAACCAGTGGGTAAAAGCACAGTAGCCAGTGTTGCCAACTCCTCAGTAAGGAAAATCGCTATTGGCTGTCCTAAAAGTCGCTAGAAGTCGCTAAATGATGTCATCGCCTAATTTGCATAATTGGTCAGTCTAATGTAATTGTAACGGAGAGAAAAATAACATCGTGGAAGAGACATAAAGTGAGTAAAAAACATCCTAAATGCATTTAGAGTTTATTTACAAATACAAATTAAATTTCTTTTAGCAATTATTGGTTTTTTTTTAATGTCACAATTCCAATCCTGCTCCTTTACCCGGGCTTGGACCGGCAAAAGTGACCCGAAATAGGCACTCTGGTGGAGTTACTTTGTGTGTGTGTGTGTGTGTGTGTGTGTTTATTAGTAGTTTTAAACCTTGTGATCCACAAAACATCATAAGAGTAAAAGAAGAACTGACTGCATTACAGTGAGTGAGGGAGCAGCGGCTTCGCTCATGCGCGATTCATTTGCAGTTTGGACGCATAGGTGTGAACGTCTCCTGCCCTGATAGCAGCGGGGGGGGGGGGAGGAGCGTGTGAGCGCTTTGGCACGGGCGAGGTGCCCACGGCAGCACCGCTGCTTGTTGAGAGTAAGAGCGATACGCGCTTTCACATCAAAAAGTCGTCATAAATAAGTCTCCAATAACACCAGAAAAAGTCGCCAGATTTGTCGCTAGTCGCTTTTTAGAAAAAAAGTCGCTAAGGGGGTCTGAAAACTCGCTAAATATAGCGACAAAGTCGCTAAGTTGGCAACACTGACAGTAGCTACTGTCTCTGGGCACTAGCTTGCTTAATGTGCTAACATTAGCTAGCTAACAGAAATGCTTTAGCTACTGATTAGAGACACTTTAATGACGCTTATGCTCCAAACCTCATACTTTTTATGGTGCTGACCGAATTACACGGGTGCTACTGAGTACCAATTCACACTAAATCCATTGGTATCAAATTTTAGCAGCAGAGAGAGTTTGTATTTTGCAATAGACCCTGTGCACGAGAAAATGCTAACTTCCTGTTTTAAGACCGGATGTAGGGTTGTACATTTCCGGTAGCTTTATTTTGCAGTCAATTGCTACTGCGAAGGTGGACTCCAAAATCATGTCCAAAATACGAAACGGAAAGATTACGTTAAGTTACAAAGAGCAGAGGGTGGGAACACTCACCATTGATGTGTCATAAAAAAAATCTAATGATCAATTTTGATGTTTGAAGAGCGTAGATCGATTGTTTGTTTACATCACTCAACACAAGCAGAACTGCATTACTGCATGCAGAAGACACATCGTCCACATTCAGAAGCACATCTCTGTATAGTGACAGTTCTTATGATTTAAACAGGCAAATGTCCAGCATTCAAACTACAGGTGAAAAATAGTCAAAGCCAGATGTTTCCCCGTTATGTCGATATCAGTACACACCTACACAACATGCCAACAAACTGAAAAAAAGCCACAGGATATAAAAAAAATACATGAATGATTGCGGGTAAGGGTCTCTATATATTAGTATTCACGAAGGGTATGTTGTGACTTATCTTCACAATTACAGTGGTCCCTCGCTATAACGCGGTTCACCTTTTGCAGCCTCGCTGTTTCGCGGATTCTTTTAGTGCAATTTTGCATGCTTTTTTTTTTTTTTTTAAAGCGCACTGTGTTCTGCGTCCCGATTGGCTGTAGATCACTGTCGATCTCCTCCGTGCCGTGCTCTCCTGTACAGTACAGAATCGCTACATCGATCACTAGCAGTGTGACTCTGAAGTGCTGTACTGTACGTTTGTAAGTTTTCTCCCCAACAAACACAACAATGTCGATGAAGGCACCTGCGGTAGCACCCAAAAGGCAGAGGAAGATGCTAACCATCACAAAAAGTTGGACTTCTGGACATGCTAAAGTAAGGTAGAAGATATCGTTTTTTGTTTTTTGTTTTTTTTTAACCATACCGCGCACCAGACTATAAGGTGCTAAGCTTAAATTAAGCAATTAAGCTTAAAGTTAAATTCGTTAGTTCTAAAATCTGTCATTCTTATTTATAGAAAAACAAATATACTGTAGGTTTATTTCTCAAATAAATGTTTGGGACTGAAAACAGGTTTTGATCTTTGGTTTCATTCTGTAATGGACTTTTTGTTTTTGTTTTTACGAAGGTTTGAACTTTGAGAGTTTAAACAAGAGAGAAAAGTGTGAAACTGTTCATGCCTGTCTGAGAAAAAGTGTATAAAGTGTGTAGTGATGGGTTTTACAGTCTTAAAACATCTAAAATAATTGTAAAAAACAAACCTGGCTACTTCACAGATTTCACCTATCGCTGGTTATTTTTAGAACATAACACCTGCGATAAACGAGCGAACTCTATATACAAAATACTGAGAAATTTCAATCCGTTCTCTCTTTTGCTCTGAGGCGCGAGGGAAAAATATCGACAAGTCGATGAACATCATCTACAGATATATTTGGTAAATGCTCAAGACATCTTGAGAAATGTAAATCGCTGCTTGATTTGTCCATTTGGTTGACTTTTTTTGGAAAACCCCACCGGAAACGAAGCGCCCTACAGGAGTTTCCCCACCGGAAGTAGCATATGCTAAGGTGCACATAGTCTATTGCTCAATAAAAAAAAAGAAAGAAAAAAAATTAGCAGCAGAGTACATCTGAGTTAAAGGGAGAAAGAAAGGAAGACCATGTGACATCACTCCAGGGCAAGCTGAAAGCAGTCTCACGTGTGGTTACACTTTTCAAAACCCAGTGTGTAGTGCAAAATACGAAAGCTGACCATGGCAACACATCTAATCTGTGGAAACACCTGGCCAAAGACAAAATACATCTTACAGCGTGAACTGTATTTGATAGCCTCAAAGCCGAGTTCACCGAAGGACCTGCCCCTAACTGTAGTATGTCTGATGCTAGTAGGATCAGGGCCATGAGCTACAGACAGGCTGAGTATAATAAAATGTGTTTGTGTCATTCAGAAGCTTAAAGATGGTTGCCTTATTTTCCATTTACCTAAATGATTGGATAAGCCTGGGTTTACAGTAATACCACTACTGCAGCCACAAAACTACAAACTCTGAAATAATCCACGTGTAATCCAGTTTATATGCCAGAAAAATATCATCATGGTTCTGCTGTGGAAATTATGCTATTTGGATTTAGCTGACATTTTAATGGTTTGGATTAATGGTGCCCCACCTTATAGCAAGCCATTCAAATGAGCACACTGCATCACATTTTATTCCACGTGTGCCTGAGACTTGTACCCAAATGAGGATCAAGTATTTAGAGAGAAAATGCAATCTCACCGATTTCCATTTTCACCTCAAACCTGCCGGGTCTCATCAGGGCGTCATCTATCAAGTCAGGCCTGTTGGTCATACCTGGAGAGAAGGAGCGAAGGCATGATAACTGTGAACCCAGAAGAATTCATGCTGTTAAAGATGCTACACTGCATTAACTATGAATAAAATGGTTTTCCCAGCTTTCATGGAAATAAAAAAAATGATTGTTGTTGACTCATATAGGCCTCTTATGTGTTCAAACATAAGGGACTCCTGCTCTCCAACCATTACATATATTTTAAAGCAAACAAACAATGGGTTCAGTCATTTCCTCTGATGGTACTTACCAATGACCAAGATGTTGTTAAGCTGCTCCACGCCGTCAATCTTGGACAGAAGCTGGTTGACAACAGTGTCGTGCACGCCTGTGCTGCTGGCGCCCGTTCCTCTCTGCTTGCAGATGGCGTCCAACTCGTCAAAGATAATGATGTGAAGGCCACTGTTAGCGCCCAGCTGAAAGTATATAATAACTTTGTAAGTTGTGTATTTATTTTTAGCTTAATACAAGTACAGAAAAAAAACACCAAGTATTACTTACCCTCTTCTGTTCCTCCTCAGCCTCGGCGAACAGTTTGCGGATGTTAGCCTCAGACTCTCCCACGTACTTGTTCAGGATCTCTGGGCCGTTGACGACCTTCGGCTCACGGGCGTTGAGCATCTTGCCAATCTGCCTGGCCATCAGCGTTTTACCACATCCTGGTGGTCCAAACAGCAAGATGCCCTTCACGTGCTTGCAGCCTGGAAGAAGGAAAGTTGACGGCATGATGAATGTTAAAGGGACAGAGGCAGAGAGGAAGAAGGAAATAAGAAGAATCAGAAACAAGAAAAGGGAGACGTAAAAAAAAGAAAGAGATGGGGCAGGAAAGACAAGGGGAATGACACTGAAGATATCAGATGATGCCAGACATGCTATGAAGTTGTCCAATGTGTTCAGTGCCACAGGGAGGAGACTAGATTCATAAAATGGGCTGTAAAATCAATATAAATGCTTATTTTCTGTGTGTATCATGAATAAAATAAAGGGTATGGTACAGGTACTGTGGCTTTGTTCTTTCACTCTGTTATTGCAGTATATATTATTTTTTATTAGCATGGGGAATACACACAGTACATACAACATGCTGAGGTTCTCCCAGCAATGTTTGATCCATAACAAGTCACAAGCTGCTTATGTTGCATTTGTTAGGTCTTGCAAAAACAATAGAAACAGATACATTTTCTCACCATCAGCCCGTTAAGATGCAAGAAATACTCCAAGACAGACAATCACTCTAGCTTAGTACAAATGAGAGAATGGTTTCTCACCCATCTGCTCCACAATGTCAGGGGGAAAGACTCGGGAGGCAAAGGCTCTGCGGAAAATGTCTGAGAATTCCTTGTCCAGACCACCAATTCCCATCTTTTCAAAGTTCCAGTCTGGGTTGATGATTGTCTGTCGTGCCTCCTTGGTCTTTGCCTTGCCTGTTAAAACATAAAGGGGAACGATTCTCAGATATAAGGAAAAGTCAGTGAGGAAAAAAAGCATTGAAGCTTTTCTTGGACTTTTACTTGGTGGGCAGAGGTGCTGCATAGAAAATGCTTTTTTCTGAGAATGTGTTCTTGCTGCCATCTTGTGGAGCACTTGTATTTATACCGACATGAATTGTTAGTACAGCTTGAATTTGCCTGTGTTTGTAGACAGCACTAATCTCTTGAATCTCTTGAAACTCTTTAGAACAGTTCTAAAATAACGCTAATAAAAAAAAAGCTTTTTTTTTGTTCATGCTTGCTATGAGCAGACTACAAGACAGAACGTACCAACTAGTGTGAGGGATGAATTCTCAGCCTTCTCAAAAATCACCTGGCTGTTGCCCACCATCAGACCGACGTCGATCTGTCAGAGATGAGAGTTAGGGTCAATACTTCTTATGTGAAACTGGCACATTATAGGTAGCATAAGGATTAGCTTGTATTTTAGTCACATGCTAAATAATCATGGTTTCACAAACTAGAAGATGTTGCCTCTCAAATCAGTTGCTGCCACTAAATTTTAGCCATTTAGTTCTTCTATAAAATGTTTTTCACTGGGGTATGCCAAGTAGGTGAGAACTGAGAAAGATATAAATGTGAATGTAATCCCAACCCTACCTATTAGCTTAACTTTTAAATCCGTCAGGTCATTGTTGACTCCTCTACAGTTGGGGTTGGGGTAGGGTTAATGTCCACTGTTTTTAAACAATTTTGCCTATAAAGCATGTGGCTTAACTGTCTGAGGTCTAAGTTGTCATCAGTGATGCTAACCCTATGCGATCAGAACATGTTATTTAAACTCTTTTTAAAAACTCCTGAGTTTTAGGGTTACAGTTGGACGTTAGGGCTGGGGCTGTTACTGATGCCAATGCAGACCTCACAAGTTTAAGAAGCTATATTTCGATATAGGCTAGGTATTAGGACACCTGCCAGGATAAAATCTTAATGTGTTGTATTTATTTACTTTTCAAATTTGTGGTGATTATTGACACAATTTGCCATCCATTACCCAGAGATCACTCCTCTTCCATTTATCTTCTACATTTTTCTGATAATATATCCCTGCCTCTCCTCCCATTAAAACATTAGCTGGGAGAGATCTCCTGAATGTCAGTATTCTGTGATATCCGGTGGAGACAACATAAGAGCGTAAAAGCACAGACACAAACAGATAAATACAACAATTACAGCACATAAAAGAGATAATACAAACAATAAGTGGATTACGCTTCACACGAATCCAATCGGGAAGCCAAAGTCAAAGAAAAAAAGTCCTTATTCTTTGTTATGTTGAGTTACATGCTTGATAAAGGTCTAACCATAAGGTAAATTCTAGGGGTGCAACGATACACAAACTTCACGGTTCGGTTCGGTTCGATACTTTGGTGTCACGGTTCGATATTTTTTCGATACAAAAAAAATGTTCATGCTTTTTTAATTTGTAATTTATTAAAATTATAAATATATATTTTAACTCAAAAGTACAGTTTTTAAATTTAATGTTGCTGAAACGACAAAGTAATAAAAAAATTAATATCTGATCGAGAAATCCCTCATCTTTGGAAAAGAGAGTTTATTACAGAGAAATGGCTCTTTCCAAAATAAAAGCTATACTATAGCTTCTTCTGGGGTATATTCTCAGCAGCATATTAAACATATCAGGTCCCCATAATGAGAATCATGTGCTAACGGCTGTCTAAATGGGTAAAGTTTGTAGCATGCGTGCTTGTTATTTTTCTCTGCTTCCACTTGTCTTTGCACTAGGATGATGTCGGAGTAAATGTGCAGTCATATTCATTGTCTTCCCACTAGTGCTGTCTACGTTAATCTGAAATGACGTTAACGCCACAACACGGCAAATCTCCGTTAACGAGCTACCGCGGATCGCCCCGTGAGTGGGGCTGGACGGCGTCAACACGTTAACGAGCTAACTGCGCTAACGCAGTAGTTCCCACCAATTGAGCATTGCGTGGCACATCCCACATACTGTTTTACTTTTGTCCATGACGCGCTTACCTTCAGGGTCATACTTCACATGAAGACCAAAATAATTCCAAAGGCCAGATCTGAATGAGGGTGGGGGAGGTTCAATTTGCCGTGTTGCAACAAGTTTAGCTTCTGTCTTGCTAGCTTGCGCTGCGCTCAGTGGATCTGCGCTCGACAGTGCAGCCCAGGCGGAGTAGTCGAACGCAGATCCACTGAGCGCTCAACACAGACAGCATCGTCAGAAGAAAAGTTGATAAAATAAATTAAAAATTTTGTATTGTTCGATACACATGCGTACCGAACCGAAAGCACTGTATCGAACGGTTCAATATCGATACGAGTATCGTTGCACCCCTAGTAAATTCATATACCTGCTTAGTGTATACCAGAGCAAGCGTTAGCTAACAGGCTTAGCTTAGCGACCATATCGTATCAGTAACATAGGACAACGTTAACAGTTCAGATCATAGGGAACTATACTAAGTTTCATTTTTGAACTTGCTAGGAATTCTGTGGTTGTTGTACAGGTTCCCACAAACCTGCCCCAGTGATTACATATAAAAAGATGTACTTTCCAAAAACACATGTAGTAAATGTGCTAAAGGTAGAAGCCATACAGCAGCTCTCTTGTGTCATCAGCAACTTCTTGCTTGCACTGGTGCATTCTTTTGGAGTCATTGTGGTAACATTTATTACAATATATCTTCATATCAAATTGTTTCCTGTCAGAGTCAAATCTTTAGCTTTGAGAGTCAAATCTTTAGCTTTGACTCTCCAGCACTAGTAGCTACACTTTATCTCAAAGACATGGAGACGTGATATAGAATCAGCTGGATTCATGCATGTTTTACTTTGCCTCCCTCCCTTTATTCCCAACCAGTCATGACAGATGGCTGCGGCTGGTTGAGCCTGGTTCTGCTGAAGGTTTGCTCCAGTTAAAATGGAGTTTTTCCTTTCCACTTTAACCAAGTGCTTGCTCAAAGGGGGTCATCTGATTGGTGGAGTTGCTTCTGTAATACTGTAGGGTCCTTACCTTATGGTAAAAAACACCTTGACATAACTGCTGTTATGATTTGGTATTATATAAATAAAACTGGATTGAACTGTATTATATAAATGTCATGTATATTCACTCAGAGTCTTATGACATCAAAAAACATCACATTACAACAACCCTGTTGGTGACAAAGGTCGGAAATGACCATGTCTCATTTTTTTTTCTTTTTTTTGGTATTTCCAAATAACAACAGTGGAAGCTCATTTTCTTCCTCAATCACCTGGTCTATGAGCAGAGCTACTATGGCAGCGGTAAGTTCCAATCTGGGAATGATCACAGGTTTGAGTTTATTAATTGCTTAACTCTTCAAGGATCTTTGTGTCCCATCCAAGCCTCATTCATCCAAGCCTTGTGAAGCTTGCACACAAGAATTTCACTCGCATGTACTGTACCAGTGTACCTGCACATGTGATGTGACAATAAAAGTGATTTGATTTGATTCAAGTTTGTTTTTGCGGGATTAGCTTTAATGTGGATGACAATGAATAATAAATGGAGCTCACATCAAAAAATGAACTCTCCTGGTGAGTGTTTGTCTCTTCAATTGAATTTAAATTGAAACAGGTCTGTTTCAGTATAACATTGTATGGCTGGAGATCTTTCAACAGGTCTGGCATCCCCATTAAAGTCCAGATACTTGTTCTTCTTTATTATCGTCTCTTTAGGTACTGAAAGGAGAATGGTTCTGCTTTTACTGAGCAAGGTGTTTAACTTGAAATCATTGTTACCACACAGTGTTAATTGTGTGGTAATAATGGGTGCAAGTTTCAGTTCCTCCCCTTCATCCACTACTTATTTAGGAAGATGTCCAGTTAAAAATGATTTAATGCTTTTCTATTTATTCCATCCACACTGTCTTGTGCACATTGCAGAGAAAAGGTCTGCACACTGTAAACAGGAGAGGATATGACACCAGAGATGTGTAAAAGCATCTTCTACTTTTCTAACACACAGTTGCGATCGCCACAAGAATCTGAGAAGAATCTGGGTGAGTTGTATGGCTTTGCAATATACTTCAGTCACTATCTTGGGGCAGTAGGTGCAGTGGGTCAGAGTGTTGTTGGGGAAGAAAGTCTACCCAATATTGCCCCAGTGTGTCACGAGTGTGAATAGGTGAATGTGACTTGTAGTTTAAGACATTTTCCACCCAAAAAGTCTAGAAAAGTAAAAGAATTTAAATGCACTACATTTATGCACATTGTATAAAATATCCTCCATGAACCTTTGATAAATTTCCCAGAAACTGCTTTGTTTATTTTTAAATTTAAATTTAAAATTTTAAAGCTTTGTTTAGCACTTTGTTTTCTCTCAGTGAGATCCTCTTTCATTTCATGGAGGGTTTGGAATATCATGCAAATCTTTATAACCCTAAATAGCCAGTCCTGCTGTTACAGTTTCCAGCTCAAGTTGTTACTTCTTAGCTTTTAGAAGAGCTTTTTCAGAATGTTTTGGTGTAAGCCTGGCAGCTTGTGACAGTTATTCAACCTTTGACTTTTTTTTGCAGTAGTAATACAAGACCAGGAAGATTGTGATGGCCTCAGTGAACACAGTGAATCAACACTCTTTATACAGCTTTGAGTTGTAACTTTCTCTCTAATGTGTTTACAAAGGAAACTCAACAATTCATTTAGACACCTTATCCATAAATTCTCGCAACGCTGTCACTGCGGGGTTTGACTACAGCTTGACGAGATGAAGTCCCACATCTTTCTTGGAAATAAAGTTAAAAGGGATTTTTTTTGCATAATTTGCAAACAACACAGATTTTTGATTAAAACAACAAACTTTGCACTTCTTCATGCTTTCAGTCTCTGCACAATTCAATTTGTCTATTCTATTTGTCTAATTATATTTGTGCACACTGTATTAAGATAAAAGTACGTAAAAAATCATCATTCCAAAAACATAACCTCCTTTGTAGAGGAGGAGGTAATATTATGAGTAGGGCTTCATTTCTCAAATGCAAATCAATTTCAAGCTTCCTCCCTGGAGTTTAATTATGAAAGCGTAATGCGTTAGTCCAGTACAAACAACAAAGTCCCGCAGGTGCCAGGACTGACTCACATCCAGACTCCCGTCCCCACTAAACGAGCCCTAACTGCAGGCACTTCCAGTAACAACCAGGCTGTTACTGCTCAGTTCCTGTTTTTACCAATAAGTGATTTCCAAGCTGTATAACTCAGAGCCTCTACATCAAAACCCTGATTTACTTTACTTTTCCTGGGATAATTTGGCTGATCTTGTTATTGTGACTCAGTACCTTTTGCTGTTTCTTTCCAGACGCTGGTTCTCCTTTGAGGATGCTGGCATCCATGGCCTCAATATCCTTTACCACCAAGCCAAACAGCTTGTCACAGAAACTAAACACTAGCTGAAATCAGAAAAGCAGGATGATGGTACATCAAAAGTCAAATGTTATGCCTCTGAATATCGATATGTGTGTGAGTCTGACACTTTGAGGCATGGAAATAAAAACCTGCTGGGTGACAGAAAAGGCCTGGTTGTTGAACTGCTGGATGAACTCGGCGGCCATCTTGTCTGAGTCGTAGGGAGAGGAGTCAGTACTCTTCTTTTGCAGGAAGTCGATTTCGATTGTCATGGCGCCAATGCACTGCTTGGACTTGTCAAAATTGTAGTTGGACACTGATTGGACAAACAAGGCTACAATTACTATCATATTTAGGTTAATGAGTCAAAATCTGCTTTGGACTTTTATAACAAACCCTAAAAAATAATGAATCTAAAAGTAAAAGCTGTCACTGGTAATACGTCAGATGTATGTAACACATGAGGATATAAATGAACAACTAATAATAAACCATTACAGTTCTTTTTTAAGGTTTTTTTTTTTTAAATAGGAATAATTTGCAGTATTTGACATTATTAACAGTTTGCAAAGCCCCATCCTAAAGGTAAACTGTCCAATTTTAACTGTAGCAATTAAGCTACATGCTTAGGCATTAAAGCCAAAGTGGCCTGCACAAGAAATTAAAGCAAAGATTTTAAAATGTATTTGTCTTATAATTCTCAAATATGGGAAAAAAGCATAAGAAGTTAATGAAAGTTTTTCATTTATTTTTTCAACACGTGTCACAGTTCTTAACTGTTTAGCTGCAGTGATCTTTAACAAGCTAACATGCCAATGCTACTATATAACTGCCTCAGTGATTTCTAGAATTACATAATAATAATAATAAATGCAAGAATATCTGTAACAATCTAATAGGACAACTGCTATTATGCTAACATTATTAGCTCTGGGAGCTCAAGGAGCTTTTAAAAAAAGGACGTTTAACATCACAGACTTCTAATTTCAGCATAAAATACAGCTTAAGGAATAGCATGCATAATACTGTCAATTATTTTGCAGTGGATTTTTTTCTGTCTTTTGCCTGAATTGCAGTGCAGACACCACCCTGTCCTGCACTTTATTGGATGTGCCTGAGATTACTTACATTACCCGAGAAAAGTCTGCAAAACCAACTTAGTTCATTTGAAAATGCAATATGTAATCTTAGTGCCTAACATATTATATTTGAATAAAATGGAGTCCATTCTTTTCTTCATTATAGTTTTACATTAATGACTCGCTGCCTGTTTGTCTTGAAAAGTCAGTATTTATCACAGAAAGTAAACTTAAGTCTTAATTTACGAGTGCATCTATGTGCAGCAGCTGAAAGCTTGACAACAGTAACTTACAGTAACTACAGAGGTTTTGAGTTGGTATGTTTAAACATCAAAATCAGCAATCAGATAAGCGCATTTCATACCTTCCACCTCCTGACCTATGGAGAGACCAGCCCATTTCCTCTACAGGAGAGAAAAAACAAATAAGAAAAGCCTGAGCATGTGGCTAACATGTACTTAACAAGTCTGTGAGTTTTTGCATGTGTGTACCTGTGGCAGGCTGAAGGCGATGCTTCCTGCAGCCACAGTGTGGTGGGTCTTGACTGTAAACACATACTTGTGGTTGGGTGTGGTCTTCACACTCACATGTCTGTGGAGAGAGATTGGATTACAATTTTTATCTTACATTACATGTTTATAGTTATTGCTCAAGTTGAAGCTGAAGGTGTCTTTATGTTTATTTTGATTTTTTGAGATAGCAACTCTGAGATAGCAAAAGAATGGAGCCCATGGCCTCCAAGCCTGGAGGATCCCAGCTCTGCCACCTCACATGAACTTGTTAACAGTCAGACATTAAACAGTGCTGTTAGGACTGTGGGCAGGTTGGAACTTCTCTTTCTCTTGCAGCAGGTAGAACTGTGGGCGGAGCTGTATTTCCAGTGCTTGCTCCCGCACTCCTGTTTGTAATTCTCCTTTATCACAACTGGATATTTAAGTAGTGGCTGTGGCAGCAGTTCTCTACAAGATCATTGTCTCCACTACAGGGATAACTTGGCCAACCTCAGTGTGACTTAATCCTTTATATTCCAGTGTCCCAGTTGATCTTCCTAATGGTTCTTGGACTTCTCCTCACCTTCAAGTGAATTCTTTCTTCACCTGCCCTCTGGAAAAACTGAGCCACTGCAGGATATCTACTTACCTTGGAATCCTTTGGATCATACCTGTCTGCCCACTCTCCACCGCACTCCTTCAAACCTCAGTCTGCTCACCTTCAGTCAACCCTCTCCTGTGCCCTTGGTGCTCACTTATACAAGCAAGCCTCTATTACGGTGACTACTGGCTGACACATCGCATCCCTTTACACTGTCTATCGCTAAGAGCAATCTGCCCTCTCAGTCTAAACCAGCCAAGTGCTTTTCTCTCGTGTATTGTAAATAAATAAAGGTTGCAGATGCTGAAATATGCAATTATTGTACAGTGGGATGCAAAAGTTTGGGCAACCTTATTAATAGTCATTATTTTCCTGTATAAATCGTTGGTTGTTACAATAAAAAATGTCAGTTAAATATATCATATAGGAGACACACACACAGTGATATTTGAGAAGTGAAATTAAGTTTATTGGATTTACAGAAAGTGTGCAATAATTGTTTATACAAAATCAGGCAGGTGCATAAATTTGGGCACTGTTGTCATTTTATTGATTCCAAAACCTTTAGAACTAATTACTGGAACTCAAATTGGCTTGGTAAGCTCAGTGACCCCTGACCTACATACACAGCTGAATCCAATAATGAGAAAGAGTATTTAAGGGGGTCAATTGTAAGTTTCCCTCCTCTTTTAATTTTCTCTGAAGAGTAGCAACATGTGGGTCTCACAACAACTCTCAAATGTACCTGAAGACAAAGATTGTTCACCATCGTGGTTTAGGGGAAGGATACAGAAAGCTGTCTCAGCGATTTAAGCTGTCTGTTTCCACAGTTAGGAACATATTGAGAAAATGGAAGACCACAGGCTCAGTTCAAGTTAAGGCTCGAAGTGGCAGACCAAGAAAAATGTCGGATAGACAGAAGCGACGAATGGTGAGAACAGTCAGAGTCAACCCACAGACCAGCACCAAAGACCTACA
The DNA here is from genome assembly GCF_036321145.2 of Pelmatolapia mariae. NCBI lineage: Eukaryota > Metazoa > Chordata > Actinopteri > Cichliformes > Cichlidae > Pelmatolapia > Pelmatolapia mariae. Next base: position 5,774,818 of record NC_086230.1, on the reverse strand, counting down.
ACATCATCTGGCAGCAGACGGAGTCACTGTGCATCGTTTTACACTTTACACAAGGAGATGCTGTATGCGAGAGTGATGCAGAGGAAGCCTTTTCTCTGCCCACAGCACAAACAGAGCCACTTGAGGTATGCTAAAGCACATTTGGACAAGCCAGCTTCATTCTGGAATAAGGTGCTGTGGACTGATGAAACTAAAATTGAGTTATTTGGGCATAACAAGGGGCGTTATGCATGGAGGAAAAGGAACACAGCATTTTTTGCTGGGTCCCCCTTTGTTTTACAAGAAAATGTTCGCCCCCCCCTCCCCCCCCCCCCGCACGCACGCACGCACGCACGCACGCACACACACACACACACACACACACACACACCCATATTTTGCTCTATTGCGGTTTATTTCACACCTTAAACATTTAGTAAACAATTAAGCAAAAACAAGTAATCTGCAATAAATTACAGATGGTAATAAAATACACTACTAACTCTTTTACGCTGCGTCCACACCTACACGGGTATTTTTGAAAACGCAGCTGTTTCGTTCACACGTAAACGGCGTTTCGAATCACCGAAAACGGAGATTTTTTTAAAACAGTTTTTGCGTTTACGTGTGGACAGGAATACAGAGTTCGTCACACAACGTCAAAGGTATGTGCCTTTTTTCACGTCACGCTGTGCGCCACGTTATTGTTTACATGAGATGAATTGCAGAATGGCAGATAGAGACAAAATACTGTTAATCTGACTATCTGCAGGTTTTACACGCTTACATATACACACGCAGTTACTGTCCCTCCATTTAGAAAGGCAGAGGCCTCACGGTGTAATTATTTTACATGTAGTTGTTTTTTTTCCCCTGTGTAATAATATTCAACATTGCTATCAATACATTTTTCAAAAATGCCTCTCTGTGCAAAATGGGTTCAAAAACATAAACAACTGTTGGATGTTGTTTGTCCATGATTTGAACCGGGGGAACAAATCGTGTCAGGATCAGCCTGATATTATTTGTATCCCACTGTAACTTTACTGTATAAAGAGCTAACATCTCCAAAATGTCAGGAGTAGTTAGTCATTACAAGAAGTGTTTGTGAACTAAAAATCAAGAATGTGGGATACTGTTTGTCCGTGATTTGAACAGCCCAGAGCGTGCTTCCGACGAAGGGAAAACCAATTCTGCAGGGGAGACCTACCTCGGCACTTGTGCAGGTGAAACCAAAGGGGAGATATACTTCACCATATTTTCTAGTCTTTGGCTTAGAATGAAGTTGGTTTGGAAACATATTCAGCTATGCTTCATCTCCTGCTTTGCGTTTCTGTGGGCGCCCCGTGCTAGCTGTGTCCAAGTGTTTTGCCCCCCCCCTTTTCATACCGCGCCCCCCCTGCAATGGCTCTGCGCCCCACACTTTGGGAAGGTCTGCACTAAGGCATTCATGCAGAGGAACAGGTACAACGTTCTGGAATGGCCATCTCAGTCCCCAGACCTGAATATTATTGAAAATCTGTGGTGTGAGTTACAGAGAGCTGTCTATGCTCGGAAGCCCTCAAACCTGAATGAACTAGAGATGTTTTGTAAAGAGGAGTGGTCCAAAATAGAGGTCTGCGCGGGAATGTTTTTTTTAGTCCCGCTCCCGCAAGGTTTTGTACCGCACCCGACCGCTCCCGCTGTATATTCAGTCTTTGTTCACCCGCTGCCCGCTTAGAATAATTTTCTACCCGACCCGACCGTTCCCGCTAAATTTAGATCTGGTTTCCAAAATCTCACATTTAAATGGGGTACCACCAAAAAATAGAGATAACAGATAAAACTGCAGGTTGTGCAATGATTGTATTTATTTTTCTTAAACAAGATGCATTTATCTGTCAAGATGCAAGATTTATCTTTTAACATGGAAAACGTGTTGCAAAAATAAAATAAATAAAAACGAATACAGCATTGTGGCCTATTTGTTATTTTTATGTAAAATACAAACGTAACATTTTTCTGTCAACACAGTAGGGAAAGTGTCGCGAAAAAAAAAAAGTCACTTAAAATTGTAAACAAAAGAACAAAATAGTTGGCCACTGCGAAATTAAATGATTGTTTAAACTATCAGTTTAACGAAAAAATGTCCCAATGTCGAATTCAAGGTCTCTCCTACAAAAGAAAATATGCATATATAAATACAACAATAAACGACATCTCAAAATTATAAACTATTAATCAAATGAACGAAACTTACTTAAAAAATCCAAATTATTTTAAATTTCCATGCAGGAAAAGAATGTCACTGACTGATGAGGGTTTCAGTACTGAACGTCTCTCCTCCAAAATCCGACCACAAAGGCTGAATGCTCTCTCGGAAGGTGCACTCGTTGCCGGGATGCAGAGGACAAATCTTGCAAGGTTGCTCAGGGCAGGGAACTGGGAACTGTTGGAATTCCACCACTGCAAAATGTTTTGTTGACTTGATAATTCAAGTTTCATGGTCCTGTACTCCTGAATCTGAACATCTAGGGATTTTGATCCACATGATTCTTCCTCGTCCTCCCAATCTGAAAATTTATGAAGAACAGTAGGCCTTTTGGCAGGTGTTGGTTCAACATCCTCATCATGTGCATGATCAAACTTTAAATCTTCGATCATCTCCTTGACTCCCTGTATCACATTCTGTCGCCCTCTTTCATCTAACATTCTCAGACCTCGCAGATTTGGTGTCAGAAAGGTTGCTATTTTATAAAGCATGTGAACAGAATGGGATGAAGTGCTGTCTGCTGACAGTAATTCTTTCAGCCGTGTTACACAGACAGTTGCAATTTCAGAGAGCAGAGGGTCTTTTGTGGCTGATGTACAGTGCTCAATTAATCGCACAGACCACGGAAGAACAAGTGAGGCACTAGGAGCTGTGTTATCAGTTTCCAAGTCGTCAGTTGCCTCTTTGAAGGGTTTTAGGAATGATACTAGTAACTTAAGAGTACTGATGCTAATGCGTCCGATCTTGTCATAATTATTGCTCTCAGTCAGCACAGATGCAATGTCTTCGTACTGTTCCAAGACAGAATTTAACATGTCAAAGTTAGAGTTCCATGTGTCTCTATGGATTGTTTCAGTGACTTTTTAAGCTTGCCCTGCTGTCCTGAGTGTTTGAAATATGTAACCAACTTTTTAACATCAGTCAGAAGGCTAGCGATCTCTGGAGACTTTTCGATTATGGCAGGACCAAACGCACTGGAGAGAGTCACGTTTAGTATGTGCGCTGTGCAGTTTAGCCTCGTGTATTCTCGTAAGGCACTGATCATGTTGGCTCCACGATCTGTGACAAAAATAATCTTTTTGCCCATGTCTGTCGCATCAATGCCAAACACTCTGAGATTCTGCAGCAGGTGCCTTCGAATGTTTTCACCTGTCTTTGAGGTGCTTGGGTCAAAAGGGGCAGCAAAAAGCACTCTTGAATGTAGCTCAGATTGCTCATTAACGTAATGGATGGTTGCAGACAAAAAGGACGTTTTTCGATATGTTTCTGTCCATATGTCTGCTGTAACAGCGCATCCAAACTTCGATATTGTTGCAGTGATTTCCTCCACAACATGTTTACGTAGACTCTGAGCCCTCATTTCAACATTTCTTGACACCGTTGTGGGGTGTGGTAGTATCTCACAGACATCGAATTTTCCTATTCTTGCTGCTGTGTCGACCAAATGTTGGGCCAGCTGTGTGAAGCCTTTTCCAGAGATGGTATCATACGGTCGAATGTCTTGGCAAACAAACTGAACACATTTGTCTCTGGTTTCTTTTTTAAACTTCTCTGGCACCAGCAAAGATTTAGTAAATGCCAGTTTTGTTTGCCCCTTTGTGATGGGACATGAGTGCCGCCTTAAACCTGAGGTTCCAGTCTTGTGACTGCAAAAGGGTAAAACTTTGAGGCATTTATCGCATTGTACAAAGGGTAATTTTTTTCCATTTGCGTCTATGACGCATGAAAAAGACTCCCATACATCAGACTTGCCTGATGTGGGTTTCCTTAAAGTAAACTGACCGTTGTCTAATCCCAGCTGAACGTCCTTCAAGGAAATTGCATCTTCAGTTTGCTCTGCCATGTTGGTAAAGCGCGCTCTGATGCAGGTGATGCGCGCACAGAGTCACAGACTGTGCAAGTAAAATGCACGTGCAAAAAGCACTGATCCATGCGCTCAGTGCGTGTAACAGGCGTGAGCACTGGCTGTACCAGTGCTCAATTAGAATGAGGAAATCACAGATATGCTGTTCCGAAAAAATGTCGGGCACGCTATATTTTCAGACCGCCCGCTCCCGTTCAAATTACACCAGAGTTACCGACCGCTACCGCATTTTATTTGGAAATTTATTCCCGCGCCGCAAGAAATCTGGGGACAGCCGCGGGAATGCAGACCTCTAGTCCAAAATACCTTCAACCACAATCCAGACTCTCATTGGAACCTACAGGAAGCGTTTAGAGGCTGTAATTTCTGCAAAAGGCGGATCAACTAAATATTGATTTCATTTCTTTTTTTTGTGGTGCCCAAATTTATGCACCTGTCTGATTTTGTTTAAACAATTATTGCACACTTTCTATAAATCCAGTAAACTTCATTTCACTTCTCAAATATCACTGTGTGTGTCTCATATATGATATATTTAACTGACATTTTTTATTGTAACAACCAACGATTTATACAGGGAAATAATGACTATTAACAAGGTTGTCCAAACTTTTGCATCCCACTGTATATGTCAAAAAGCATACTATGATTCACTGGTATCTAGCTTATTTGTATGTGGTTTGTGATTTTGTTTTTTTGTTTTTAAATTTATTGCTTCTGCTGTTTGTCCTGAACTGATCTGCTGTCTCTCACTTTAAAATGCCAAATGCAGCAAGAATCACATGACAGGCGAAGGGTTGAAATGCTTATCAAGAAGTGCAAAAACTAATTAGATTCCCCACTGTTACAAAACTGTGTGTCAAGTGCAAAATTATGCAAACACACACAAAAAATGAATATAAAGAGATCCTTGGGAGAGGACTGTGAAGAATGCCGCAATGCCACCCAACAAGACTGAGGTGAATGACAATGAGAGACAAAATTACGCACGAAACAATGCAGCTGTATCTGCTGTGTTTGACACTCGACATTCCCACTGTTGTGGATTTCACTGGCAGTAATTACAAACCCCAAAATACAAAGAAAACCTCCCCTAGTTTCATCACGTGGTCAACAATAATTGACAGAGAAGAACTTGGAATGGGGACCATAAATCAGGGAGCATTACCAGCTCCAGCTCCCTAGGCCTTTACCTTCCATGTTCTCACACTTTGTAGGTATATCTTGATAGAGCAAGCCTTATTGGTTCACCAGACACAACCAACAAATGGGAAGAGTCTTTCGTGTACTACAGATTCTTCATTGTTTTACTTATGAAGCCCTGTGACAGACTGGCAACCTGTCCAGGGTGTAGACTGCCTCTCGCCCTAAGACAACTGGGATAGGCTACGGCCCCCAGCGACCCTGAAAAAGGATAGGGGGAAGCGGATGGATGGATGGATGGATTGAGGATCACATCAGATTTTACCCTTTTTAAAAGCAACACAATGAACCGTGTATTAGATGTGTAGATTTTAACCTTCTGAGTTCTGAGTCATCACAGGGTTAGGGTTAGAATTCACACCTATGATAACCTCAGAAGCTCCAGGATAGCCCTAAAGTGAAGACCTGTACAGGATGTGACCCACCTCTTGCCCCATGGCAGACAACAGAATCTTCAGTTTGACCTGAGTGCAGATTTTCATCAGATTCCTGCAGCTTTACTTATCATTGTTACATAATAAAGTGAAATGATAATCATCCACTGCAAGTCACTCCATCAGATCACTGACTGTCATCTCCAGGATGAATAATGGGTGATAAGGTGGGCGGTCAGGTGGGTATTTGGATAACTGATTGGAGAGATGCCCGGGTGTGTGCTCAGATTGATAAATGCGACGGTGATTAGGTAATAGGAAGTACTCACTGTCCTGACTGCAGATCCTTCTCACTCACCACGGCACAGTTAGTCAGCGATAGCTCGTCTGTCGGGCATCGTGCCGCTTGCATGGTCTGCAGAGAGAAAGACAGCAGAGGAAGGACAGAGACGCAAAGAAACATAATTGTTTGAGAGATACTGGGAATGACCACACACATTTTATTCCAGTACACTTTTTTATATTCTTTTAACATGGGATTGTTATAAGAATTTCCTCCTAGCGGGCACTCTGAGCCTATGAAATGTCATGTATGGAGGAAAAATAAACACAATATATTATAAACTGAATTTTTGAAATATAGGACACCGTCATGATATTTTTCTATTCATTTGTAACATTACTGACATGATAGCTCAAGTAGATGCATTCCACCTGTTAGAAACGAGGTGGTCCAACCTGAGATACCCACTATTAGATACACAAACAAACTTTATTTGTCACGTACATAATCATACAGAGTACAACATGTAGTGAAATGCTTGTGTCCAAGCTGAAGACATAGCTGCGCCATTCCAGGGTTTGTTTTTTTTTAGCATGGGGGATCTAGCCAGGACCCTTACTGGATACCAGGTGGGAATTGAACATGCGATTACCACTCCAAAAGGTGTGTAGTCTTACCACTACACTATCCAGCTGCTGAGACACCATGCTAATACCAGGTCGGACACCCCCTTTGCCTTCAGAACTACCATAATTCTTCATGGCACAAATTGAAACATCCCTCAGAGATTTCGATGCAGTAAACTCATTGACATGTTCAAAAACAACATTCTCAGATGATTTGAGCTTTTTGACGTGGGACATTATCCTGCTGGAAGCAGCCATCAGACGATGGGTCCACTCTTTTCATAAAGGGGTGGACATGGTCAGCAACAATACTCGGGTAGACTGTTGTGTTTAACTGATGCTTATTTGGTCCTAAGGGGCCCAAAGCCCCCACATCATTACAGCCTGAACTGTTGGTGCAAACCAGGATGGATGGATCCTTGTATTCACATGTTTACATGTTTCTGAATTCCCCATCTGAACATAACAGCAGAAATCGAGACTCATCAGATCATTTTCTATTGTCCAGTTGTGAGCCTGTGTAAACTGCAGCTTCATTTTCATCTTCTTGGCTGACAGGAGTGAGGAGGAGACAGAGTATAGGGAACTGTTGGACCACACTGTGCAGTGGGGTGGTACCTCCTCCAAAATGTGGCAGAGACAAAGGAAATGGTGATAAATTTTAGGACAAAGTGAACACATTTCCATTCTGGGAGAAGACGTAGCATTAATGGAGAGCTACAGATACACGAGCATTCACCTCAACAAATGACCATCTTTGTAGGACGAGATAGCTGGTGTTTTCTTAAGTTGCAATGCATCTGACTTCTCACATTTCACCACATACATAATTTAAATGTCACAGCCTACCTGAGTGTTGTTGCTGACCATGTCAATTCCTAGAGTATACCCATTTTCTGATGGATGCTTCCAGCTGGACAACACACCTTCCCACAAAGCTCCAATCATCTCAAACTAGTTCTCACTCAAACAGTGAATTCGAGCCTCTACAGTTATGAAATCCCCATATTCTGCAGAACACCTTCAGGATGTGGTAGAATGAGGAATTTTGATTTGCAACCAACAAATGAGCACACACTTTTCTTTTTGTCTCATTTTTCCTCACAATATTCATGACAGCCATTTGAAACTCATCATCACGATGTCTCATCATCTTCTAAGGGTGGCCTGCTGCTTTACATTCAGTCCATGTCAAATCTCAACCAACCTCCCAACTCAAGAGAGGAGTTGTCTGAGTATGAATCCCTTCTTTCAGTTCATCCACTTTTCCACTGACACAGCATCAGTCCTGCTCACAGAAGCAGCGAACACACTGACACACTCTCATTTGATCACAAATTGAAATCTTTTGCAGAGCAACCACGTCTGCCACACAGAACAAAAGTAGGCAGATAGAGAAATTCCATTGCACATTGCTGCGGCATGACCACATGAAGTGGTAGCCATGGTTACTGCATTAAGTGACGAGGGAGAGCCTCTGGTGATAAATGAGTATTGCTTTTCTGCTATGTGAATCCCTCGGCGGGAGCACAGGCTACAGATCTGTGCTCACTGTGAACACATGCTTTTTGTTTTTACTGAAGCTCTTCATTCATAGAAGTTTGTGACGTATGCTGAGGAAACTTGGTCCTTTGAAGCAAATATCCCAGTTTCAGTGGCGAGGTCTTATGTTCAGGTGTCTGTGGGCGCCATATTTTGTGCACAGCAATGGGTACCTGGTACATTTTAAGCTGCAGAAGATCCATCGCCTCTTGGCGCTTGGATCAATTTTGGTTGCTTTTTGCCAACTGCAGTTAACAAGGAGGCTGACAAATCTGAAAAAGAAAATTCAAGTGGGTGGGTGCTGTGCTGCTAGCAATGTAATGTGAGCAGCTACAGGGACCCAGTGGAGAGAAATGAAACACCGAGCGTGACGTGAGCTGGTTTAAGACAGAGCATTTTATTGCATTATTCCGCTTTTCCTTTAATGTAAGAAGTGATATAATCAAGTGGCACAAAGAACATAAGCAATATTAGCATTTCAAAATTTCGAAGACTTTCACTGGCAAATAAATCACATTTATGCACACGGGTACACTGTACTGCCAAAAATATTAAACTCTGGCCACGATTTCATTCGAATGATTTTCCTAAAAAGGGAAAAGTTGAATTAATAATTTACTGTCATAGGAGCATAAATAGTGTCCTCTGGTTACAGGCAGATATGGGCAGTAACGCATTACAAATAACGCTTTACTGTAATCCAATTACTTTTTTCAAGTAATGAGTAAAGTAAGTAAGTAAGTAAGTAATTCGATTACATTACTTTCTCGTAAGCACACTGTATTACTAAACCGTGATTTTGTTTATGAGAGTGTCTCATGACAATGACGTACGAGTGTGCGATGTCCGTGGCAGCAACAGACGTGTGCAGATCAACAATGTATCAACATTACTTTGAGTTTGATTCTGTAAAAAGTGACAGAAACATTAGCGTCCGCTGTACACTCTGCGTGGAAAGAAAACTTCTTTCTACAGCGAAAAATTTAACTTCAAATCTGAGCAAGCACCACGCTGCCACAGGAATGTGAAATTCATAGAGAAACCGCTGCTGCACCGGGCAAACCTCCACCGGCCCCACTCCTGCTAAACAGGTGAAAATAGATTTAAAGCGACAGGACTCAGTGCTGCTGAATCTTTAATTTTATTTATTTTCTGCTATGTTTTACTTGCATCTATTTCAAAGAGGGAGTGTAAACACAAAAACATTATTTTATTTTATATGCTGAAATATGCACAAAATAGGTTTAAATGTTAAACAAATTTCTTCAAGTCAAAGACAGCTGCATATAATTTCATTTTTGCTTGATGCAATGTGCATAAAGTTAAAAGATTAAAACTAATAAAACACAAAGAGAGACTTTTTCATTTGATTACATTTTATATGATGCAGAGAAAATAAAATTGGGCTGAAAGGTCTATTGTTTTTTAATGTATTCAGGTTGTATATCATGTTTTTTAAAAAAGTAACTAAATAATTAAGTAACTAATTTTGAAAATAAGTAATCAGTAAAGTATAACTTTCTTGGAGAAGTAATCAGTAATTAGTAACTAATTGCTATTTTCGAGTAACTTGACCAACACTGGTTACAGGTCAGCTTAATAATTTGCTTAATACATCTGGTTTAAAAATGTTAAAACATGATGGCGAAAATGTGAAATTTGAGACTGACCAATCAAAGACTGAGGCCACAGTGCCTATAGCTGTCTTTAGCTGTCTGTGAGTACACCAGGACTTTGGTCTCAGTGGATGGACATAAGAGTAGTGCTACACCCTAGTTCTGAATTGTACAGAAGAGGATTAGGACCAATAGAAAAAAAAGTGTGTGTGTGTGTGTGTGTGTGTGTGTGTGTGTGTGTGTGTGTTGGGGGGGTCAGAATTGTGAGGAAAATCAGATTTCTGACATTAATCTCAAAATTCTGGCTTTTTTCTCTGAATTCTGAAAGATAAAATCCAAGCCCCCATTTCTCTTTCCATAGTCCCAAGTTCTCTTCTCTAAAACTGTCTTGCAGCAGGCTGGGAAGCAGATACAGTTGGGTATTGTCAGCATAGTGTGTGAGTAAATCAATCGACCAACCTTTGAAACTTTATATGTTAGGAAGAAAAGAGGACCCAACAAAGATCCTTGGGGTGTCCCAGAGAAAATCAAGTGAAGTTTGGCAAAGGTTTAACCACAGTAGCCTACTACAAGAGGATTTGATGGCTCACTATGTCAGTGGTCAATAATTGATGTAATAATCAGGCATTCATAATAGCTGTCCATATAGCATTTATATACATGCACATGGCAAAAAATGACAGAGGGTTGTTAATTTGGCTCATCTGAAAGATTGAAAGCAACCTCAGAGTAAAAACATCTTAAACTGGCGTCTTCATCGTCCATAATTAGTTATATTCTAGTGTCATAAATGATAGATAAAAATAAAAGGTACCCCTGACTTATCATCAGCTATACTTTTATGCATCCACATCTGGTATTTATAGTGCAGGAAGTGTAAAGCGGATGCTTTCACAACACAGAGAAAAAGTGAGACTGCTGTGAGTCTTTTCTGGTAAATGAAGCCTGGAACACTTACTGATGAGTTACCAGCTGCCCTAAATTTCACTGAAATGCTTCATAATTAATGCTCTAGAGATGGAATTTCTGCCACTGCTTGCAACGACAGATTTAGGAGTCAAGTAAGACTCACTTAAATTTCTGTAACTTGTTTTTACATTCACCACTTTTGCATCTGGTAATTAAGAGCTGGCATTAAAAAAGAGCAGCGTGCAGCTCAAGTGTTTAGCCTCTTCATCTGGAAAATAGCTGTCAACAGAAAATTGTTGCACTGGCAAAATTCCATATTCAGATCACTGAGTAACAAAACAATCTTTGCTTTAATCTGTTCTCCAAAATTCTGCCAAATCCAACTTTAATCTCAACGGGATTTAGGTCCAAGCAGAAATATGACCTCACAGTTAATCGCAATATGGATTACAAAGTTTACATGCTCTTTTCGACTCTTTCACGTCCACTAGAAAATATAGACAGGCGACATGTTGCTACAATGGTCCGAGTCCACTTAGAGGGAAGCGTCACTGCAAATCCAAGCTTGTCTTGAGCCACCTTTATCCCATGACACACTTTTCAACCCTTTCTACGATGCATTAGCATGCATTTTTCTTTAGTTTGTCATTTTCTGTATCTGAATGTGTGTAATACTGCAATACTGCACATTCTTTGTGTCTTTAAATGACAGCAACATAATAAAGAGAAAACACATCTTTTAATATTAACTGTTTGTTGCATCTAAAATGAATGAAATGCATTAGCTGTAGCACGATACTGGTAGAAGAGGCAAACACTGCAGTGTTGGCACTGTGCCCACATCACCTGCACCCCAGTAGTCTGAGCAGACAGAGGTGATTCAGAGCAAGACCGCTGTGTCCAAAACCCTTAAAGGGGCATCTCACATCATAAAAATAAATGACCTCTGCTTGTTTCTAGTCATTTCTATGGTTTGTTGTCATGTTTTAAAACTTACATAGCACCAGTCAGTGTAGCTTTATCGCATACTGTACACTGTAGTGCTCAAATATAAAGAGGTACATGCAGGAAAACCCACAAAAACACAAAACTGTGCATAGTGACTGTAGTTTTTAATCAAAGCTAATCAAATGTATGTATGAATATTTTTGAGGATTTCTGGTGGTCTGTTGATTTAACGCTACATTTCAATTTACTACTTTTTCAAAAGAAATACGAAACACTAACTCTCTCACCTTTACTGATGTTAATAATATAGATAGATTCAATAAATACAAATATTTAAGGCATATAAATTATGCATGATGTTTAAGGCCTCGATAAAAAAAAGAAAGCTATGATAATATGGTAGCTCTGGATGAACCTTCCTAGCACTGCCCTACTTGTTGATATATATCCCATTAGTTCAATGGAAAAAAAGGCTTTTCCCCTTTTGATTCAACCAGTGGAAGATGCTGCTATTATAAATCCACGTGGAACATTTTTTGTTCTATCCAAAACGTTTTAAGTATATTATGAGCTTTTTTATCGACTGAGCTTTCTTCCAGACCCTATGTGGACACAACAACTAAAGCAATGGGAAGTTCATTTTTTAATTATGCCAAAATAAAAAATGTAATGCTACACTGCTGCATCTGCAGTTGTAGTTCATAAAACTAAACTCTGAGCTCAAAGATACTGTAAATTTTGTGAAGCCAAGAAGAAAAGACCATTCTCACTCCCGAGGCGTAATATAGAGACCATTTGTCAAGTCCCGAGCCGTTCCTGAGGAACGCGAAAGGTGACCTTCCGCGTTCTTATGCTATGCACCGGGTTATGGATGAAATCCATAGAATGACGCTCCTGCGGTAATACACGTTCCAGCCCTGTATTCCAGCCCTAACCATAACCTTACCCCTAACCTTAACCAGCACTTTAATGACATTAGAGAGTAAAACGAACGTACATGTGTAGATTCATTCCAAATGGCTCTCATGTTTCCTCATTTTTGCGATCTCGTAATATAGGCATGTGTTGGGTGCCCGGAAGTGTAATATACTGACGATTTGTCACCTAGCGTAAAATGTTACGCTTTGGGAGTGAGAACGTGTCGAGGAGAAACTCGTAGCTGAGTGAAAACCTTTGGTGGGGAAGTAAAAGGAGTATTTCATTTTTTTACAGTTATTATTTATTTCTACAATAACTCAGATGTCCTAACTTGTTCAAATGCAGGCGCACTTTACATGCCATATATTTGATGATATAGTATACTGTTTGTAATTTCTTCGATTTTCTTAGATTTCAAAAGCTGCTCTTTCAAGTACAAGTAAGCCTAGACTATCCTCACTAGTCCAAATGTACACAGAGGAAGCACGATGCATTAGAGTTCATTTGCAAATCATCACAGACCAACATCTAATCATGGGGGATCAGAGAAAGCCATTTTCTAGTCAGAAGGAATGAAAATGAATTAACTTTCTGGAACAGAGTACAATTGATGACAGACACTTTGCGGTAACACTGATGCTTTTAGCAGTGGCAAAGAAATTGATGCATGTGATGCTGTAAAGAGCAAAAACACTTGGAACACAAATACTGTATAAGCTTGCCAGCTGCATCTCATCTAGGCTAACCTAGAAAACATCTTATACACAGTGAATATTAAACAGACTATTTATAACCAAAGGCCATGCCTCTGATCTAATTAATTTTTAAAGGCTGTCTGTCAAACATTTGTGATAAAATTCACTATGATTAGAAGAGGTGAGTGGGTTGTCTTATGCAGACTTCAACATATAAAGTGGAGGTAAATGTGGGATGTGTTGGCCACTTGCTTTAGGTGTGATATCTTCAGGGGTTTCCAAGTCTTTTGCCCAAATAATACTAAAGATCATCTTTATATTCAGAAATTGAAATTCATATGACAGCCAAAGGGACATGAGCCTTAAGAAGACCTTTTAGGTGTAGTAAAGCTAACAAGCTATTAAATAACATAGCTGTACAGTGTTTTCTAAAGTTACAGGAAATGGGGAGTGAAAGCTGTTTGTAAAGGAGTCGCCCCCTGCTGGCTAATAAATTGAATACAGGTTTAAAGTGCTTCACTGTTCAGACCTGGAAACTGCATCCCTCTAATGTGCACAATCTGTAAAATGGAACAATATTTTTACATTTTTGTTTTCTATAAATTACAGATATTTATCACACGTGCACTGCAGCCCTCAGCTGTTCTAGAAATCTCCCAAACAAGCTGCATGTCAGAATGCACATATCCAGCTCCCTCACATATTTGGACATTATCCAGTCTTTAACCTGCCAGTTTCCTAGTGCAAAATCTGCATGGTGGCTGAATGTGCTGACATACAAATCGTTCCAACAGTCCAAATCTTTCCATTGAGAGAGAGAGCAACTGCTGTCAATAGCCTGTTGTGATTACATTAACATTGTCTGAAAGTTAATTTATGAGTCCATGTATCACATTTCCTCATTGTGTAAGAGTCTGTCTGCATATGCATTCTCACCATTTTATTTTTGACCTGATGGCCAAATGATTAAGGTGCATTAAGGGTAGTACTAAGCTGTCACTGCAGTACTTCACCGGGGTATTTATGAGTAAAAATGAATCAAATGTGAAAAAGCAACTCAGATAATAAGCAGGGCATATCAGGCCATCCTCATTTGGATTTTGCACTGCAGGCTGTTTTTCACAATCCACTAAATCACTCTGATGAAGACCCTGGATGCACGTTCGCAAATTTATTTCTTGCTTTGGAGAACATGAATGTCTGCAGGGATCACCAAAGTCATTAGGAGTTATCCAGGAAATTACGACCAGCTAATGATAGCAGGTTCCTTATTCTCTCTGTTCACATTCTGTATCATGAACATCGCAGCATGAAAATGTGTTTAAGACAAAATGTCGAGAGGAAAAAGAAAACTGCCACTCCTGGTGCTTCCCTGCTTCCCTTTGTAAGTGTTCTTAGTTTTACAACATTCAGGCCTACCCAGACAACTGACAGATATCCTGAGTATATATAGCTACCATATTCTGATGACTCACCCAGTCTAAAGGGTTTGTAAGCTATAATCCATGTTTATGTATTATTATTATGGTTAAAGCATAGCAATTATTGTGATATATAAATATGTATAAAGCTTTACACAACACAACCTTGAAAAGAACCCCTTTTGATGTCCATCTCTAGCACAACCCTTTGTCTTTTAGCTCTTTTGCCAGCTACAGTGCATTTCAAGTACATCTTCTAGCTTTTGTACTTTGGCCCAAAGTCAGTGTTTATATTTTATTTTCATCCTTCTGACAGAATAACACAATCAGCAACTGATTTAGTAGAAGTCATACCTCTCACTCATTAGTTTCTAACCAACCTGGCCTGTCCATATCACCTGTAGTACTGGCAGCTACCCAGTCATTCCACAGATGGACAGACTCCAACTCCACCTATGAGTTGGAACAGTAAGAAGAACTTGTTCATATGTCACTGCACTGAGCGCAACAATATGCTAAGCCTAGGATCATAGTCATTAAAAGCTTCTGATGAAATGATACATTAATCATAGCTAAAGCCAAAAAGCTCTTCATAAATGTTAAGGAATGCCAACTGTTCACTTTAGGATTTTTGGTGTCAGCAAAGTTAGCTAAGATGCTGTAAAGCTTGGATCCACCTCACAGTATTATATATTTTTGCAAACTATCTGCCTGCTGAATCAAAATGGTAAGTTCCTAATGGAACACATCCATTTTGTTCTGGAGACTTGCAGTTTCACAGGGGAGTTGATTAATGGATGCTCAGGAGCTAGCATTTCCATCCAATCAACATGTGACACCAGCTTGAGTTTGCATTTCAATGCTGCCAAAGACTCGGTGGTTGCCGGTGGTTGCCTCATATCTCTTGAGGTTCGAGCCAGACATCCAGGCAGCAGCGGGAGGCAGACAGCAGTGACGCAAGCAAGCTATAGAACCGACTCTTCGGTCAGAGAGTGAGCAGAAAATAGCAGATATATCCCACATAAAAGAAGATGGCAGCTCTCTTTGAGAGTTGTATACCCATACATACCTTGAAAAATATTACGACCTTGTGGGCGCCAGTGGAGGCAAGCAGAGAGGAAGGACAGAAGACAGCATTTGAGAAGGAGGGGGACTCAGAGCAGCAAGCTGCTGGAGCTAAGGTGCGAAGCTGTGGTGGCTGCAGACAGGTGCACTTAAACTGCATTCACATGTATGGAATGACTCATGCATGTACATATACAGATTACCTGGGGTGGTGAGGGGTTAGAAGTGCATACAAGCCAGAGTTGAGGTTTGCTTCGACTAAATTACAAATGTTTGTAATGTTTCTTGGAACTTTTTCCTAATAAATAAACCCCAAGTCTGGTGGGCTCATGCACAAAATGTTATGCATGTCACAGGACAATATGTCTTCCACACACTGGAGACAAAGTGCCAGCTGCAACACTGTGGTGAGAGATGATGGACAGAGAAAGGAGTCAGCCATTTTTTCCCCTGATTTGTGAATATTCATTTATAATGGATGGATTGTGACATGGCATTAATGTAATCATACTGGTAATGAAAACTTTCACTGCAGTGTGTGGAATGAAAACAACTTCACATCCAATTTTGTCAATAAACAAGTCAATCACGAGGCCAAATTTTGGAAAATGTAACATCTGAAAATTTGATTAGAATTGCTCCAAAGCAATTGCTTTGTTCTGTTATGGCTGCTAGCATTGTTAGCATCAGTTAGCATTAGCCAGCATGCTCAAACAGACAACATATATCACAGGAAGGGTACCAAAGCCACAAGAAAACAGATTAACAGGTCTTTAACAAGCATCATTTGTCTTCAATTTTGTTCTGCGTCATCAGTAAACCTGTGTTTGCCTCAGTGAAGCTCTGACCCTCCTATGACAGCTCTTTTAACACAGTAGGAACAGCAAAGGGATACAACCTGCACAAAAAACATGTGAATAACTTTAAAGGAAGCAACCTTGCGAGAGCACACTGGATGGAATACACAATATCATTTGATTTCATACCAGCTCTATCTATCTATCTATCTATCTATCTATCTATCTATCTATCTATCTATCTATCTATCTATCTATCTATCTATCTATCTATCTATCTATCTATCTATCTATCTATCTATCTATCTATCTATCTATCTATCTATCTATCTATCAAAAGCCTTACAAAGGCTTCATTGTCTTGTCAGTCTCTAACTCTCACTGTGAGACAGAGACGGACAGACTGACTTTGGTCTCAGTAAGTATGCTGAATTTTGGACCTCGCATCTGATTGATTTATCATCAATAAAAGATCAGAAACAGCTATGGCGACTCAACTCTTATGGGAAGGTTTACCACAAGGTTCAGGAGTGTGTTCATGGGAATCTTTGACTCAAAGTCTCCACGCTAATTTATCCCAAAGATGTTCTATCAGGTTGAAGTCACATTTCTGTGCAGGTCAGTCAAGTTCTACTAATCCATGTCTGTATGGACCTTGCTTTGTGCAAAGTCATGTTGGAACAAGAAGGGTCCATCCCGAAAGTGGTCCACAAAGCTGGGAGCATGTAATTGTCCAAAATGTCTTGATATGCTGAAGCATTAAGAGTTCCTTTGACTGGAACTAAGGGACAACCCCCCCCCCCCCCCAACCAAACTTTACACTTGGAACAGTTCAATCAAACAAGTTCTCCTGGCAACTACCAAATCCAGACTTGTCCATCAAATTGTCAGACAGAGAAGCATGATTCGTCACTCGCCAAGTATATAACAGGTATATTTTACTTATATATAATTTTTTTATAGTACAATTCCCCTCTCGCCTCTGAAGGTGGTCCAGCCTTCAAGCTTGGGTTCTCTACCAGAGGCCTGGGAGTTTGAGGGTCCTGCACAGTATCTTAGCTGTTCCTAGGACTGCACTCTTCTGGACAGTGATCTCTGATGTTGTTCCTGGGATCTGCTGGATCAGGGCAACGTCCGAGCTGGCATGACTTCATATTTATCTGTTTCGCTCATGTCTGGGGGTACTAGCCTTTGCAGCTGATGTACTCTGGCGTTCTTTCCAGTTTTTCTCACATAATTCTATGAGCGAAGGATCCCAAATCAAATAAAAAAATAAAGTATTTTCTACATGACTGCTTCTTGTTGATTGTTATTCAGTTATACTGCTTGAAAAATAATGTTTTGGTGCTGACCGTAGCGGTCTGTTAAATTGCCTTTCATTTTCCTTTGACCATGGAAAGCTCAAACCAAGAATTGGCAGAACACAATGACCTGCCTCTAGGCAACAGCCAAAGTCATTCGTGGGCTCACATGAACACTACCAGCTAGTGCTGGGCGATATGGAAAAAATATTTATCACGATATGAATTATTTTATATCACGATAACGATATATATCACGATATATGACCTGACCTGTGGTCATCTAGAAAGTATGCAGTCTGTAAACAGTGAGTGCCGAGGGTGCAGTCTTTGTTTTGAGTTACCGTAAAGTATGTCGCAAATCCAGGTGCACGTACAGCAGCACCAGCTCGCAAACCACGAGACGGAGTTTCTTTGCGAAAAATATCATTTTTTTTATACTTTATTTTCTCTTGCATAAAGTTAAGAGCATGTATAGTGAGAAGACAACACTAATATATTTGCCACAGGCTATTTAACCCTTTAAGACCTACCATAGAACCAAGTCCGCCAGAGCTTATCTTTATGTTTTTACATGCTGTAGTGCCACTTGCGGGAGTATTTCAAGTTTCCATATATCAATACAACCGTTATAGCCCAAATTTTAATAATATGTATGCATTAAGTCCATAGTAACTACATAAATTGCAAAAACTTGTAGTGCAATAAACTACAAAAAAATTGAAAATCGTTTTTGTTTTGTTTTTTACATATCAAATCAAATCAAATCACTTTTATTGTCACATCACATGTGCAGGTACACTGGTACAGTACATGTGAGTGAAATTCTTGTGTGCGAGGTTCACAAGCAACAGAGTTGTGCAAAATACAATAATGTAAAACATGCAAAATATAAAAATGGCTAATCTAAAAAGTAATAAATATATGTACAATATGTAAAGGTATATACATTACTGAATGTGTATACTAAATATGTTTTTCTACGTGTGTGTGTTATATATATATATTTATATATATATATATATTTCTAGTTAAAAAAAATTTAAGAGGTGTATCCCTCAAAACTGTAAATACAAAAGTTTCCAACCACGAGAAATTTATTTTGAGTGTCTTCATAGTTTTATTTTTGAGATACACTAATTTTTATATACTACAGGAAAAATGAAAATAAATATTATAATGCATCAAAATAAACTATTTCCAACAGTGTAATTTGAGTTCTAAGCATCCCAGAAACGATACAGAAAAGCATAAAGTCAAACATGTCTTTTTAAAAACACCAACATAGGCTTATAAGGCCCTTTTGCGAAAATGACGTCACTTCCGGTTTCGGGCAGGTAATGGCGGACATGCGATAGTTCGCGCTGACGTATATGCCAACGTAGGAAGTCTTATGAACGTCGGCAAAGCGTGTTTCTGGAATATTATGTTTTTGTTGCTGCAAGTTTGGAATATTATGTTTTTGTTGCTGCAAGTGCTTCTTATACAATTTTTGCAAAGTTATATGTGGAAGGAAACCGTGACCTAGGGCAAGCTAATGGCATAAGATGTAAGTACAACTCCTCCGGTTTCACATGCAAAAAAAATATTGTGCTACCTTACGTGGTTCCAGTTCTACAGGGATTTAAAAATAGTTAGGTAAAACGGAGTGTGCCTGCTCCGACCGGTTGTAAAGGGTTAATTATATATTTTATGTAATAATTTATAAAATTTGGGTTAGTACGATATAAACGATAGAAGACAAATGGCACGATAGACACTTTTCTATCGTCCACACGATATATATCGTCATATCGCCCAGCACTACTACCAGCCATAGCCAAGGCTAAGTTGGTAGGTATGGTTGGTGCGATCGACCCATCAGTTAGAATCAGGCTTATCAAACCACTCGGTAAAATCTGTCCTTGGAATCTCTTGTTTGTACTAGTACAAGACTAGAGACCTTCCAATATTTCGACCTGAAACCATACACTGTTCCAAAAAATAGTAATGTCAAAGTATCTTACTGTATATTTTACAGTTTTGTACTGTCTTTCTAGAATATCATTAAATTTACATAAGTAGACTGTGATTTTACATGTCAAAGGTAAAATAACATAACATCACTGTAAATATAGTAAAACACAATTTACTTGTTTTTTAAATATATTGTTTTGTACATATGCATATTTAGATTGTAAAAATACATTCAGAAATGTATCATAATTTCACAAATATTTGTCTGTTATGTGAGAGAATGATCTGTTAAATTCAAATGTAATACTATGGAAAAATATATAAAATGATCGAAAATTAATGAGAATAATCAATAATTTAAGGAGTATGTGAATTATAATTTTGCTGAAAATTTCATGTCATCTAGGTCTGATTCAATAATTCAGAGGTAACAAGTGAAAATATAATTAATAGGAATAAAAACTAAAAAAAACCATATAAAACATTGCACTGCCACGCTGTGCTAATTATATATTTTAAAAAATAAATGTAGAGGTAGGAATTGCAATTAATATAAATCTCAAAGTATTCACAACATTCCTGAACAGAAATAGGCCTCTGCACCTGGGGTGAGGGTGTGGCCATGAAAACAATGTGACATGCCATTGGATGTTGGGACACATAATAACATGACGCTAAGCATCGGCCAATGAATGTGAACTAACAACCACAAGGTCGCGGGTATGGCTGCACTGTAGGAAAAAATCCTAATATAAAAGTATTTCACTGTGCATTTTACAGTTTTGTTCTGTTCTTCTAGAATATCATTAAAGTTACGTAAATAGACTGTGACTTCACATTTCAAATGTCAATTAACGTTAAATCACTGTAATGTAATAAAACATAATTTTCATGATTATTAAGTGTATCTGTCTGTACATATGCATATTTAGATTGTTAAAATACATTCACAAATGTATCATGATTTCACAAATATCTGTCCGTTATTTGAAAGATTGAACTGTTGAATTCAAATGTAATGCTATGGAAAAGTATATAACATGATTCCTATAAGCTTGTGTTACATCACATAAGTATTATTATCATTGCTAGTTAGGGCGATCGTGGCTCAAGAGTTGGCAGTTCGCCTTATGATCAGAAGGTTGCCGGTTCGAGCCCCGGCTCGGACACTCTCGGTCGTTGTGTCCGTGGTCAAGACTCTTCACTTACCGCCTACTGGTGATGGCCAGAGGGGCCGATGGTGCGATATGGCAGCCTCACCTCTGTCAGTCTGTCCTAGGGCATGCAATCCATTATTATTTAAACCAACTGTATATTTCTGTACATTTACGCATTATGATTCATATTGCCACATTCACTGACCTTGTTTCTAGGTAATTTCATTGTTTGATCACGTTAAAATGTTCCTAATTTAATGTCTAAAAGCACTTGGAAAAGGCAGAATCCCATGTAAAATTAGCACAACAAACTCTATTTTCATTACTGAAAATAACTGTATTTTTATGAGAAAGTTATTTTCTGTTATTTTACGGTAGTATTTTGGTGCCCCAGCTGCCGGAATATTACCGTTTTTTTAAGATGTTTTTTTTAACAGTGTATATATAGATATTAAATGCCAGGAAGACCTAAACTATCTCTTCAAAGACACTAGTATGGGAGAAAGATAAATGAATTCAAGAATCCTATTTTCACTCACTAAGACTGTGTCATATCGAATAATTGTGGACAAAAACCCCTCCAATTTCATATTAATAATAATTTCAATTGCATAGATCTGGCTCAGGTCCCTCATATCCCCCCAACTGCTTAGAATCAAGTGTGAAGACTTGTGATATGAGCAGGTTCGCTGGCACAGTTCAAGAACATAACATTTTCAGGTGAAAAAGAAGAGATAGTGAGCAGTTCTGCTGACAGTATGATTGTCCTCCCCATTTCTTCCCTTCTTTACACTTTAACACAGTACTCTTTTGTGATACTTCAACCTCAGCTACTTACAATGTTGGGGAGTATCGGAATACATCTACCAGTGTTACGTACTTAAAATACAAAATATGAGTAACTGTATTCCGTTACAGTTACCATTTAAAAGGGTGATATTCAGAATACAGTTACTTTGTTGAAATAAATAGATTACACGGTGATCCTTTCCTGTTTCTTATGTTAGGCTATACCTTCTCTATGTGTGGTAATTCCACCCTGGTGGAAACCCAAACAAACAGGCATTAAGAGGCTCTAATGCCTGGGTCTCAATCTCGCAGCCCATGTCACCTCTACTTGTGGCCCGCATAATGATGTGAAGAAATCTTTTTTTAAATTATTATTCAAAAAATGATTTAATATGAAGGCAATGGGCAGAGAGTTACAGGCATAGCCCTAAAGAATGTAGCCTCATGGGCGGTGTAGTCCGTGCTGCAGGGAGAATGGACTGCCATACCCGTTATGTGTCTGTGAGCGCGAGGAGGGAGAAAAAGGACAGTCGAAAAGTACGAGTTGTCACCGAGCAGAAACGGGAGCAGGAATCATGTAAATATAATAATAACCACTGCAGCCAAACAGAGTGCCTGACGAGCCCAGTTGTAAGTAAGCTATTAAGACTCAACTGTACACTGTGTTCGTGTTTTCCTCTGAAACAATAAGTTCCGTTGGAGCAGCCTTTCAACGCCTCTCTCTGTCTCTCACTAGCAAAGTTGACCCAGACAACAAAGTAAAGCTAGTTTTCAGCTACGAGCCCGACACAAACCCGACGTATTAGCCAGAGGTCCCTTTACTACGGTTTGGAGCCGCGGACCTGTTTTATATAAGCGTGGAATAGTTTTCTATACGAGATCGCTGCTAAAAGTGCAGCCTTACCTAATGTCCACCCGACTGTTACTCATTTTATATTAAGATTTAAAAATCTAGTTGGTATTGGTACGGCGAGTAACCTTCAGTAATAGTAATAAATCACACAGCAATAGTACATTCATGTAGTTGTAAAAAGCTTGATAATATATTAAGTAATCCAAAGTATTCAGTGTCAAATGACTTTGATTTCACTGCACTTCCCTCATCTAATAACTCTGCATTCACTCCAGCATACATCACAACTGTGACAAAAATTCTTTGGTGACTAATTATTTAATAACCCAGATTTTTCTCCACGTTTTTAATAAAGTCATATTGTCTTGTTTGAATTAATAATCTGCCTGTGTCTCTCCCATGAGACAACTAGCCAACTGGCTGCCTCCAGTTTCCTTGATTTTTTTTATTCAGAAAGCGTTCTTCTCTTTTGGCAATGTGCCGTGGAAGCAGGGAGTGGCTGAATAACTATGCGGTCACTCCCTGCATCTCCCTCTCATTCTAAATATTCTTCTAATCCCAGCATCCCATTAAATTATTCATCCAGTCAGATGTCTTCTCTGGCAGTCGATGGGTAATGAAGCTGCATCTGCAGTGCCCAAGATAGTGACTCATTAGATAGCTTCGCATCTGCTGTTCCCTGTTGAGCTTGGCTAAGCTATACACTTTCCCACTTAGGGTTTTTCTGTACTTATCAAATAGCACATGTGTCTGAGACATTATCAAATGTTGTGTCCAAGGGTTCTAACTCCATTGGTCATATCTTTCATCCACATCTTCTAGTTAGCTTATTTTTAAGGAAAATCCAATCTGTGGACTTTAAATTGACTTGTTATTAGTTTTATTTTTTTTCCCTTTACCATTATATGTTGTTCCTCTTTTAAGATCATCTAAAAATAATTTCCAGAAGCTGAACAGATGTTGATAATTCTGGTACCCTAAGCAGTTTACATAGTAAGTTTAATCCAGATTGATTAATTAGAGAAGTTAGTGTATTTATGTATGTCTGTTCTCTATGATCAAATAATAAGATATATCCTGTCTATCCCAGCTATCAGAAGGCAAGAGGCAGGGTGCAAAACAGGTAGCTGGTCTATTGCAAGGTTTCCATTCTCTCTTATGGCCAATTTAGAATTACCAGCTAGTCTAATATGTCTTTGTAATGTGGGAGGTGTCGAAGCATCCAGAGGGAATACACGCTGTGTTCTTCCATTACAAGAACCTAGCCCTAGTTATGATCTTTAATCTTCAGTCTTAATCATTTAAGCGTATCCCTATAAACCTGTCGGTTCAGTAAACAGTACTTCAGAAAAAAAAAAGTCAAACAAATTTGTTACATTTGCTTCCCTGTAAGGGAATCAGATGGATATTTCTTTCCATCCAAGTGAAAGAAATATCAGTGAAGCCCCACAGTTAATTCCATCAGCCCTGCAAGCATTTTAAACCTTTACTTGTGTTTTGGAATTCATAATATACAGAATACACTTGCATAAGCTCAATCATACGAAATCAAATCAACAAAGCCCTTGATTAGTTCTTGCCTGACATCTTAATCCAACACACACAAATTCAATATTTGCTATGGGCCATCTCTGACCACATTAGGAAATGAATAAGCTGCATATGAGAGCCAGCTCACTTTCCCATTTAAATAAGTAAGTAATTCTTTAAAGATGGTATTAAATCAAGAAGGCTTTGGGGCAGTCAGTGCTTTAATTTTTCATTAACTGTCAGATTTAAATTGTTACAGGTGTGTCTGGGGAGACTTTAAGATGCAAGTTCAATAGAAACTTGAAACAAAACATTATTAGATATTCTTTATGCATAGTATGGGGTTAGGGTTATAAAGTTTTAAAAAGTTATAAAACTTAACTGTTATGTAAAATAAAAATACATCTTAGCAGCAAAGGACTGTTGGACTACATGGCTATAATGTGTAGCTGCCATATTCAGGTTAGGGGCTATTTTGAGTCAGTAACCAATCACTCATCCTCTGCAGAGTGCTGATTAATCTTTTGCTCTCACTAACATGCTGAAAAATCATCTGTGTTGGAAGTAAACAGAGACAGAGGCAGAGACAGATGTCCTCACTTCCACACTCCTGCATACATTTATAAAAATGTTCTCTTATACTTGAACTCAGTCTTAAGGTTGCTCCCATTTGGTATAATTGATTTATAAAAGATGCTTCAGGTTTTACGTAGGTTTGTCAGCAATACAATACACTGGTTATAGTCTAACATGTTAAAAATGTAATAATAAAACAAAACTTGTCCCACAGTCACTTGTATTTATACCCATCATTATTGTGCAGGAAGTCGTTGCAGTTCTCCTAACACAATATTGCCACATAAACTCTGATATAGGAGGAAACGAAGTCAAAAAATGTTTTTTCCACAAACTCTCAGGTTTTGAAACTGTTCTAGCATCTTCCTCTGTCATTAAAATGGTGTTAAAAATGGACACACTCGTGTCTTCAACCCAGCTGTGGTGCAAAAACGACCGGTTGAAGTGCCACAAAAACTGTGTTGTGCAAGTATGTGCAAGTATGTGCCATTAGACACCATACTTTTAAGGTTATAAGGGCTGGGTACAATAACCTCAATTTTATTTGAATTTAGAAGCAGGAAGTTTCTGGAAATTTCTGCCACTTGTATCAGCAATCTCTGTTTAATTTAAGTGAAAGTGAAGGAACGTATATTGACAAGTAAATCATCAGCTTTGCTTTGCTTTTACCACAGCAGACCGATACAGTGTCCACATCAACGCTGATGACTCATCAATCCATCAGTCAATCTCTTGCTCCTCTCTCCCTTCACTAATGAACAAGACCCTGACATCCTTAAACTTCTTCACTTGGAGCCGTAACTCATTCCTGACCCACAGTGAGGCTCAACATTTTTCTGGTTGAGGATAACAACCTTAGACTCAAAAACACGTCTGCAAAATTGCCCTAGTGCATGCTGGAGGTCACTAGCTGGTGAAGCAAGAAGAACTACATGTCCACATGTACGAAGAACGTGAACCTGAGGCCACCGAAGCAGAAACGTTCTCCTACTTGACTGTGCCAAGAAATTGTACCCATAAAATTTATAAACAGAATTGGTGACAAATGGCAATCCTATGGAGTGTAGCTCTCACTTTACTACCAGCAATGCAAACCAATCTCACTACAGTGTTACAGGGACTTTATTGCCAGTATAGGCCAGTCACCCTGTCTCCCATAGGATACTCCGAGGGACACGGTCAGTTGCCTTTTCCAAGTCCACAAAACACATGAAGAGTAGTTGGGTAAACTCCCATGCACTTACTCATAACCTTGAGAGGATTAGTCCAGTGTCCCACAACTAGGACGAAAACTGTTTTGCTCTTCCTGGATCCAAGGTTCCACTAGTGGACAGACTATACTGGCATAGAGCTTCCTGGAGAGACCGAGGAGTGTGATTTCTCTGAAACTGGAACATTCTTGAAAATGGGGACCAAATCACCCGGTCTGCCAGTGCAGAGGCAATGTTCCCGAATTCCACACAGTGCTGCAGAGGTGTGTCATTAAAGACAGCCCTACAACATCCAGAGCACTGTTTCCTGGTGAGGGAACAGTGAATCCCTTCCCTCCCCAGAGACCCGTCAGCATAGAGGTTTTTGAACATTTCAGTGACCTCACCCACAGTGATGGGTGAGTCTAAGCATTTCTCCCTAGACTCAGCTTCCACTACACAAGATGTGTTAGTGGAATTGAGGAGATCATCAAAGCTTCATCCCCTTTCTTAGTCGCCTGAGGATATCCCAGAATGGCCTCAAGGCCAACCAGAAGTCCTGCTCACAGTCCTGCTTTAGCTAGTGCTAGGGCTGCCTTTCACTTGGCCTGTCCTACAAGAGTCCCACAAGCCAAGTTTGATAGGGCTCCTTTAGCTTTATAGTTCTCTTCATCTCTGGCATCCACCATCTGTTTCAGGTATTAGCACTACAACAGGCACCAACCACCTTGCAGTCACAGCACCTTGGTTTGGAACACAGTCCACTTGGACTCAATGTTTCCAGCCACCCTTAAGCTACTTTGAAGATCTGCTGGTGGTGGAATATGAAACTCTTGCAGACCAGGGCCTTGGCCAGATGCTCCCAACTCACCCTAACCACATGTTTGGATACACCAAGTCTGTTCAGCATCCTCCCTTGTTACCTGACCCAACTCACAACCACGGGCTGATCAGCAGAGAGCTCTGATCCTCTTTTCACCCAAGTGCCCAAGACATACAGCTACAGGTCTGATGATTGCTAAACTGTTCATCAACCTGTGACCTGGGGTGTTATGGTGAAAAGTGGACTTGTGTACAGCCTTATACTCAAACATGGTATTTGTTGTGGCCTGTTCAAGCATTTACGTCTCTCCTTCAGCAATTTAAAACTATATCTCTTATAAAACCACGTTTTTTTTTTTAAGTCTTCCAGTTAGCCTAAACAGCCGCGTCATTTCTTTCTTATTTGATACACTATTATAGGAAATTATACCTTGTAAAACTTTTCCTTACTGTGTACCAAACTTGGGGTTTTTTGGGGTGTGGGGCCTATCCCTCTTATTATAGTACAAAGAGCTGGGTCCACCTGAACCAGTCCTCAAACTGGTGCATCACAAACCCAACACAGTTACAGATACACTCACAACTCATTGTTTCTAAAGTTCATTAAATTTCATCACAGGTTTGGACTCATTGATCCTACGTGGACTTTACCATAACTGTTACACACAAATTTTTAATTGATTTTTAATCACACTTTGGTAAACAATTATATTGATAATTACAGATAGTAATGAACCCTTAGTAATGTTGCAGTTTATGTCTGGGTCATTAGTGTGTTTAAAGAATGTGCTAAAAATTATTATATAAAGATAAGACAAATGAGAGTGTTACCCTTTGATGCCTGATGATGATAACTAGTTTCAGTCTGCCACAAACCTTTACAATGGCTACTCACATTTCAAGGAATAACAGAACAATGGCATGACCACAGATGACGCACAGAATGGATAATAAGAGTTAAATATTCCAGCAGTTACTGCAGTGCAATTATCTTTTTCAGTTCAACCTGGGTATACTTGTCCACCTGCGCATTTCCAGGTGTGTATGCCCCAGGGCAGCTGTGGCTACAACTGTGGCTTGCCTGCACCAGTGTGTGAATGTGAGAGTGAATGAATAGTGGAATTGTAAAGCGATCTGGTTGCCTAGAAAAGCGCTATATAAATGCAATCCATTATTATTATTATTAGTGTATGTATGTGTTTCTCACTGTTTGCACTGTTGTGCATCCATTTATCAGCTGTGTGGTTTAATGTGAGTGTCTGTGTGTTGCTGTGTTGGCTGCCCAACAGCAGAAAGCAGCTATCTAAATATAGCTGCAGCTCAGGGCTCACAGAGGAAGGCCCTCCACACATCCAGGGATTAACCATTACTCTGACTCACACAAAGACACGCACTTAGACACTCCCACTCTAAACACAAACGTACAAATATTTGATGCACACACAGTATGCATAGAGAAGACATACACATAAGTGGCTGTCACACTGAAGGACTGACGTTAAGTAATTTTATAATTAAGTTAATTAATATGTAGATAAAATGAAAAATATTCCAATATTGAATATCTACGTGGACCAAAATAAAAGTGCTAACAGAAATGAATGTTAAAAATTAGGTTTCTAAAAAACAGAAGACCATCTTTTCCTCTTTAAGTCAACAGTGTAATAGATTACACTCAAGGTTAATTTGAACAAACGAGGGCTATATATTAAATTAATGTTTTTAAAATGGATGATCTAGAAGGTATGGGAATAGCAAGGAAGAATGGCAACATCAGCTAGTAGTGAGAAACATCTGGACAACACCTTAGCATATTTAGTAACGCTAGAAGGAAAATACACCTGTCAGTTCTTCGGCTTTAAATATGTATCAGGACATTATAAAAATCATTTGGTCTTAAAATGATTTAGATACATCAGATGAAAAACAGCAGATGACTAATTACTCAGTCTCATAATTTATTTAATATAAACTAAGTCAAACACTGATAGAAATTCTATTGTCCATTTGCTGCTGTGCTTGTCCAGCTGCATGACCCCAATTTTAGCCAAGCTTTAGATGTCAGACAGATGGGCTCACATTTGACTCTAGAATACTTTGGAGGAGTCTTGTGACTGCAAAACAAGCCCAAATCATCACCCCTCCACCGTGCTTGACAGTTATGATGAGGTGTTTGAATTCATGCTACTGTACATTGTGGCCAAAAATTCAGTTGAATTTGATTTTTATTTATATTGCGCCAAATCACAACAACAGTTGTCTCAAGGTACTTAAGATAGTAATAATAATACAGAGAAAACCCCAATAATCAGATGACCCCATTTGGACAAACACTTGGCAACAGTGGGAAGGAAAACAGGAAGAGCTCTCTGGCAGAACCAGAACCTAATTCCTATAGAACAGTAAAGGTTTACTTAGTTTTTCCACACACTGTTAAATAAATAATGACATAGTGTAATATATCATATTACAGGCTTCATCTGAGCTTGTATTTACCTAATATTAAAACCTCCTAATGACCCGATTATGTTTTATTATGTCCTGAGACATAAAATCTTAGACTTTAATTAAGGTGTAGCTTCGTTTTACTATGACTGTAAATATGATGATGTAACATAAAATGTTTTAAATCTCTGGCAGTGTTTTGGTAAGTGTTGTAAATGAGACTGTAAGCTGCTGAAAACATAACTGTTATAGGCGAGCTGTTAGCATTTCCCCAACAAGCATTACTGTCTGGCCTAAATCTCACTGAAACCACATTAATATGAGTTTCTGTTTGAATTAGCATGAAATTCAATCATCATGAGTAGATATAGAAATTCAATTGTGATCATTAATAAAAATAGATCATTATAGCAATCCGGTTGGGAAAAATGTGGCCTCATTAAAATGCTGCTTTCTTATCAATTGTAGAAAGGTTTACCGTGTTTCTCAATTTACTTTCGATGCCATTACATTCAGAAGGAGAGTTTAATTTTGAATAGGTATTGATTGCCACTTCCATCAGCATAATTTGCTAATTTAAGTCAATCTCCATGACATGGCTCCACAAGAGGAATGGCCAGGGATGAATAATCTTATTGCAAGACTTGACAAGATGTAAAATGGTGAAAGACCCAGGAATAACCAAGATGTGCAAAATCAGTCATAGTTCTACCAATCAGAAATGCAGTTCCCATCCCAGATTAATGCTACAGACTGTGAAAGGCGAGTTCCTTGGCAGCGGGATCATCTGGATATGGATGGTATCCCAAGTGGATGTCCTCATTTGCTGTTTGGCACAAAATGTCAAGATTAAAATTTGTTAAGAATATGATAAGAACTGGTGACTACACAGAGCACAATCCTCTAAGAGATGAGATCAAAATATGTTTGTTGTCTGTTTGGCTTTGTTTATCACAGTGCCTCCCAAATGATGTATCATAAGGAAAGTTTGGGTGTGCCTTGTGATTTTGTTTGGACCATGCATTGTTACTTCAGTGTATAACTGCACAAAAAGTAATACATGGTAAATTGACTTGTTCTTATATTGCGCTTTTCCAAAATACTTGAGCACTCAAAGCACTTCTAACGACTGCATCGGGAGCAATTTGGGCTGCAGCAGACTGGAGCAGCCAAAGATCAAACCACCAACATTCCAATTAAAAGATAACCTGCTCTACCTCCTGACACATTTTTGCCAAACAAGCTAAAGGAGCAAGTCCAATAACTGTCTGAAGAAGTCATCAAATTGTAACATTGTGCCAAACAAGCTGAAGAAGGTCCTATTAATGCCAAACATCTGCTCTGAGAGAAACCTGGCCTACTTTAAAAGACCACTGGGTCTGAATCAGAGGCAGCAAGAGTATTTGTTGGACTGAGTGAAGGTGTGTAATAAGGCCAAACAGGCGAGTTATACGCAAATGGAGTATGTTTCAAAGGGGGAAAATGCAGGGACCGAGACAGCTGGCTACATGTAACACACGCTTATAATGAGAAGAAGAACTTGCACGGCTTGCACTTAAAATGACTGGCTGAGCAATCCCGGTGTAAATTTGACCAGGACTCCACACAGTAAAAAAATACTGGACATAGAGGATAGCTGGCACATCGGATGTTAAGACTCCCAGTCTCTACCATCCTGAAATAAAAACATCCTTCCAGTGTAAACTGTCAAAATGATACAAGAACTACTACAGAACAACACAAGTTGAAAAGTAAGACTTCAGACCAACACAGCACCTATTTTATGTAAAAGGCAGAGTAACACAACCCCTCCAGCAAAAACCCATCTCTGTGAAGAATAGCAGAACACCTTTCTCCTATCCTCGACACAGAGGAAGATTCAGGCATCCAAATAAAAATAAAATAAAATATTGAGCTGCATTTTTAATGTGGTAAATCTATAATTTTAGTACTTTAAGGTTCAAACTGCAACTAGTGCATTTACTGTAAGGTGATGCGGTGATATTGCACAGCAGCATCTTTTGCGTTGCTCCCTGTAACTAGAAGAAAGGAGATCGACTGGGTGCTGCATCTGTTTTCTTTAAAGTGGGCCAAAGGTTGTAAAGCATAACTGTTTGATCAGTAACCTAAAAAAATCCCAGATGAAGACATTTTATGCAGAATGTGACAGAGGAAGTCTTTGAGGATCCCACCTTAATGATGTCTGCTGCTTGGGTGTAGGTGCTAAAAAAAAAGTTGGGAGCGGAGGAACGAATAACAGACTGTTGGGAAATGTCTTCAAAGCAGAAGATGAGTGGGGGAAATTATGAAGGAAACAAACAGCTGATTAGGTTGAGAAGGAGACAGAGACCACTGGGAAGGAGATGCACATAATAGATGAGCTGTCATCTTCTGTAGCCCACTCACTTGTTCAGCTGCACTAGTAGGTGTGCGTTTCTTTCTTCCCTTCGTTGACTGGAATCAATTCAGCTATTGATTCTGACACAATCAAATCAGTGGAGCGGTCCTTGAGAGCACCTACTCAGCGCAGGCTGGAAAGCAAGAATCAGCACTGGCAGCAACAGCTAGATTTTCAATTACATACGCAAAATCATGTGTGAAGGGTTAAATTGAGTTTGGTGCTACAAATCATCCGTCCAATTTCTTAACCATTCCAACTGGAGCATATCCCAGCAAACAGAGGCACAATACACCCCCATCCACACCTACGGCTAATTTAGAAGCAACTATTAAGCTAACAAAGATGAGAAAACCAAAGCACTGGAGGAAACCCACGCAGGCACAGACAGAACACGCCAGCTCCACACAGAGAGGCCCCAAGATCCGTGCTCTTTTAACCACTGCACTGCCGCGCTGCCTGATGATACGTGCAACCTAAGTGTTACAGTATCACCCTGACAAATAGCTTCCACAGCATGAACACCAGGTCAGGGCTGATTCAGGATCAGCTGTAAGAAAAGCAAAACACAGTCAGACGATTCTAACACACACTAGCTCAAAACACGAAGCACTCCGAGAGTGCAAGGAAGCTCACTCTCTGAGCAGGATTGTATTTTGTAACAGTAATAGTCCTGTATGTTGTTTACATTCATATTCATATATTGTTTATAATGCAGTGAAAATCAGATAAGAGTAGCATGACAGATATTTCGTTTGAGTGCACAAAAGGGTAAGTGATGGATAACAGCTCGTTTTATAAGGTTTTAAAGACATTTTTTGAAAGTTTGACCTTATTTGACCTTGAAGATGAGGCTAGAGGTCCAAAGTCCCCATATATCATTCCTTATATGCCTATATGTTGTCAATTCAAATGATGGTGGGAAGAAACATAGTTTAAATACCTCTCTATATTATCACTTTGATGTGTCTTACTAAACCATTTACTTCCCTCCAACCATAACCTGA
This sequence comes from Pelmatolapia mariae, assembly GCF_036321145.2. Classification (NCBI taxonomy): domain Eukaryota; kingdom Metazoa; phylum Chordata; class Actinopteri; order Cichliformes; family Cichlidae; genus Pelmatolapia; species Pelmatolapia mariae. The sequence continues at coordinate 5,742,303 of NC_086230.1, read as the reverse complement.
CTCGCTGCAAAGTGGCACGAAAGCTATTATGAGGCAAAGGCAGAATTTTCCCGCATGAATTCTGATTTCAGTTTAGCATTTAACCTCAGATCAGTAGTCACTTACTGCCTCACCATACTGCCCAGGGTCGACACATCTTGTTCTTAAAGGTGATGTAAGGTTTATTATAAGCACTTTGACTGTGGTTATTTATTATTAGTGTAATACACAACTCTGGGTCCTGCTGCTGACTGGTATTGCCGGTAATGAACCCAGAGGAAAGGCTCCAATGAACAGCTGTTCATTCATTCCTGTAACCTGTTACAGACTCTGTTTACAAGCTGTATTTTATGGAGAGTTTAGAAAAAAGTGGGCAAACTCAGTAAGTGAAAACATAATGTGGGTTTTTTGTGATTTTGGAGGTCTGGTGTGGATGCATAAACTAAAGCTGTATGATATGGACAAAGGTATTGAGCCACACTTTCTTTTAATCTTTACACACCTGATCTGTATTGTCAGGCTAGCAGCTGTGTAAACACTGTATCAGTGCGTGACCATAACTTGCTTAAAGCAAGAAACAGCCCAGCCAGGGTTCAGCTGGGAAAACATAGTTGTATCTTTTTTTGTCATTCCCCCTCTAGAGCAAAGCCAACGCAGTGTCAGAAACAGGAGATGAATGCTGGGCTTTTACAAATATGCTAACTCGTGCCGACATCTCGTCCATTAAAGATTTTTCTCTACTGACTTCTAACCTCAGAGCTCGAAACTCCACAAAAAAGAGAGAGGGATGCACTTGAATAAAAATTGCTTGCTGAGAAGCCACACAAGCTTTCCACCTTCTGGGCTTAACGTGTACATTTTGCTGGATGACTGTGCACAACTGCTTTCATAGACTTTCTGAATGTTTCACAGACAAAATCTTTAATGGTTTCTGGCTGATGATAAACAGGAGACGTGGCATTCATGGACTCCTGAACAGCAATCCATCGGGAAACTCCAAAATGCTACAGGCAGCATTTTTCCACCCTTACCAGCAAAGAATCAGAGAAAAGCTGAACCAAGAAAACGTATGAGCTGATGTGTTGCAGTGACAACAGTGATAACAGTGTTGACTGTGCGATCTTCCTATATTATGGTCCCGGTGTATGGTTACCATAGTAAACATGTGAGATGTTAGCGGGCATAAGTGTTCTTGTTTTTCTTGACTAATCATATCCATATCTCGAGTTTGCATGTACTTATATTGAAGTATTTATTTGTATCTTGGTCACCCCTGAAATAAATGTTAAGGCTCTTAGCGGACCTAGCAAGTTTCTTTGATAATTTCATGCTTGCTAGCTTGTGTGGTAATATGCTTTAGAACAGGATTCTCTTGTTGAGACCGTTGTTGATGCCATGACCAGTTTGGGGAACTGTTTGCTTTGTCCTGATATCCTCTGACAGATGACTTTATCCCCTGAAACAGTACAAACTGTGCTGGGCACTTCAGGATGAAGGGTATACGAGTGAGTGTGTTTTGCACTGCCAGCTGGGGACATCAAAAATCATGCCAGTGGACACTTCTGACAAGCTGGGTGACCAGGGGGGAGGACATGCCATCTCACACACACACACACACACACACACACACACACACACACACACACACACACACACACACACACACACACAAACTGCACGCAGACTTGGGGAAATGTGATACATTACTAAGTTCGGTAAAGGGAAACATGATAAGCTTTGTATTCATTTGTGGAACATGCTCTAATGCAAATACACTGCTCAGTGCTACAACAAAGAGGTAGAAGATAATTAATGCACAGTAATGATTAGAATTTAATATAGACAGCAGGATGTTTTCAGTATTAGAGCACGATCACTGATTTCCTTTTATCTTGTAAAATTAAAGTCAAAAAACTGTGAAAAGTTTAAAAATTTTCTGATGTGAATTTGAGGCCCAACGTATATATACACTGGAAGCATTAGATGTTTGTGAATAAAAACATGCACTGTAAAAAGATGATGATGCTTCTAAACAAGAAAAGAAAGAAAAAAAAGATTCTGGGTTCAAACGATTCTCAGGAGAAGACAGCAGCAGGGAGAATTTCACGGTTTCCAGGAGTTGAAGCTTTATCAGCATCTAGCTGTGTGTATGTGTGAGGTACAATAGTATCTTAGATTATTGTATATTCAGTACTGGTGACCATTTTCAACTCAGAGTGCACTTGTTGCCAAATGCAGTGGTCTGATTGGTCAGATCTGTTTATTGAGCTGATAAAATAAATACTGCAAATTGGTCCTTCAAAGTTATGTGTTCAGTGTAAATGGCTGATAAAGAACAGGTGAGTCGGCAGAAAAAAATGTAATGCACAACATCTTTATACAAATTTTATGTGTCAGGTCTGTGAAGGTCTTAAGATTTAATTTTATTTTTTTTACACTGAAATGTAAGCTATTTCTTCATGGCTCGAGAAAGGAAGACGTTTTTTCCTGGTGACAGAGAGCTAGTTTCAATCTTTTAGCGTAATTTTAAGGATTTAACACTCTTACTTTATGCACTTCTTTTAGAAATAAATTAACTGGAAACATCAAAAACTCAGACAGATGCAATCTTGTTTTGTCAGTTTACTTGGAGAACTGAGGTTAGCACAATTAGCTTGCTAGCTAATGCAAAATAAGAAGCTGCTTGTTCCGTTAACAGATTTTTTTTTAAAAAGCATTGCTTCATAAAAACAGCTAAGAACATGGAAATTAAACTAGCCTCTGTTGTCAGAGTAAACTCCAAAGAAGCTGTTTGACAGGGAAAGGTTTCTCTAGGTGTTAAAAAAATCTTAAGAAGCTTTGATTTCTGCTCCCTCTAAAAATGTTTTAGAAGAATTTCCATCTTGAATTTTTATGGTCTTTATGGCCTGTCAGCTTCATTTGTATAAGTTTGCGTTGGTTTTGAGTCTTTGTGCAGTTTTATTGATCCTTTGTGCTCATTTTGTGTCTCTATAGTCGTATAGGCTTGAATAGTTTGTATGAGCCTCTTTGTGATGATCGTCCATGTCTTTTTGTTCTTTTATGCTCTTTTGTCTCTGTGCATACAGGAAGCTTTGGCCACACAATTATTGTTAAATAATGCATGGGTCTAGCTCATGTTAATTTGTTAAAATATAGTACTATGAATTGTTGTTATATACAGCAATATAATGACAAAAACACATTAATAACACACAGGCAGATTCCTCATCTAAATCATGATAAAAATAAAACATGTGGTCATTTCCATGCAGTGTTGACTGAGCTCCTTTGAATGCTGAACCTCATAAATCAGGCAGCAGTCGGACTGTAAAGACATGCTGATAGAGTAAAACGACTGCTGGAGTATCAGAAAACAGTCCCACTGACGGAGGAGGTGCTTCCACTTTAAGTGTGATATAGCAGTCATGTTTTCCACTGACACATGAAATCCGGGTAGACGCAGCTTGAGGCTCGTTGGATAACAGCACCAAGCTAATGGTGTGTGCTTGTGCTACTCTCCAGCTTTAGCATGCAGAGAGGTGATCAAGAGGTTATGTTAAAATACAGTGAATGTACCAGCACAAGGCACACCCTCAATCAGAAGCACACTTGGTTTCACTGTTTTTAGATGAGCACAGTGAGAAAGTTGTTGTGTGGAATGATAAGGCTGTTAGCACTTTGCATCATGACTCGGCAGACCACCTGCACTTTTGTGCTGATGAGTCTGTCTTCAACTCAAATTAATACAAGCTCTGCACTGGAAATGAAGCTGCACTGCACCATTTACAGGGTGACGTGGTAGGATGGGCTTTTTTCAGAAAGCCATTGTGTCGTAGACTTTGTAAGTGACTTGTTGGTTTGATCCATTTGCCTTCTGGCCAATGGTGACATGAGAAGGTTTAAACCTTTCTCATATTTGTGTAGTATGTAGCCAACAGCTGATGTGCTTAGCTCAGCACAAAGCCTGGATGCGGAGTTGGAAAAATGAGAATTGTCATTTTAAGAAGAACTTTGTGCCAGGCTAAAGAACTATTTCATAACATCCATTTGACATTAAACAAAGGTGTTAACCATACTAATTAAAGTTCTGCACCTAAATAAAGCTGGACCTTCATTAATGCAGTTGGTAACACCACTGTTTACCTAAGATTTCATGTTAAAACAACAGAACCTGAGACATTAAGAATCTCCAGGCAATAACTAATAAAGGGGACTTCTTATATTAATTTCAAGTTCCATATTTTATCATCTGTGTCTACAGAAGTTGCTTATTTATTTCACTGAGGAGTCATGTGACTGCTAACTGTGTCATTAACTTGCCCGCCATTTTGGATAAGTGGCAATCATGGTGACAATGTAGGGTGAGTGCACAAAGTCCCAGAGTCATGCAGGCCTACAGACTGATCCACAACCATCTGGCAACCACTGTCGGTGAGGCAAACACCTCTCTGCAACTGCTTTGGGTTGCTAGCAGACTGGTACAGTCACTGGAACATGCTGGGAATCTGTGATTGCCTATTAGTGTTTGCAGACAAATACATGTCTTCCATCCAAAGTAAAGCTGCCCCAGCAACCTGACAGTTTTGGGGTCACCTACAGTTTGAATGGAAGACATGTGTTTGTCTGCAAACAATAATAGTCAAGCGGTAGCTATCATATATAAATCATAAGGAGGTTTTTGGTACAGACACTCCAGCGACAACTGGTGACCTTCAGGAACCACTCTCCAATCAGATACACATTTCCCCTTGTAACTAGTAGTTGTATCACATCCTATATGGCGGACAGTTCTTGTGTAAAGTCCACATAATGTTGCATGAAAAACCTCTATACTGGGATGCGATGCTGCTCCTCAGTTCAGTGTTTCCTGTAGGGTAGGGTTTGTGCTCGGTCATGGACACATAGCAGCTTTAGAGAGTGCGGACAAATAGTCATTACTGGCTTTTCAAGTCCACTTAAAGTTTGCCTGAAGTGAACATGTGTAAGTTAGCATCATAGTGTAGTATCTTGTGAAAAAGTCTTCGCAGTTACAAAAAAATGACAGACACGCATGTATCTAGTGATAAAATTCTGTCACTCTGAGACAAACAGACTTACATGATGCCAGATGTGAAATTTATCTTAAACTGGAGAGCTGGTGGGACAGAGTCAATGCAAATAAGCTGTGGAACACTGAGAATAAGGAGTGAAACTCAGTTAAATGAATTTCAATGTTTGGGTTGTTTATGACACTGCTGATCTTAATTTCACAAAAATTAACTTGAATTATTTTTTGTAATTGAAACTGTGCAGCGCCTGCTCAGGGCAGGTAGAAAATTTTCCGACTGGGAGGGGGGAAATTAATGATGCATTCGCAGCATGTGGGAGAAAAAATCCCCCAAAGTTAATTACATGCAGACAGCTTAATATTGCCATCGCAATTTATACTCGATGGTTACGATAAAGCCATTTTAACCATTGTACGTGGACAAACGTAACACATCGAGTACATTTGATATATTGCCCACCCCTACATCCACCATTATAACAGTGTAGTCTTGGCACTTTCTTTTTACAAAGTGAAAACAAATGTGATAAAACGTTATCTGGTAAGCTTTAGAGAAGATCTTAGTCTGACTTGATTGCCAGGCTAACCATGTCCACTGTTTGCCTGTTTTATGCTAAGCTAAGCTGAGCAGCTGCTGGACGTAGTATCATAGTGATATCAGGTGTCAATATGTTTCTCCAGAGTCATACATGGAGTCATGGAGGTAAAAGAGGCCTGGAATAATGATATATATACATCTGCAAAAACGAGAACATCTGTCAACTGTCGATATTTATCTTTTGTGTGGGCTAAAAGTTCAGAAGCCCTGCAAACGGTATTGTTTGTTTACAAAGATTTCTTTGTTGGCTGAGGACAAAAGGCTAATAAATTACAACACAGACACAGAGATGTTGGTGGCTTACCCAGAATTTCTCAGTATATGCCACCCTAGTGACCAGGTTGCTATTTACTGCATTTACTGTTTCACATCTGGAGAACTGTGTTTCGATGGCAGGGCTGTGCCTCTGTTGCATAATAAAGGCAGCAGTCTGGGGGTATCAGGGTTTAACCCAATAATTCCTACTGCAGTACCAGTCCTAGTGTTATTGCCAGGTGTGACCTTATAACTGGGGCTGTGTGAGAATGACAGCAGGCTACTAGGGCAGGCTGAGGCCGGTTACCTGACATCATCCTCCCTCTGCTTCGACAGGTTGCGCGGAACCTACATATGCACACAGCCCACCAGTCAGCCGTGCTGCTCTGCTGCTTCACACCGCATCCAGCGCTCCCTAACGCCAACACACACACACACACACACACACACACACACACACACACACACACACACACTGGAGCACGTAAGGCTGTTTTCACCCGTGTCACCAAACCACCACTCTGCGCGTCCCACACAACACCGTGCACCCTTCCACGCATCCACGAAGCTTCTCAGTGGTCGCTTTTCACGCAGTCGCGTCAAGGACAAGCAGAGCCCGGGATTAAGCACCGAAGCAGCTGTAACGGGTTGGGGTGGGGGGGCTGGTGGCGAACACACCGTCCTGTCGCAAATTGCTGCACAAGCTACGCGTTATCACACGGTGTGAAATAAACACCAGAGTCCGCAGTCGCGGTGACATTCAGGTGCTCCGTGTACCGAGACCCCTGACAGTCCGCACATACGGCTCGCCCGACATTTTGCTCTGCGGGTGCGCTTCTTTCATTACCAGCCACGAGCCGGAGTGAGAGCGATTTGTTACAGGAATAAACGCAGCACACGGAGCTTACCCGGGTCGCCATCTTCACGGTTGCGGTAGATCAGGGGGTCGCAGTTCGAGTCAGCGGCACACAGGACAGCAGGGACGGTCAGGGCGAAAGGATCAACAGCAGATGGGCTTATAAGCTGCGGCGCACTCGGCTCTGATTGGCTGATTCGAGCGGAAGCGGAGGGGGACGTCACCCTACTTGTCTGGATCTTTGAGCAATTCCACGAGGCAAAAGTGGGTCTACATTGTTAAGAGTGGAATCCCGGTGGATAGCGTTTGCATATTTGGCACGTGCACATATATTAGACAGTCCCCCCCCCCCCCTTTTTTTCTAATAACAATAATGTGAACTCTCTAAATTCTAAAGTGACTTTCAGTGCAGTAAGTGTCATCGCACATTTGGTGTCCTGCCTCCATTTATCGGCTTTTTATTTTTTGGTAAATGAAGCCAGAGCCTCAGATTTCTGCATGTCAGCACCACGGACAGCGCTCTGCCCCACACGCTGCTGAACTGCACCACCCCACGGCTGAACTAATTCAGCACCACGGACAGCAGCGCTCCGAGAGCAGCGATGTCCAGGTTGTATGTTTGTTTGATCGCTTAAAGGTCCTGACAGCAGCTGAGACTTGCTAAAGCGTACAAAGTTAGAGCAGGAAGAAGCAGGAAGCTGAAGAAAGTCTCAGGCAAACTGCAACGATGATCGGCTAACTTCTGTGTTTACATTAAAGAATCATATTGAAACAGCAGATAACACTCTAACATAAACTGGACATTATCGCAGGGGTGTTTTTAAATGATTTTTTTTACTCTAATATTATTCCTGCAAGATCTCTTAGATAACTAGCAACAGCACATTGAAACTTAAAACTTAAAAGCATACTTCTATTCTATTCTATTCTATTCTATTTTATCAAAAGTTGGGAAGTTGTGTAAAATGTAAATAAAAACAGAATACAGTGATTTGCAGATCTCAAAAACCCAAAATCTGATGACAGAAGGCAAAGAAACCACCTGGGAAGGGACCATTGATGCTCAAAGGTGTATATACAGATTTCACAGCAACATCTGCTCCCATCCAGTGATGCCTCTTTAAGGGAAGGCCTTGAATATTTCAGTAAGACGATGCTAAACCACACACTGCATCTATTACAACAGCATGGAACGGCCTGCCTGCAATGCAGACTTTTCACCAACTCAAAATATTTGAAGTGTCATAAAACAGAAAGCAGAGCCAGGACTGCTGAGCAGCCAGAATCCTCCATCAGACAAGAACGGCACAACATTCCTCTCCAGCAGCTTCTCTCCTCAGTTCCCAGAAATGTATGTGCTGTTGTTGAAAGAAGAAGTGATGCTGCACAGTGGTAAACATGACCCTTCCCAGCTTTTAGAGACATGTTGTTGATGCAATCATATTCAAGGTGATCTCTCATTAAAACCATTAAACCCTTTAAGGGAAGAAGTAGAAGATTGTTACTGCACTTTAATTACTTCATTTCAATCTTTAAGTTTCCAAAATTTTGAGTTTGACTCTAACTTTGATCAAACATGCGTAACTTCTTCAGCTGTTGAGGTGGAAGGTTAGCTGACAGAGTTCAGTTAAGTTCAGTTTAAATGTACAGAATTAGACTCGTCTATATGCACCAGTGTTTGATTCAGATTCAGACAACTCCACGCTTTATTTAGTTATGGTGATTTATTGTTAAAAATTGTAATCACAAAGTTATTCCTGCCAGAGTGGGGCAACTACACTGGGAAAAGCAACTGATTGGTTTCCTTTGTTTTCCAAGCATTCAAAGGAAGCAGGTCAGAGGTTACATCAACAAGCTGACTCATGTACAGTCATATTGTGTCATATGAGGTCTGTTCTGTAAGTCTGCCTCGTCCTTATCTTTTCCTGGCCTTCAGCCATCACGTCTGTTTCTTAGTCATTTTCTCATCATGCAGGATTTAAGGACCAGTTTGGGCCTCTATCCTGGTGGTGTGAAATGTTCTTCTTCAAAGATGGTTGGATGGTTATCCTCTCTGGTTCCTGTAAGCACAGAGGAAAAGTAAACTCTCACGAATAACAGTTCACCTGCGCTCACAATCCAGTCGTCACTTGTAAATGAAAAGGGACCAGCACCTACCTGCATCTCGCCTGCCTGACCATTCTCCACTGCCTTTCTTCTCACTTCCTGTTGATTATCTTGGCCTGCCTGCTACCCCACCATCACCACCTTAAAGAAACAAACTATATTTCCATTTAGGCTCTTGTAAAATAATCTATAGACTTGCTATACTCACCAGACCTAAAGGTCTCTTTCTGTGAATTTCATAGCCTCTTTAATAAAAGTTGCAAACAATCCCTGGCAGAGATGGGCAGTAACGTGTTACTTGTAACGCGTTACTGTAATCCGATTACTTTTTCCAAGTAACAAGTAATGTAAGGGATTACTATTGCAAAAACGGTAATTAGATTACCGTTACTTTCACGTAGGAACGCTGCGTTACTGCGTTACTAAAACCGTGATTTTTTGCGAGAATGTCTCATGACAGTGACGTAAGCGAGTGCCACGTTAGTGGCAACAGCTGTGTGCAGATCAACAATGGATAATATATCGAGTGCGGGAGAGAGTATGAGCATGCAGCGTTTAAAGCGTGGAAGTACTGACCTTATTTTGAGTTTGATTCCATAAAAAGTGACAAAAACATTAGTGTCCGTTGTGCGTGGGAAGAAAACTTCTTTTTACAGCGAAAAAAACCCCTAAACTTCCAAGCAAGCAGCGAGTGCGCTACGACTGTAATGTGAAATTCACAGAGAAACTCGCGGATTCTTCAACTGACCGCCGCGGCACACCTGCACCAGGGTAAACCTCCGCCTACCCCACTCCTGCTTTACAGGTGAAAATAGAGCAACAGGACCGCTAGTCTTTGATTTTATTTATTTTCTGCTGTGTTTTACTTGCATCTATTTGAAAGAGTGAGTGTAAACACAAAAAAATATTTTAGGTATGTGCAGAAAATAGGTCTAAATGTTAAACAAATTTCTTCCAGTCAGAGAATGTTGCATATAATTAATTTTTTGCTTGATGCATAAAGTTAAAAGATTTAAAGTTTAAAGTTTTAAAAAGAGACTTTTCCATTTGATTACATTTTGTATGATGGATTATGCAGAAAAAGTAGAGTTGGGCTGAAAGATCTATTGCTTTATCACCTATTCAGGTTGTAAATCGTGTTTTTAAAAAGTAACTAAGTAACTAAGTAACTAAGTAATTAATTACTTTTGAAAATAAGTAATCAGTAAAGTAACGGGATTACTTTTTTGGGGAAGTAATCAGTAATTAGTTAGTGATTACTTTTTTCAAGTAACTTGACCAGCACTGATCCCTGGTGTCAAATCAGGATTGAAATCAGGATGCTGTGCTGTGTCTCTTTCTTAGACAAGTCTCTGGTAATACCTTGGGTCTTTTGTCCCTTCAGTTTAGTGTAAAACTAGGTCTGGAGAAGGACTGTATGTACTATATGCTCAAAAGCCTAGCGGCCGTTGTTTTTTTTTTTGTTTTGTTTCTCGCTTTTTATCAGACTATAGAGGTTAGTATGATCAGTTTTTCAATTGAATATAAAATCATCAGAAACTATGATTAAAGTTCAAGTATTTATGTGTTTAGCATTATCAGTACGTTTCTCTTTATGTCAGATGTATAGAGCAGAATAATCAATGAACTGAGGGATTTGGTATTAACATTTTTTTATCACCAACACAAGTTAAACCTGCTCTTAATGACTCTCAAGGGTCAGGTTAGGGAGCTAGTGAGCAGTAATTGCATTTTTTCAAAATTATTATGATGCTCTTCCTCCCAGCTCCTCTTCAGCTGCCTCAAATGTGCAGCTTCAGAGACTCTCTGCTGCCTTTCTGTGGTCCGAGTAAGAACTGTCTCAATATCAGTCATAACACCTGAACAAAATACAGAACACCATGCTTGTAAAGGTTTTTATATAAAGTACCTGTAACAGTTGATCAAAGTATTCTTATTTCTCACATACATATTCATACATCCACATAGTAACAGATTGCAGCATCAGCACTCTAGTAACACTAGTAGCCTTGACTTTGTTCACCAAAGATTCTTGTTTACACAATATGATTCACAAATGAAAAGGAAGGAAAACCAACTTCATCATTAGAAGCATATGTCACACAATAGTTTTTTTTTTGTTTTGTTTTTTGTTGTTTTTTTTGTCTTGTATGTCTCGCAAGATAAAATATGGCACATGGTTATGAGTTAATCAATGATGAGAGCATGAATCGGAGGGGGTGTTATCAACTCATACTTTCCTTCTCCATTGCAAGAAAAAGGTTCATTTAGAGGACAGCTTTCCTTTACCTTCGGTTTTCTCTTTCTTTGTTGTCCCTGCACAACTGACAGGCCTGGAGCAGGTGGAAAGTGATCATAAATATTTTGGTAATTTTACACATTAAGAATCATCACTCCTAACATCAGTGTCAAAATCGGACACTACAAGGGTACTGAATAAAGAAAATAGAATATTCAGTGTATCAGAGAACGAGTAGCGCTGACCGCTTGTGAAAAATCACGGCTTGTTTAATGATTGTTTAATCACAGCTTAGCAACTGTAACGCAGCACAAGAGGTCTCTCAAGCTTTGGGTTTGTTCACAATGTGGAAAGACGTATTTCCAGAGTTTAAGGTGGTTCCTTATCGGTGCCATTCCATGACAAATAAGTTAAGGTGTGTTTCTCATCGCTAACATAAGATACAATCATTAGCTTAACCAACAGTAGTTACCTAAAAGGCCAAGCAGCTAATTTTTTAAATAATGCAGTGCCCCTTTTATCACTAGCACATCCACTTAGTTGTATATACACTATCTGTGACTTTGATGCTATCAGAGTTTAAGCTAGTGTTAGCAGTGTTGTCCATTAGATCCACTAACATTTACTGTAGCAACCCTAGCTAGCATCACCCAAGATAACGTCACATTTAACAGACATCTTACTGTCCTAGCATTAAAAGAAGAAAAAATAAGAGTCCTACTGACATTATTCCCTATAAGGTATGAACTGAACAGACTAAGTTGATAAGACCAATGTTTTTATTTGGTGAAGAAGCTGACTTTATGCTTGTTAGCTGTAGCCTTTGTCTTCAAGCATGAAGTTGTTTGTAGCAACCAGTTGCTTCATTAAAAACCTTTTCATATTTCTCTAATAAATCAATAACTTTTTGTATCCGCTTGAGTGTGTCTGTTCCTAAAACTCTTGATAAATGTTCATCTACTTCACCCTTACTTTTGGTGTGTTTTGCTGAACATGCTTTGGTTAAAGGTTGTTTTGTAAGAGACTACCAGTGACAAACAACCACTGGCAACCACAGTGACATCTAATCCCCATTTAACAGGGCAATGGGTGTTGGACAATTACATCTCATTAGGAAACCTGTTGTCTTGCTTTCCCAGTTTCAATTTAGCTGTTTATTAGCAACCATATATGCACACTTTATCCATTAAGTGTCGGCGATAGGGTTTCTTTTAAAAAAATACTAGCCACTAAAGCAATAGCTCGCTTTAGCAACTGGTTTATTATAGTGACACAAACAAGGCAAATGCTATTGTTAGCATTCACAGTTCACCTGTGCATTTTACAGACAGAATTCATTCCAACAAGTAATTTTGACATGACTCAGCTATAGATAATAAAAAATAATTTAGGGAATATTTTAGCTAATGTTTATGTCAAATAGCCATCAAGTTAGTTAGCCTTTTACTGTTGTTCTTTAAGCCAGTAACCTTTGTTAGCTAGAAATGAGAAATTTGTTTTATGGAATTCTTTTAAGTAATGAATTAATTATTTATTTTTGGATCAATTACAATCTAAGATTTGCCACCACACCTGCTGCCCTTATCACTGTAAGATTAGACAACTATAGGCTTGGCCTGTGTTGTGGGGCTAAGCAAACCTGTACCCTTTAATTCGAAAACTCTGTCATTCTTCTATTAAATCTGTTAGATACTGAAAGTACTGACATGAATAAAAATTGCAAATTCTTGTATAACATTAACTTATTACAGTTCACATACATCTTGTTATGGAGTTGATGATTTGTAACCATTTGACCTTTCTTTTATCCTTTTGCCTGCAGAGAGAGATCCTTTTGGATCGTCAAGTATAACAAATTACAAACAGGATTATTCAACAGTCACCTTGTGAATGCCTTTGAGGAATATGCTACTTGTCTACTATTCAACCCATCAGAAACAGCTAGGAGGAAGGACATGTAAACAAGCATGTTTGCCATGGATTCATTCTTAGAGTGCATATTTGTCTCATGAGGTCTGACTCTGGAACAAGGCTACATGTTTTTCTTCAGAGCATGAAAGCGCTGCAGCCCAGTTGGTAATCATCTGAACATGAAACATCTCCTGCTTTGTGAAGAACGAGTCTGGAAAGAGGCATGACATTCTGTTTGATTGAAAATCCATTTCCTCATTTTTAAAAGCAAAGTCTTCATTTCTGTGTTTGTTTTGTTTTTTTCATATTACAAGGGAAGGCCAAATATTATTATACACAAATTAAACTGAATGTTGAACGCTCCAGTGTTGGATGACTCCAATTTTGGCATACATTTTGCAAAGTGACACACACAACTTCTCTGTATATTGAATTTACAAGCTTTCCATTTTGGCATGTATTCCTTACCATGTAAAGAAAGTCTTTTTTTTCTGGTCTACATGTCGGATGTACAATGCAGCAACATTATGAAACGCTTACTCATGACAACTTTATAGTCTTTCTTGGCTCATGTTTTTTTTGTTTTCTTTTTGTATGAAATAATGAGTCTTAGAATGATATGGCACAAGATCTCCGCCCTGCCGACAGGGCGCAGGTTTTCAAAAACTGAAAACATCTTATTGGGTGTTGTTAGACTTAGAGATATGACATCATCAAGGATAACACTCTCACCTCAGGGGGACATGTATAAGATCAGTATATCCATTTATCCATCATAATGTTTTGAAGGACTACCCTTACAATGGTCCTGTAATGGACCATCAAAGTTTTCAATAAACTGATTGGTGACACAGACTGAAAACTCTTCTATAATCTCTCTTGTGATTCTGGAGGAGCTTTCCAAAACTGAATCATAATTCCTTTGAGCTTCTTCATAAAATTCAGTTTTGGGCTTGAAACTTCTAACAAGAAAGACCCATACAATCTGAAGATGTGGGGTCTTTAAAGGTGGACTTTAGGTGATTTAGGAAGAAAAAAGTACCAGATTTAAGCACATTATGGAAATTGTTTGATCACACATTTTTAGACAGGAAGTCTAGAGATTTTAGTTTTCAGCCTGAAAACGTGGCTGCTTACCAAAAGTCAGAACTATTGTACTCTTTACCCTCTGAAGCCTAAGTAATCACCCTATACTATCAGAATATGTAATATTTGTTCATTTTTTCTAAGGCCTAGCAATAAGGGGACAAAGAACATATTGGTTCTAACTGACACATCAAAATGTGTTTACATTTGTCCAAAACACCCCTTTTTTTCTTGTCTACAAAACTTAGGGTTTGGGGCTTAGATCTCAGATGGTTAATGTACAATAGGTTGCTGTAGAGCCACATAGGGGTAGGATTAGGGATAAGATGCATTTTAGCAACATGCTCAACAGGTAGAGTTGCAGAAACGAGATGAAATTACCTTCTAAATCAATTCTTACTAAGATCGCATTCACGTTTGATCCAAAATGTAAAACATTTTGCTTTTACAGTTCATTAGTTCTCAGATTTCTCTTTGGACATACCAAATAAGTGACTAAAGAGACATAGAGGCTAATCTCGGTGGGCCCTTTTAGTCCTCTGTGTACATGAATACCAAAAATCTGTTTTAAGGGCAAGTGCTTGACCTTGCCTTGACTGATGGATTTGTAGTAATGGCATGTCCACTTCTAACCTTTCACATATTGTCCTCATTGGACCGTCCTTGCGCCTGGATGTCACATCGCTCAGTCTAGCTTTCAGCAGTTCAGCATAGCAACTGCTCAGTCTCTTTTGTAACATGAGGCATGGCGTGCCCAACACAAAGCAGCATGCTAGGAAACCTATAGAAGCACACATGCATGTCAAACAACTCCGTGAATAAGTAAGCCATCAGGTCAGTGGACCAGAGAGTCTCTAAATATGGGACAACTGGACTGAACTGCACCAGACAGGACACGACCGGTTCAGACCAGACCGGAGCGATCGAAATGAGAGAGAGAGAATCTGTGTTGATTTATTTTGTCCATGTTGCTGTGGAGAGCCATGAGCAGAGGAAAGAGGGGTGGGTGTTGGGACTTCAAACAGCAGCCGAGGTCTCTGGCACCAAGTGGTGACAGCAACATCAAAGTGTTGTTGTGGAAGAAAAGTCACATCTACAATTGTTGTGTCTGGCTCTGCACTTCCACAGCTGGAGCATACTCACATTTACTTTTGATTACTAATGTGTGTAGTCATTGGCTGAGAAAGCGATCACATGATCTGCTATAAGAACATATCCTCCATGACCCATCACCACCAGTCATTCATACAGTGTGATGCACCCAACACGAGTGTAGTCTTTTAAAAGTATTCTTTCTTTCTTTCTTTCTTTCTTTCTTTCTTTCTTTCTTTCTTTCTTTCTTTCTTTCTTTCTGTTGTCAGCACCAATATGGACTGCAGGAGAAAGTGCAGGGTAAGAGAAATAAATGAGCTCATTCCCTGTGTAAAATGTGCCCTGGAGGGGTCAGTATTGCATTTTCCCACGTATTTGTAAATGTAAACAGCTTACACAAGGGCTTGTTTAATAATTATTCATCTGTGCCAAAAGGATTAGCATGTCATACTCTTAAAAATAGACAAATGGTCTCCTAATTCCCAGAATATTTGACTGGATAAACCCAAATGTTCCTTTAAAACTACAGTACTTTATATAATATGCGGATGCATGAATCCACTACAGTACAATAAATAGGAGTGCCAATTAAACAATCTGGTTGACTTGATCTCATCCACGCTATGCAAGTTAATACTCTTTGTGTTATGCGAATGGACCTTGCAGAACCACTTTTGATGAGTGCAATAAAGCTTGGGAAGGACTTTAGGAATAAGGTAAAGCGGAGTTGGCAATAAGCAAGTGGTCATGTGCAAGGACATATGAAGTGACCTCATGCAATGTGGTTCAATTCTCTATTGATAAAAATGCCTCAATGCTAAATATATACTGTATACATATACAGTATATATATATATATATATATTTATATATCCAGCCTCAGTAACTAAATCTGTGTTGTCTGGCGTCTCTAAACCCATTTATGTTTCTATTAACTTTCACAATAAAACTTAGTCGGGACTTTATTTCTTAACATAAAGGCCAGACTGACAAATTTCTTTACACCCAAGGTAAAAGGTAAATACAATGGATCTCTTGCTCTCTCTATCATGCTGTTAATGTCACATCATGATCTCTGCTAGCCATGCTTTTGATGAAATATGACTTTCCTTTTCTTCATTGTCAGATATATTGTTGCTGGGAATCTCAACAATTGTATCTCAGCTTTAAAACTTGTTACCCTGAGCTCAGGGACCTGGATGCTGAATGCCAACAAGTAGCCTGTTAATCTTGGGAATCTAATCAGATCCAGTCAACATGACTGGTGGTTTGAGAAACACCTCAGCAACCCTGATTTTATCTGCTTTGTTGTTTAACTGCAGCCTTCGGGTAAATTTATCATCAACACTATGTTTCACACAAGGAGCTCTATCTTCTACATTTGAAAAGTTGGTTAATCATCACCAGTAGAGACGCCAGACAACATTACAGCTCAAAGGTAACATTACACTGCATTACATTAGTCTTCCTGTCCTTAACCTATTCACTGTCTATCCTTCCATCCCCCCCTCCCAGCGCCCTCTTATCGGTCAAGGCCTATGAGGAGCTTGGTCTTCTCTTCCTCTTTCTTGCTCTCATTTTTCAGATCAGCAAACACCTGGGTAAAGAAGTGTGGGTCGGTGTTGATCTGGAGCATCTTGCCACTCATGCGGTTGATGATGTCCAGGCAGCGGTCCCAGAAGGCTTCTTTCTCTGCTTCCACCAGGAAGGGCTTCAGTGGGTAGGAGATCTCGTTGCCCATGTAGGAGTAGGACAGATAGAGGCAGGTAAGCAGTGAGGCCTGCAGCTCGCGCTCTGAGGCCACCTCAGCTGAGACCACGTCGCGGCACAGCATGTAGAGGAAGACCACGTTGGCTGGAGTAATGAAGCCCTGATCCTGCCAGCCCTGAAGAAGGAGGGAGCGGTCCACACTGCGCAGCCAAAGCACTGGATCTGTCGGGGATAGACGCTTTAATCTGTAACACCGACGGCACAGGAACTCGCCCAGGCTGCGCATAAGTTCACTCGTGGATGCCTGTGTTTAGGAGAGAAGACTTGATCAAATTATGCATGCGTGAGTTTTTAGTTTTTCTTTTGCTATAGAGTGAAGGTTACCTGAACAATGACACGTTTTGGCGTTCCAGCTGCAGTGGAAGGCTGGATCCCAGAACCTGTGAGGGAATTCTTTTTGGCAACGACAGTAGCTACGTTAGCCAAGGTTTTGGAGGCGGGCAGGTGGGAGGAGGTAGTGGTAGTGGTGACTGCTGGGTCCTGGCTGGATGAATAGGATGAGAGGTTAGCACAGGACTGAGACTTCTTGAGCTTCAGGCTATTGGAGGCTGAGTTGGTGGTGGCGGCTGCATGACCATCCGGAGAGCTTCCTTTCCCTCCATCCCCGCTGTCTGACTGTAATTTTTTAGACCCCTTCCTCTTTGCTGATACAGCCACTATACGTTTCCATGGGAGCACACTGATGATTGAGGGACGTTTTAGGGACTTTGCTGCTGCAGCAGCGGCATCCTTGGCATTCTTGCTGTTCTGGACGGCGGTGTAGTGGCCCACCGTGGCCGGCCCATCCTCAAACAAGGCTGCCTTGCGGTAGCTAGGAGACAGCGATAACACTGTACCCATGATGTCTGGTTAAAGTTAGCAGCAGAAACAGGGTACAGTGGAAAGTAGTGGGGGAAAGCTCTTTGACTAGTCTAGACAAAAAGCTTGGAAAGGGTCAGCGTCTCACTTCTGGAGGAGTTTGAACCTGTGAACAAACAACAGAACAAAAGCAGCAATATTAGTTAGATTTCATTTCAACTGATGAAGTTTAGTCAGTCTTCTCTCAGTAGAGAATGAGATGTAGATGTGGATTGTTTATCAAAGCAAAGAATAGACCTAGACTCTAAAGTTTTGCACAACCATGACAACTTAACACTCCACTAGCTGATGAATATTGAACATAAATGATGAATATTTTTTGCCTGTTTGCAAAACCAGAAGTGAAGTAAGACACTGACTCAAAAGAGAATATTTATCATTGGGATGGTGAACTTTCCCCTAAAGCGTTCAGTCTATCGCCTTCCTCTGCTAAGAGACTTTCCTCACTATGAATTCAACCATCCAGTTAGATAATTTCATGAGGTTGCTGCTGTCAGCCTTGTCAAACATGAAAAATGAGCTACAGTCTCTGAAAAAGATCCTGGGATGAAAGAAAGGCTCGTAGTAATTGTAGTATGAGTTAAGTTTTCTTTTTACTATTTCAAATGCTACAATTCTCACGTCTGAGCTTTGGCTTGTTTTGGTGAGGAGAGAATGAGGAAAACCAAGAAATATTGTTAAAATCTCCCCAAAACATCTGTAAGTGGACCCTGAGTTAAATGGGTTGGGTTATACACAAACTAGTTTTCCAAGAGCAGAATGAACTGAAGACTACAGCCATGACAAGATATCCAGATGAAACACCCCAAATGGCTGCTGGACTTTCAGATAAGACTTTTCACAGTTTTCTAGCACAGGACTAAGGAGAGTTTTTACTTCTCCTTTTGAAAAAAGAGGAAAGAGAGTAACCATTGAGGTCCCATTGAGGTTGACTACTGTCTGCTCCAGTCAACCATGAAATGTGGTTGAAAGGCTCTGGAAAATATAAGCAAACAGACTTTGAACTAAGTGTGAGGTAAAAATATTTAAGTCCAAAAAGGACCTCACACACTTTGGTGCTCGAGGTCTTCACACTAGTCTAGAAATGACCCCTTACCTTCTTTTAACCATAAAAAGTGACAAATTTGGTTGAGAGTCCAAAGATATTTTGATATCTTTAAGATCAGAAAACATTCTATTTGTTTTAGTGAGGGAAAATAGGAAAACTTGGGAAAATGTTTGGGAAAACCTATCAAGATATACTTTCTATTTGTTCTTCTTGGGTTACAAGTAAGGAAGACCTTGAATATGATTTTAAAAAGTGAGATTAGTTTTCGAGACCAGAAAGGACACTCTGGTTCCTACTTTGTCAAAAGCAAATCAGATGAAAATGGCCCAAACAACAGTTCTCAAGGTCTTTTTGCTAGTTATTCCTCCAAGGCCCTCAGCTTGGCTAAATTTTTTAACTAGGAAGTCAAATTCTTGACATTTCAGTATCTCCTTTGCAAACAGCATTCAGACAAGCAGTGCCTTTTTGTTTTCTTTTGATGGAGGAAGAAATCCAAGCGCCTGGAGAAAACCCAGTGGACAAACATGGTTTTCAAGCTACAGGAAAATTTTGTTGTGATGCAACACTGCTAGCTGCCTCACCCACCTACTTTGCAGTAACATACAATAAATATCAATCATATCAATGTTTACAAATCACACATCTATCATTGGTGATCATTGGTGAAAAACCTGGATTCTTATCTGCTAGACCATGAGAAACAACCTGTAACCGGCCAGATAGATATTTACACAGTGAATCTGCTGTCCACTTGTAACAATGACAACTGAAGAAGCTCCTGCCTGGAGGAAGAGCCTGCAAATGCAGATGAAAGCAGGTCACAAGACCAGCTTCCCCCTTTCAGAACACGTCAATAAGAGGATTTTAGGTTAGGTGGTGGGAGTGTTTTTTTGTTGTTGTTTTTTTACTGCGCAACTCTGCTTCCAAGGTCCACATTGAGCTGTTGGTACTGTATGTTCATTAAGTGAAGAAAAGCACCTCAGAGCTTATGGTTACAGCAATATACCAATGAGAGAAAGAGTCAGCCAATTGCATTAGGTGTCTGTGCAGAAACTTCATGATAAATCGTGCAGCCACACAAATAGCTGGCATTCCATCACAGCAGTCATGTATAAATGGCCGCACCTCCCCACATAAAGCTGCATATAGACGGCACTGGTAGCCCCAGCATGGGCCTACCAGTGTTCACCAGCATTATATAAGAACCGAGATAAGGCTACAGAGGCAGGGAAAAGAAATGTGCGCAAGCATCCATCTTAGCTTCAAAATGGAAGCCTTGAACACCCCCCACCCCCGAACACCACCAACACCAGGCAGCATCAGAAACACACACCGAGAGGCATCCACGGCCCTGAACATTAGGGTGAAAAAAATGCTTTTTTCTCTTTTTTTGAGCAGGTGGCTGTATACTGATTGATTCTGCGTTTATCTGAGAATTATTTGAGCGTCTTTAATATTTCATTACCTGACAAGGATGGTGTTACAGGGAAAAAACATGTTTCCTACCTTCTAATTAATCTTCTCTTCTTGTGAAATCCATGTATCCCACCTTGACCTCCCCCGTACCCTCGCTGCTGGGTAAGATCAAAATGTGAAAAGGCTTTCAGCCCACGGTATCCACAACCGCCGGCACGAGCTCGTCCAGCCAAACGGGTCTCGCTCGAACACCGACAGGTCTGCTGCCCGCGCCCCTTCCCTTCAGAGCCTCATTCAGAAAGAGTCTCTCGCTCCTCTGCGGGAATACACACGCAAAGCGAATATGTGCCGCACTCCTTCGCTCGCAGCGAGTGGAGAGATGTCTTCCATTGAGAAGCCCAAAAAACTACACGGTGGAGGCTGTTTGATGCTCACAACTCTCCCAGACATGAATCAAACAGCACGCCGGCCCGCTGGTCTAAAAACCTACATTAACACAAAAAAGCGGTGACAGAGAGAGAGGGGGACAGAAAAACATGGCCACGATAAAGTCCAAAAATAGACGGCAGCTTATTCCCTCAGTAAAGCAGCAAAGCAAAGAGAGAGCGAGACAGGGAGAGAGAGAGAGATGCGGGCATCAGCACTTATTCGGGTTGGATGTGGGAGAGAAACGGCGTACTCTCATTGGCTGCTGCCCGGATGCTGCTGCCGCCGCTGAAGCCATTGGCCGCCCGCGGGCTCCAGCCTATCGCTCTCCGAGGTGCTGAAGCAGCCGGCCAAACGTGTCGAAGCTGCTGCTGCTGTGCTGTGGTGGTGGAGGTGGAGGAGGGTGGCTGCTGAGGATCAGCGCAGTGATTTTTGTGAATCACTTCATCACAGCGAGTGAGGCCCCGTTAACACCGTGTTTGCTAACAAAAAATAGCAGATTCACAGGCGAATCCTCCTCTTACAGGTACAAAGAAAGCCCCCCCCCCCCCCCCCCAACCCACCCACACACACACACACACACACACACACACACACACACACACACACACACACACACACACGCACCTTCACTTCCATCACAGGGCTAATACTGAGGGATGTACTAGTTGCTCTCTGATGTGTTCACTGAAATATGAATGTGTGTGAAGGTTAGAGAGAAAGAACTTGTGTTGTATAAATGAATGAAAGGGGTTGTATAAAGTGCTCAAGCTGAGTAGAAAAGTCCTAAATAAGAACAAGTCTGTTTACCATTTAGTCAGCTGACTCAGTCTTAACCAGCTCCTCTCTTAGAAATAGGGCTATGTTAAAAAATTATTTTCTCCTTACATACACAATCTACATAAATGTAGCGCCCTGGGACTATATTTTCTATTTAACAGGTAACATGAATACATTCTTAAAGAGACAGAAAGCTACATACATGTTCCCAGTGTGTCCGGGCAGGTTGTCGGCTGTCCAGGTCAGGGCTTCTTTGAGTGGTTGAAAAAAGGAAGTCAAATGGACTTCATCCAAGAGTCTTCTTCAGTTCTAAAACCAAATGGTGGAGAGTCCCAGGTATTTAACCCCTAATAGGAATTGTTCCCACAGTTCCGAGGGTCACTAACCCTATTAATCATGTGAGTCATCACATGAGCCAAGGTGTGAAAAAAGGCGTGGATCTTTATCATCACCGGGATTAAGGGTGAAACCCCAGTAATGAGATGAGATCTTCCCCCACCTCATCCTGCGCCTGGGAAGGGACCTCAGGACTCCTTAGGTGTTTTGTCCTTGTGTACTGGGATCATGATTTCCTCAGAGCTGAAACTTCCACTCTGATCCTGAAACCACGACTCCTACATTCCTGCTTTCTGAGCCTTTTATTCGTAAGCTGGTTGACATCACTACAACAGCAGGGATGAAGTCTCACAATCAGAACCTGGTTAGAAAGCTGAAGCTAGCTCGGTTCACACAGATATTGCTGGTACATTTATTTACTTATTTTTTGCAATAAAAACCATGAAGAGTGTGCTCTTTCTAACTGTGTTACATTGGCCACCCCTTGATTGAATCACAGCAATCTGGCAGACGGCTCAGAACAATCAACGCCCACATGCACAGACTGAAAAACAATTGCTTCCTCAGAGCTATGGCCTTCATCACAACCCTCCTGCTCATCAAAGCACTGATTACCGGAAATACCCCCCCCCCATCCACACACACACATTGCACTTACACATACAGATCTGACACCCCTGCTCTTTTTGGCTAAGGAAGAGTGTTTACTTAAAATGTCATTTAACACTTAAGTAACATTAAAAGATATCTAAAATTGGAAACTATTATGAAAATAAACAGTGACTTCAGTGAAATTAGAATCCCTTAAGGGTCTGTCAGCACAATTAATCAAAGAAGAAGCCATTATTTTGATGAAGTCAGTGAACAGCAAAATGCTTTTTTTTTTTTTTTAAAAAAAGAAAAAAAAAAGGAAAACTAGTGTAACTCTGAAAGAAGATAATGAGACAATAATCAGTTTGTCAGTTCAGCCAATCACTACCCAGATATTTCCAAAATGTACTTAGTTATGACGTTATTTCAAAAATGACAACCAGCACTGATCAGGAGGAAAATCACAAACCCTTTTGCAGCCACTTCTCTGGCACTCTGCAGCAGACACCAAAACCCGATGCTTCCCGCAGTCTCTCTCCAGATGAAAGTCAGTGTAAAATCAGCCTGTACAGCTGCTTTCCAACAGCAGTAACACTTTTTCATCCATGATCCAGACTCCATAAAAAGGCAGTGAGCTGGAAAATGGATTTATCTGAATGGCTCTCTTCCCAAATACAGCTCTACCCACGGGCAACGGAGGCCACTGAGTGGGACACGAGGAGGGACTTTTGTAAAGCTTCTTAAAGAGGAAGCTTTATCTAAATTCTGCAAAGAATAAGATACACAGTGAAGCACAGCTGATGGGTGACTGTATGAATATATGACAAATAAATCAATATTCAGATTTATGGATCAGATGCTTAATGATTTTCAATATTCTTAAAGGTACAATAAAGCACAGTGGGGATACAGTATTGATCAGCAATCAGTGCTTTGCTGTTGAGCTTATGCTTTGTGGCATGATGCATTCAGGATGCCGAAACAAAGCAGTATTCAGGCCCACCTCTTGCAGCATCGTATCAACTCTCCCTGGTCCTTTGTCCTGTGTCTTGTGGTATAACCCTCAGCTTATTCCACTGTAGAAGTAGTGTAAGGTTACAACTTACAATTGTCTTTAATTACAGTTTGTTCAGTGAACAAAACTTTTTTTAATTACCAAACTGTTGCCAGATACATTTCTGCATCCTGGTTGGTTCCCAGTTGGCCTAGCCACATCTTTTTTTCCTTTCCTGTGGCCCCGTAGTTAATCTGGCAATGAGCAGAAGTAATTTTAGGATTTAAATGAGTGTAGGAGACTGAGGATGACACACAGTCAGCTGTAATGAACAGCTAACTGTGTGTCAACAGTGTGTCAACAGCTGAATAAACAGATCAGGAAAGCTTTTCAAAATTTTAACATTTGATTATTTTGCTTTGTTGAATTAGAAATATTTATATTTAACTTATTATTGTTATTATTATTTATTATTTCAGGTGTAATTCATTAATTTTGTTTATGGTATAGTATCTTAAAGGGTCAAGGCACCCCTCCAGTAAAACCTCTCAAATATCGTCAGTAAAAACATTTCTTTATATTCGTTTTTTGGTGTTTTCTCTCATAAAATCTATTCCATAAATGGTGGTTTGGACACAGTTTAGAAATCTTTAAAGCAAGGGTGTCAAACATAAGCCCTGGGTGCCATAATTGTCCCGGCAAAAGCTCCATTCTGGCCCTGCTGCGTTGGAAAACATGAAGGAGGAAAAATTACATTTTTGGACTTTTAACTGTTTAAGTTTTACGGCTTTATTTATTTATTCATTTTTTTACTAATGTTACACCAAAGTAATCAGGTAATAGATAAAAAAAATTACATGAAAGAGGAAAGTTCCTGTTTTTTCACTTTTTCACAGTGACTTAAAAAAAACAACTTTCAGTTTTAGAGGCGAGTCACTGAGCTACACCTTCCAGAAGTTTTTCTAAAATTTGACACATTTATTTCCGTATAGTTTCTTTATCATGTAGAAACATTGAGATGTTCTGTAGAAATTATACTTCTTATTATTTTAATGTATCTCAGGGCTTAGATATGCAATTAAACCTCTTTATGCTGACAGAAGATTAAAATGGGATTTGTGTGGTCCATGACGTAAAATGAGTTTGACATCCTCCTTTCATGAATTTTAATACACTCGTGTCTAATCTTATTGCTTACCCATTATTTCAATTCTTTAAAGCTGACAGGACTTTTATTTTATTTATTTTATTATTTATTTATCTATTGTTTTAGTATTTAGTCAAAAACTACATAACCCGTCATGCAATCCGGGTCAGTACATGTCAACTTCCGGGTGGCGGGGCGTAAAGCCGGAATGTTTTGATTTTGAAGTCTTCTCCAACTTTAGCCGGTTGTTTCAAAGAGCAATTGTAAACGGACAGCCTCCACAGACTGTTGATGGACGCTCTGCACAGGCACCGCTCACTTTATAAAGGAACGACTCCGCCATGGAAAGAAACATATCGCAAGGTATTGCAAGGTGTCGGGGAGCTAGTTAGCTAGCATGTTGCTAACTTTTTCAGGCTATGACTCTAACACTGCAGTGCGTTATTTTCTTGTGCTTTTAAGCGCTGTGTAGACAGGCTAAAAAACAGTCGGGCCAGGCTGCTGGAGAAATACCGGCAGATGGGAGAGAGCCAGCAGTGTAGCAGCTCCGGGGCCTCCATCATCGTCCAGGAGGTGATGGAGGAGGAGTGGAGCGCGCTGCAGTCCGAGGACCAGAGACTGCCCTCACTGTGGGGACCTGCGGGCATGGCAGAGGTCTGTCTCTCCCAGCATATCCTCATTTCAGTTCAGTTCAGTTCAGTTCAGTTCATTTTTATTTCAAACATGTGCCTTCACAATCATTTCCAAATATCATTTCATTATTTGTTTGAAAAGGAGTAGGCAGAAGTAATTACTTATTTGTCCCTACCCCCTCAAGTTTTACCTCTCATTCTTTTAATTTTCTTTTAGTCTTAAATTAAACAAACAACATATGAAACAAAAGTACAGCAAAACAAAACAAAACATACATAAATAAAAAAAAAGAAATTAGCAAGCCCCACCACAGTATATTTCTTATTAGGAATGTCTTCTGTGTTTGGATTTCGTTAGTTGGTCATTTTTAGCTGTTAATTTAGATAAAAATCTGTATAATGTGAAAACTACTTTGGCGTTCACACTGTGCTGCATCTAAAGGCTTGATTACAATCACTGATAGCAGATCAGAGCTTAGTTGGTGTAATCTGAACGAGAACTGGTCTGACACTTTTCCTTACAGATGTTGGGTGTTATGAGGGAGTACGATGAACTGGCGGTGCTTGAGGAAATCCAACAGGAGCTCATGTCTGAAGGTAACACAGGTATTTTCAGTGGAGATCCAGCCTGTGTGATCCTGTTGATTCTGAGCCTCTGTGTTTCTCTGTGCTGCAGAGATGTCCATTATTGAAGAGTATGAGAAGAACCAGCTGTTTGAGCAGCAGTACATTTCATCTGTCGTGGAAGGAATGGATGAGATGGGTATTATTTGCCCCATATGTCACACGTGAGTTAAATCAATCGCTTTAAACACGTGACAGCAACAATTGGTTGTTTCTCATTTTGCGATTTCTAACTGGGATTTAAAGCGGTCGACTTGCCTTAAAATGTTTTCTGTCAGAGCGGTCGCACGCACACTTTCTTCTTTGTCACAAATAGAATCTGAAGGCCATTACACACCAAGTGTGTCATGAAACACTGACATGAAATTCAGAATTTTTGGCATGCGATCTTGACAGTCTTGCTTCAACCTGAGCTTGCTTCTTAATCTTACAGGAACAACTTGAACATCAACAGCTTCTTTATCTCCTGCCCCTGTGGAGTTTATATCAACACTAAGGTTTGTCTGCTGAACTCTAATCTATTAAAAAAAAACCTCATTATGAAGGCTTCACTAACTTTAGAAATCATAGTTGGTTGGCACTCTGTTATTGTCCATGATAGCCTTATTTCTATCAGTTTGCATCGTAAATTCAGTCTTTGTTCTCCTCCTTAATAATTTGATACAGTTTTGTAGACCTGTGTGTTCTTCACCTATCCCAGCAGCCGTCTGTCCCGAGTTTAGAATTTGGCTAAAATGTCCCAAAAGTGACAACCTGCTCCTCTCTGTGTGTACGGGCACACAGAGCTGTGTCAGCTTGATTGCCTTAGTGAGGAGATTCCTTCACAGTGTATTCCCTAGCCTGTTAATCCTAACCACAACAATTATGGTTGCATGAAAAAGAACAGGCCATTATAAAAATAAGCTTTTAAAATTATCTAAATACAACTACAGAACCTTGCAAAAGCACCTTTAGCTGCAATAACCTGAAGCCATCATTTCCTGTATTACCACCAGCCTCTCACATCATTGTGAAAGAATTTTGCTCTTTTAAGTTTCTACCACAACATTTCAGTATTTTTTCTTCTTCTGAGCCCTTCTGTTGTTGCTGCTGTTCTTGGATCATTGTCCTGTTGCATGATCCAGTTTCAGCCCAGCTGTAGCTGTCGGACTGATGTCCTCACATTTGACTCTTTGGTATACAGATGTGTGACTCTGTTACTGCAAGGCGCCCAAATCATGACCCCTCCTCCACTGTGCTTCACAGCTGTTATGAGGTGTGGGTTTCCTCCGAAAGGGGTGCTGTGCTTTATGGCCAAACATCTCCACTTGTAGTATTAAAAGGACATTGTTCTTTTGGTTTTCCTTGTAGTTCCTTCATATGCAGCCTTCCAGACCTAAGCTGAGCTGCTGTGTTCTTTTTAGAGACTCGGCAAACCTGCTGAGGACCAGATGTTTTATTTGAAAACTTAGAACTTTCTTATTAGAATGACTGTATGGTCCTTTAAAGTGTCTTTTCAAGGAAACGCATCTTGATTTGAATAAAATAAAAATAGTGTATGTGGCTAAAATATGCTGAAAGCCTGTAAAGGTAAAGGGAGAGGAGAGAAAGTGGAAAAATGATGAAATGTCTGCATTGTCCTTAGAAGCAGAGCATCACTCCTGATGTCCTGCAGCATCTTCTGGAGTCCAGGGTGTCGGAGCACATGGAAGACTGTCTCCACAACCCGGTGTTCTCTGTAGCTCCTAACATAGAAGGCTCTCCCAACCTCATGATAAGCTGCAAGGTATGGTGCCCGTTCATCCACACAGCTCGCACGTCAAGTGTCATTAACGTCTCAGAGTTTGAGGTGCTGTCAGTCTAAAACATCCAGATGTTCTCGTTTGCTCTGACTTCAGGTTTGTGACTACCTGTCCATCGTCCTGTGAATGCAGACGGCTGTCATGAGTGACTCCACTCGTGAGATTTGATTTTGAGTTTTTTGTGCTCTTTGTATATTTTATTAAATAAAGACAATTTTGTATATTTAACAGATGATGACGTTTCTTTTCTTTACTTTTCAGCGTTCTAGCTCGGTAGAGTCGAGCTCTGATTTTCTCACTTTATCTCAGTCCTGATGGAAAAAAAAAAATCAAGAATAAAACAAAAAATATACACAATATATACAATTTAGATAGATTTCAGAAAAGAATTTAAATGAATATAACAGTTTACATTGTTACGCTTGTCTGAGTTTACACAGCATATCATAAATGGCAAAGCTGTCACTGCTAAACTTCACCAAAAACTAGGAGCAAAACAGAAACAGTGTTGGTTTTCTAAACAATAATCGTGCTTGAGTTTTAAATATTTTTTTTTCTTTCATGCTTGTAGAACAAAATGACTGTGTTTAAATCAGAAGTTAGTCAAACTGGTCTCTGCATATACAGCTACCATTGGAAAAACCCATAAACTATTCTAATGGTCAAATCACGTCTTTATTGATATACTCAGATGGCAAAACTCACCGTTAAGGGTAAAGCGGAGGCTGTTAAATGTTGTCTTTATGGGGAAAAAGTTCATATTTGCACCTTTACTGTATGTAAAGGATGTAGCTACAAATCGTCTTACTCACTGGTTTGCAAAGTCCCTTTGTAAAACCTGAGCTGTGTAGTTTTTTGTGTAAATGATTGCACTGCACAGTACCATCATTTAGAACATATAAACCATGTTGTGTTCAGTTTGAGTTAAAACTGAAAATTGAGCCCATCAGCAAAGTGTTTATTGAGGACACTACTCTACTGTAACACGTGATGTGTTTTTTGCACAAGAGAAAGGGGTTTAAAGCCCCTTCACATTGGTTTGAGAACTGGAATATGTGACCATCTTTAATATACAGTCTTTCCCTTGCTGCGTTAAAACCCCATTCCTCAGCATTTTTTAAAAACTTGTCACAGAAATGGCCTCATTGAGGCTCTGCAGCCCCAGTCATTAACGCTCTGCATTAATGACTGGAGGAAACATGTATGTTAAAAATTGTTCAAACATAATTAACAAATGAGACAGTTAATGTTGTGCATTGCTGTTAGAGCTTAATATGCCGTGAAACTTTTCCAAGCGCCGTTTCCCAGCGTAGTACTGGGCGCGACCTGTAGAGGGAGACATTGTTCCGACCCTGTGAACGACCTGACCGGAAAACCACCAGCAAAGTGGAGCGGAGGCAGGCAGAGGAAAGATGGCAGCCGCGGCAGTGGCTGAGTTTCAGAGAGCACAGTCTCTTCTTGGAACAGACCGGAATGCCTCTATTGATATCTTACATTCAATAGGTAAATATATTCCGCAAAACGTGGCGCTAGAGAGAACGTTATTTTACGAGTAGACACAGAGCCTTTTACTTTGCTCCATCAGTCCTGGAGCAGCTCAGTTAGCCAGGCTTGCTCTTTGCTCGCTAGGTAGCGGCTAAGCTAACGCGAGCTAGCTAGCTCAGTGCTGCCCGTGCCTTTTTGCCGACTGCTTTGCACAGTGAGTCAGCAGCAGCGGGCTAGCCGGCTAGCAATATACCGGCTAGCTTATCAGACAAGCTAATGTTAGCTACCCCGCTCATTCATTTGACAGTGACTTGGGTGACAGCTGGCTAGTTAATGTTAGCTAGCAGCCAGTGTTGTTAGCAGCTATCCCTTGTCTGGTCAGATGACAGGCCGACAAAGAAACTTAAGTGAAAATGAGTTTGTTGCCTAATATCACCGTCTTAATCATAACGCATGTCAGTGCGGGGTTGTGATTCTTTCTGTCGTTTGTAAAGGTTTAGCGGTTTAGTCGCCAATGCCGTTTATTGTTTCACTGTGACAGCTCCGGTATTTCGCAGCTTCTGGAGCCTCTTGGCTGCTCGCCATCCACCTCATTCCGCTCATGATAGCTATATCTTGTAGCGTTAAGAGACGGAAGTGGTAATGAGACATCTGCATTTTCACTGTTTGTATATCGCGGTGATTCACGTTAACACGGATCAGATGACATCATCATTATGTGTGTTGTAGTGAAGCGGGACATCCAGGACAGCGATGAGGAGGCGGTGCGTGTCAAAGAACAGAGCATCCTGGAGCTGGGGGGGCTGCTGGCGAAGACGGGACAGGCCGCAGGTAAACACAACGCAGTGTCCTGATTTTTAACACGCTGTTTATGATTTGTTTACATACGCTGTGAATGTTGAGCAGCTAGACCAATAGGAAACCTGTTTTAACCAACTCTTGTTTGGGCGTCTTGATGAAACCTGTGAGCAAACTCCTGAAAAACCTGAGTCACATGAAATATTAGGGCTATGGTCCCTGCTAGATCAAGTACGATTGTTGTGTGTCCTAGGAGTTTGTTCTGGTCTAGGGGTTTGGTTGAATCATCAGGTTTGCTAAGAAAGGTTCATAAGTGAGTGAATGAAGTGAACCAGAAGTTAGGAAAGGTGTTTCATTGTTTCCTTCATTACCCCCTTTAGTTATGGATTCACTGGACCACTGAAAGGCAAAGAGACTGGATGAAAAATTTTTGCCCTCTCAGTGTGAGCAGGACTGGAATGACCAACATGTTTACAGGCTTCCAGGCTGACATGTGCAGATGCCAGATCTCTGGACATAATGGTGTCACACAGTTCACAGCTAGGTTTAATAAAACTTGCCGTTCAGGGAAGCAAATAGGCAACACTACTGAAGCTTGATTTAGGCTTCTGCGGGAAAAATTGGGTTCCAGTTTTAGTGTAAGCTGTGACGTAGATCTGATGCAGAAGTATAATATATAAGTGACGAAGATGATCGTGTCAATGAGTTCTGTCGCTTCCTAGTGTACTGACAGGCCTGTGTCTTGAACACCCACAGCTGAATTCTGAACCTTAGTGAAATCAGCTTGCTATGAAATTGTTTGGTATTGTATTAAATATGATGGTGGTGGGCTCTGTAGTGTAAATGTTTACATATTCATCTAACACATGAAAGGTCCTGGGTTCGAGACCAGGAGGAGTTATAAATACCTGCGAGGGTTGTGTCAGGAAGTGGGAAGAAAATCACGTCAAGGATGTAGATCCACCTGCTGCGGACGCAGCAACTGAAAGAAACTTCATTTGAAATGATAAAAGTGAAATTTTGCCATGTTTTAGGGTGATCATTAATTAACTGACTGCTGAGATAATGAAAGCCTTTATAAGAAAAAAGTTCATGTGGATAATGGTAGCAGAAAAGAGATTACGTGAGCAGCATTTCTTAATACAGCTGTTTGATTTGACTGCTAATGAAGTGGTATTTTTCAGTTTCCTTGTTTGTGTAACCAGAATAAAACACTGACTATGATAATATGGGCAACGAAACTGTGCTTTTTGTAGTTCGACATTGGGACAAAGTAGTTTGAACACTTCAGACCCACAACATCAAAATTCCCTGTTCCTTTTGTAAGATCAGGTAGATTCTGTGAGGCTTTCTTTGCCTAAAGCCTTCAAGGAGAACCTAAAATCTCCTTCACATCTGTCCTTAACTCCATGACGTTTTCACAATGAGGTCAACATAAGGTGACTGATTTTTGCCATGAAATCTGCCATGAGTGATCCTGGCAAATGAAAGGAAACGCGCCAGGAGCTAGTAGAGAAGTGAGCCAGTAGAGGTGGGCTGCAGAGGCTTTGCAGGGTGCTCATTCTGCAAAGTCCTAAACCAACTGGGCCTAACAGGAGTGGCTAGGAAGAGCGCCTTCTGGTCTGTATGTGAAGCCACAGAGAAGGACACAAGGTGGCTGTGGATAAAGAGGACTGATCCATGGGTGGCTGCTCCTGGGATGCAGGATGGGGTCTGATCAACCTTTGCTGGGTCGCCTGTGTGTACGTGTCCGATGTTGAAAGACCTGAAAGACCCGACTGCTGACAACTGCTGAGGACTTTAAAGGATCGAGTTTGTGTTTTTATTGGCAGCAGTGAATGACACAGGCCATTC
Organism: Pelmatolapia mariae; assembly: GCF_036321145.2. NCBI lineage: Eukaryota > Metazoa > Chordata > Actinopteri > Cichliformes > Cichlidae > Pelmatolapia > Pelmatolapia mariae. The sequence goes on along the minus strand of NC_086230.1, from coordinate 5,710,594 downwards.
TTTTAAGTTGTCGGTTGAGTCCAAAGACAGAAAACATTGAGGTTCGTGACTTACAGATGAATCATAAGACATGTGGCTTTATTGAAATCTAAAAGTAACAGACTTAGTGTTTTCCTCCATTACTGAGAAAACAGTTTGAAGTTGTCTTTTTCTGAAATTGCAGTTTATTTTTATTTGCCCAGATAAATAATTTTTTTCTATTTATCCTCTTCTCAGAGCTCGGGGGGCTGCTAAAATATGTCCGGCCCTTCCTCAACTCCATCTCCAAGGCCAAGGCAGCCCGGCTGGTCCGCTCCCTGCTGGACCTGTTCCTGGACATGGAGGCTGCCACGGGTCAGGAGGTAGAGCTCTGCCTTGAATGCATAGAGTGGGCCAAGGCTGAGAAGAGGACCTTCCTCAGACAGGCGCTAGAGGTGAGATGTGCTGCTGTTATGCCTCAACTGCACTGATCACTTTGATCAGTGGCCGGGTCTTTACCTTTCACGTTTATTTGGGCGAGCAGTAACGCTCTGTGAACAGGCGGATGTGTTTAGTTCCCTTTTTTATTGGAGTCTAGTCTTTTCTTGTGGGAAAGAAAAGGTGAGAAGGAAAAACTCCCTTTTAACAGGAAGAAGACCAGGATCAGGATTGAAAGACACCCAGAGAGTAATAATAATAACTTAATTTGTACAGCACTTTTTTTTTTTTTACCCATGTGAACCTAATAATAACATATAGCAGAGCTACAAACTAAATCTCAATAATCTGGATTGTGAGCAGCAAAGGAACCCAGCTCATCACCCTTTACATACCCCAGGATGTTCTTATCAGCAGGAATTAACAGTTTATCAGGTTTACATTCAGGGGGAGAAATAACCTCTCTTCTCTCCTCAGGCTCGACTCATCTCACTGTACTTCGACACAAAGTGCTACCAGGAGGCTCTGCAGCTTGGTGGGTGAAAATCTCCTCACATTTCAGTTTTTAATTTGCCTGACAAGACAAACCTTGTGTCTACAACTTACAGAAAACATATAAGTGTACTATAAAACAATTTTTTAAAATAGTTTTAGTCCTTATTTAAGGACTCCAGGTTTTCCACCTGTCTGAAGAAGAATCTCACGCTGAGATCTGACTCTACTGCATGTCTTCTTTCTCCAGGCTCCCAGTTGCTGCAGGAGCTCAAGAAGATGGACGATAAGGCCCTGCTAGTGGAGGTTCAGCTGCTGGAGAGTAAGACGTACCACGCCCTCAGTAACCTGCCCAAGGCCCGCGCAGCCCTCACGTCTGCTAGGACAACCGCCAATGCCATCTACTGCCCACCCAAACTACAAGCAGCTTTAGACATGCAGTCAGGTACGCTTCGTAAAAGCAAGAAACAAATCAAAATGTGCGTCTGTGCAGCGTTGCCAGCTTGACATTTGTGTGTGCTCACGTGTTTCCAGGGATCATTCACGCAGCGGAGGAGAAAGACTGGAAGACTGCTTACTCCTACTTCTACGAGGCCTTCGAGGGCTACGACTCCATCGACAGCCCCCGAGCCATCACAGCCCTCAAATACATGCTGCTCTGCAAAATCATGCTCAATGCGTAAGTGCTCTACATCACTGGGGCCTTTAGAGGTTAATACAGCTACTGGAAATACAAAACTCTGTTTCCAAAGGAGTCGCCATGCTGTGTCTGACATATCTGCTTCTCTGCCTCAGGCCAGAAGATGTCCAGGCCCTCATTAGCGGCAAGCTAGCTCTGCGGTATGCCGGCAGACAGGTATCACTCTTTGTTTCAACTTTTTATTTTACTTAAAAACTTTAAAAATACAATAGACTTTGCCTGGAACTATTATTTCTATCCTAGCCAGACTTCAAAAAGGGTGTGGAGCTTTGGATTGCTCTGTGCATGGTCCTGTAATCCAGATAAAGATGGACTTAAGTGATGGGCTAGCATTGCTTAAGTCTGCTTTTGAATTACTTTCTTTTGGAGCCAGAAGTGACCCAGTTAACCGTGTTTGTGGTTGTAGCACAAACACATACCTACTCATTAGTGCCAAGTAAGGACTGTGTAGAATACTAGAAAGGCACTCACCAAAACTGAAGCACAGACTCTTTGAACAGGCTCTTCCACACAGCACGCCAAATTATTTAGAATGGATCACAGTATTAAAAATGCTCCAACAGGCCTCAACACAACAAAATGCTGGAGAGGTGCAGTTCAGTGACTCCTTTTAGTGGAGGCGAAGCCAAGCAGACAGGTGTCTGCTACAGCTGCCTGAGTGAGCACAGCTGTAGGTCAGAGTGGGAGCACCCCTAACTTTGAGCCTCTTTAAAAACCAGGCTGTAAATAAGCCTGGTATTTGTAGCATCCACATGTTGCTGCTTAATCTCACCCCAGCTGAACGCCTGTTGGAGGTTTTGGACCGATGCGTTAGCACAACAGCAAATGAGGGAATGTGTTTTGGAAGCATGACGTTCCATCCCTCCAGTAGAGTTACAGAGACGTGATCCTCTCTTTGCACCATGACCTGCATAATATGCTGTGTGAGAATGGGCAGCCGTGGCAACAGTAACCATTTTCCCCAAATGGACAGCTTTCTGCAGCATTTACTGTATATTTGTGAACACTTGGTTGTTTTGTGTCCAGTATCTGTCAGTAAAAGCAGTTCAGTCATATTGACTCTGCTGTTATCCATCCCTCTCTTTCTGTCCCACAGACAGACTCGCTGAAATGTGTGGCACAAGCCAGCAAGAACCGGTCGCTGGCAGACTTTGAAAAGGTGAGTGTATGTAGAGTTTGATGACTTTTTTCTTGACATTGTGGTTAGTAGACTGGTTTGTGTGGGTTACATTTTCAGTTGTAATAATATTTAAACCCCCTCCTGTCATTTGTGATGAAAAATGCCCTCTACTTCCCCTCCCCAGGCACTAACAGAGTACAAAGCAGAGCTGCGGGATGATCCCATCATCAGCACCCACCTGACCAAGCTGTATGATAACCTGCTGGAGCAGAACCTCATCAGGGTCATCGAGCCATTCTCCAGGGTCCAGGTAATCCTCTCCAGTCACTTCTGACAGATATGAACATGGCTCATATAGAATAACCAGCTACCTGTGTAGTTCGCTGATTACTGCTTAGTGTTTATAAGCACTCGTATTCTCTTCTCTGACAGATAGCACACATTTCCTCCCTCATCAAACTCTCTAAGGTAAGGTTTTGTGCTTGCTGGTTAGTATTTCATTTTCATTATGCACCAGTTGCCTGCTTTAAGTATTTCCAAAAGGTTTATATTGTGATAGCTGCACTCATGCTGTGTCTGTCTTGCAGGGAGACGTGGAGAGGAAATTATCACAAATGATCTTGGATTCGAAGTTTCATGGTACGTGTGAGCGTTTTTTGTCAATGAATACTTGGGTTGTGTACATGATATGGATGGTGTAATGTGTTAGGAATGAAAGGATGCCAGGTAGTGTGATGGAAATAAAAACGATCAACCTACACAGGGCTGAATTCAAAGACACACAAGTAAAAAAATGATGCAGTGGGCTGGTCCATTTTGCCAAAATTTCACAATAGCAGCTCAGAATGGTACTGTAGATGATGGATGATGTCCAGCAGAATCTCCTCCCAGATCTGGACCAGGGCATCACTGAGCTCCTGGACAGTCTGAGATGTAACCAGAACATAATGTCCCAGAGGTGTTCTGTTGGATTTAAGTCAGGCCAGGATGGAGGCCAGTCAGTGGTATCAATTCCTTTATCTGTCAGGAACTTCCTGCATCCTCTCACCATATAAGGCTGGGCATTGTCGTGCACCAAAAATAACCCAGGACCAGAATGGGAGTAGGGTCTTATACTGGGTCCAAGGATTTCATCCTAATGCATAATAGCAGTCGGGGTGTCTGTAGAACTCTGTGTGTCCCTCCATGGATATGCCTCCCCAGACCATCACTGACCCACTAAACTGGTCATGCTGAACGATGTTACAGACGGCATACGTCTCCACGGCTACTCCAGACCTTTTAACGTCTGTCACAGGTGTTCAGGGTAAACCTGCTCTCACCTGTGAAAAATACAGATTGCCATTGTCAGACCTTCCAATTCTGCTGTTCTACAGCAAATGCAAGTCGGGGTCCAGGGTGTCGGGCAGTGAGCACAGGGAAAACTAGAGGATATCGGGCCCTCAGGTCACCCTGACGAAGTCTGTTTCTGATTGTTTGGTCACACAAATTCACACCTGTGGCTGCTGGAGTTCACTTTGAAGCTCTGGCAGTGCTCATCCTGTTCCTGCTTGCACAAAGGAGCAGATATTGATCCTGCTGATGTGTTGAGGATCTTCTACGTCCCCGTCCAGCTCTCCTAGAGTAACTGTCTGTGTCCTGCAGCCTCCACAGTCTCATGTTCTTGAGACTGTCCTGGGAGACACAGCAAACCTTCTGACAATGACACACATCCTATTGATGTACCATCCTGGAGTAGTTGGACTACCTGTGCACCCTCTGTAGGGTTCAGGTATCGCCTCATGCTACCAGTGGTGACGGTCACCCTAGCCAAATGCAAAACTAGTGAAAGATGAGGAAGGAAAAAATGTCAGTGTCTTCCAGCTGTAAAACCAGTCCTGTTTTGAACGTTGTCTCATTGTTGCTGTTAATCAGCTGAAACTCTGCTACTTCACTGACCACATCAATGTCCCACAAGTTTAACTGACTTGATGCTACAAGTGTTCTTTCATTCTTGAGCGAGGTATATAAAGTGGATATCTGATACACTAAGTTTTCTTTGCTTAAGCAAAGCCCTTGGGACAATATTTAAGCTACAGGTAAAGTAGCTAAATAACTCCACATTTTTGCATATGTTTAAAAAATATATAACAACTAAAGGAGTTTTACGAAAGTTTAACAAGAAGCCCACAAATATTCCGATCAGCTGACGGCTGTCTATTTATGTTCTACTTTTTTCCCCCCAAGTGTCAAACATTAATTATCCCTGATCGAAGGTCTTTTTTTAAAAATAGAATTTAATTGTGCAGTATGGTTTATAATGTTCACTCCACAGTCCCAGTCCTGATGCAGGTCTTCTATACATGACTGTGTACGAGTGTTTTCCTGTTTAAATAATGATGTTTTGTGGCTCTTTCCTGCTTTCACTCCTTCCTACTCCACAGGTATTTTGGACCAAGGTGAAGGCGTCCTGATTGTGTTTGATGAGCCGGTGGTGGATAAGACGTACGAGGCGGCACTAGAGACCATTCAGAACATGAGCAAAGTGGTGGACTCTCTCTACAACAAAGCCAAGAAGCTTACATAAGGTGAGTCTGATTGAGATCATTCACATGCACTGTAGAAAGATGCTTTTACTTCATTCCAGCAGTCTTGAGCAGTGATGAAGTAACTACACAATAAAGTGAGTTACTCTCCAAAGTATGAATTTTATTTTAATTTCTAAATATTTTGAATCCATGAATCAGTAAAATGTGTGTCTGGCTCTGCAGATCTTACAGGAGGCCAAGAACAATCTTGTAAAAATGAAACCTCAGAGCTTATTTGTTTTTATTAAGCGGTGACCTGACCTGTTTACTGTAAAGTATAGAAAACCTCCGTCAGCCTGTTTGTTACTGAATTAAAGATCAGAACCAGGTGTTCAGTTTGATGCCGCTGCCGTCTCTTTCTGTCACATAACTCGTGTTCACCTGCCAACTGTGAGTCTGGGTGTGGTGTTTGCCTTCAGCGTGATCATTATTGACTCACAGCGAGTTGAACGTCCTGTAGTTAGCGGTTTAGTGTGAGTGTTTACTGCTTCACCTCCATCTCATCGCTGTAAACTGAGCCTCTTCGGAGTTTTGGACTGATGGACGACTACATGAGATTTAAAGGTTTTAAAATGTGTTTTGACAGGTAAGATTGGGAATCGTTTGAGTGAATAGTTCTCCAGGATTGAATGATTTAATCAATTATTCTGGTAGCTGATGAAAATTGATTGAATAATTAATTAATGTTTTGCGGGTTTTTCCACCAGTATTGACTGATATGTGACGCGGCAGGAGAAAACACGGCTAAAGTCAAATATTTTTTGATGATTTCCTTTTTTTATGTTTCCTAAAATTACAAAAACTTTAAAATTAACAAAAAAACAGGTTTCATTTATGCCTTTCAAAACACTTTGACCATGAAGATGTCAAAATAGTCCATTCTTTGAGTTATTGTAGTTTAGTAATAATACAAACACGTAAATACACACTTATAGAACGATTGTAAATTTTTAAACTTGTCATTAAAAACAGCTGAAAAAGCAAAAGTCACCAGTGTCACTAACTGCAGATTTATGCTTCAGCAGAAAATCTATACCTCAAGCACCTTGAGACAACTGTTGTTGTGATTTGGTGCTATATAAATAAAGTTTTGTTTCATTGTGAAAACACATCACAGCGATGCAGACTACAACTATTGTTGTGTTGATTCCTCGTGTGTATTACCGGCTACTTTTTCACTGCAGTTTTTTAATTTATCACGGAGAGAATAAAAATCTCTGTCTCGGTATGAAGAATAATGATCCTAGCACTGATAAAGAATAACAAATGTCAGCAAATTCCTGGGGGGAGATATATGAAGAAGGTACACGGTGGTGTGGTTGCGCTGAGCCAGGGTTTCCTCCTCATGGCGTACAAGTTTGCTGAACAAGGACCTGGGTTACAAACGTGCTTTGTTTATTTGCAGTTTATTCATCAGAAGCTGTTCAAATGATATTTTTCAGACATATTTTTGAGAGATTTTTTGCACACAATGAAGTTAAGATTACAAAATATTTGAAGGTCTGCTTGTTCTTGATTGTGTTTTTTGTGTGTGTTTGTGCAGCCAGGATTCTGGTTCTGTATCTTTAGCTGAGTTTTTGTGTACTGGCTCACATGTGTGTGACAGGTTGAGCACAACTCCTGCTGTAACAGGTCCAGAGGTTTTATAAATGACTTTATCATTGGCACAATAATATGTACATGACAGGTTAAAAAGCGTGTGTACGTCCTCAATCCTTGGAGGTAGCTGTCTGATCCCTCCATCACCCGATGTGCCCAATCCAATGTTCAAACAAACGTAGCACAGAAAAAAGAAGAGCGTTTTCTGTCTGCTCTGTAAATCAGAAGCAGCTAGCCTGGTCCCGAGTGTGGTGTGTCCTGCCTGTAAGGCAAACATAAACTAACCTCATCCTGGTGTCTGTTGATCATTTTTTCTGTCTTGTTTCTCTTTATGGTTCTCCTCAGAGTGACACCATCTGTCCTCCTGTCTGGAGTGACGTGGGCCAGTCTGACCTCCGTCGATTGCTTCACTTCAACCCGGGAGGGACGAGGGGAGAAGGATGAGGAGATCACAAAACACTCAACAACCCAGCAAGCAAAACAACCAGCTGCCCCACTGAAGATGACCCAACAGAACAGCAAACTGACAGGGTGGACTGCCCGCTCCTCCTGGTCCTCCCTCAGCCCTCTGCTCTCCCGCCCCTCCTGTCACTGTCTCTTCCTTCCAATGTAATTGGGGTTGATCAGACACAAAGTGCTTCTCCCTATGGACAAATCCAGGCACTGCGCCTTTCTTCTTTTCTCCCACCACTGATTTTTACTGTATGTAAAATTGGATGAGCCTCTTTTCCTTTTTATTATTGTTTAGTTTTTATTTTGGTTCCTGTTTCTCTCTGCGCTGGCCATCAGGGAATCTTGTAAAATACCAGTAAAGAATACATATACAGCACTTATACATAAATGTATTATAAACAGACACACACGCGCACACACACACACACAAATGTTTGATCTGTTCTCAGAGTGTAAAAAAGGGTGAAGGTGGGTTGGTTGGTTGGTAGATCTGAATTCTACCTGCTCTGTTTAATTTTCCAGCCGGCCCTGAAACCGAACATTTGAATTTTATCTGTTGTTGTGAAAAATGGACCCCGTGTTGTCCACAGGACATCAAATCAGCCCTTCTTTCCTTCCCACAACTTTTGCCACCCTCTCCCTTTAACGTTTTCACCCTAAGTGTGCTCACTCGCTCACTCACAAGGCATTCTGGGATTTGTGGACCATACAGGGAATTGCTCTTCTGTCCACTCGGGACCATGCCATAGGAAAAGGGGAGAACAGTCATCACACCATGCTGGGGTCTCCAATACCCCCTCCTCTTTCCTCCCCTCTGCACTCCCACCTCCTGTTTGTATATAACATTGCCAAGCGCCTCTGTTCATCCCAGGCCTGATGATGTATTCACACTGTTCCCCTTTTTTTATAATCCATAAGAACAGAGTATACCTTGCCACTGAGAGCTCGGTCAGTCACATGAAGAGCTTTTGAGGTTTAAGATGTGACTTGATGGTGAACTCTGTGTTCTGAGATATGATGAGTCGGTTGTGCAGAAAAGGGCAGTCTTTGCTGAAGAAAATAAAGCTGTACATTTCTGGGAACTTAATTTTGCAAGGACTCAAAGGTTTACCATATATGACATAGAGAAAGAAAAATGCTAATAAAAAAGTCAAACCTGCAAGCGGTGTGCTTTTACAACACTGGGAATAATCAGCCATTCACTCTTTATTGTTCCAGCAACTTGGTAGTATGTTGAAAATGACATTTAACTTGTTTACTTGCCTGTAGTAAACTAACTGTCAACCAATGATATTGATAAGAACACAGTTGTTCAGTTAATTATAAGGCGAGTCTGCTGAGCATCTTCTGGGTGAGCCATGTAAAAGCTAGCATGTGAAGAAGGCTATACAATCAAAGGCAGTGGTTACAAAAATTGCTTTTACTAAGACTAATAATTAGCTACCAAACTGAAATGAAATGGATGAAAAGTATTTCTAAAATGATTACGTTGGTAAAGGATAATGATGAATAACTTGGTAAAAATGACGTTTCTTGCAACAAAGGACTTTTTGCTAAAGCAGTGTTTAAATGTATTCTAATAAAGAAATGTATAATTAGCTAAAGGTAGCTGATACATTAATAGCAATGAATATGGAAATGGATACAGTAGCTACAATTCAGGTTGAATGTGTTTATGAGCAGTTAGAGAAAAGTCGATGCAAGCTCAAGTATATTTCTGTTACTAAGAAAACCAGTAAATGGTTAAAATGTGTTCTTTAAAGCAAAGAATGGTTAACCAAGAAACATATATACGAATAGATACAGTAACAGTTTCAGGTTGGCAAACATGCATTCTAAAGGCGATAGTTAGCTAAAAGTAAAGACTAACTTGCTAACATAGTTAGCTAAAAAGAAACAAGTATGTAGTTTACATGTGTTCCTAAAAGAGGGAGCTTCTCAGTTAAAAGTGTTAAACTTGTGAACAAATCCTGCGATTATTGGTTAGAGGTAAGAACAGTTCTATTACATCAGGCCGGCTGTCCGACTGGTTAATGAAAGCGTTTTCATTAAAAACCCCTGTAGTCTCAACAGCGACGCCTGGTGGTGAGATTGTGTTATTAGATCAAAGAGCCTGTGAGGGAGATGGAAATTTGTGTATGCAAAAAGCCAAATTAGTATTGAGTCTTTAACAAACTCCCTCTGTTACTGCAAACTATAGCACTTTGTACTGTTTCACTTCAAACTGAGGTACTGCAAGGAAGCTTTACCCATTATCCTCCTGTATTGTCTCTCGGGAATGTCACATGCACTCAAAATTTATAGTAGGTTTGTTGCTGGCCGTTTCTCTCCCCCCCATCCCAGGCAGAGCAGAAGCCCGGGGGCCCACATTGACACATGTAAAAGAAGAAAACGACAAGCCTTGATTAACTGTAAATAACTCCCAGCGTGTTCTTAAACAGCACCTGGCTCTATTTGCATTTAAATGGGAGGCAGCACTATTACGTTAATGCGTTAACACTCCTTATCGCAACACCATTACGCATAGTTTGGTTAGTAGCTACATATTTTATCTGCTCTGCTCACGGTCCTCTATGCTAACTTGAATATATTTCGAGGTAGATAAAATAAGGACTTTTGAGTAAGTCCTGCCAGCTGTTTACGCGCTCTGGTGAAGGCCCTAGGAGAGGCTTACTGGAGGTTTATGTGGGGAAAAGAAGGGAGCCAGACAGGCGACAGCGCTGTCTTGGCCTCAGGGCAGAGGCAGGGAACGAGCAGGCGAGCCAATGAGAAGGAGACATCCACTCCTCTCTGTCCTGCTCGGCTTGGCTCAGTTCGGCGCGCCCTGTAATTAGGAGCTCTAGTTGGGTTGGGCGCCGCCACGGTGGACAGCCTGGCTGCTGCGTCAAGGGAGTTTGGGAACGCAAGCTTCAGACTGTGTGAGGAGTTTCTAAACAGTGCTGCTTCGGAGCTCAGAGCAAACCCGATCTGAGACGACAACAGCGAGATAAACGCCTGAAAATGAACGGGCAGTCCTCACCTGTCTTCGAGGAGAAGAAGCCCTCCATCCCCGTGGCCGGCGGTTCCATCTCGGCTTCCAAGGATTCCCCGACCATGCCGGAGTCCTCCTCCACAGATATGGGCTTCTATAGCGGCCAGAGCGCGCTCCACGGCTCGCAGGATTTCTACCCGGCACAGCAGCCGTACTCCGCTCAGCACATGAACCCGTACGCATACCACCACTACAGCCTGAACGGAATGGGTCCCGGCGGTGCCTACCCCGTTGGGAAGGCAGAGTACCCTTACCCCCATGCAGCGTACAGGGAGCACGGAGCATTCAACAGAGAGGTTCAGCCAAGTCTGCAGGACAGCGGTAAGTTCACCCGTAACGGAAAGTTTTAAAAAAATATGAGCATAAATGAGAGAAAAAAAAAATAAATATCCAAACGCCTCCTCTGTGATAAGCACTGTTGCTTAAGCTGCTCTCCATCTTTGTCAAAGCCACACTGACCACCTGAGGCTGATGTATGGCAAGAGCTCATGTCTAGCCACATGAACCCAATAATTGCGCATGAGTTTTACGCACGAGAAAAAAAAGGAAGTTATTTTTGTTTTTCATTTTTCCACTGCGTCCAACTCTCCACACATCACATTTCATATTTGGAAGCATTCAACGGATTCTCAAATAACTTTCTATTGTTCATCACGAGAAAATGATTAGACAGGAGCAAAATCCCACACACAATGGTGCTGGGCTCAGGGGAGAGGCGCTGGCTATCACTTTGTTGAGAAATAACCTTGTAACGTGTCTGTGTAAAGAAAGAAAGAAGACTCACAAAGATATTATGAAGAGTAGCTGTTCTTCAACTCTAAAAGTAATTTTTTCTACAAAGTAAAAAAAACAAAACAAAACAACCATGTTCATATGCAGCTGATGGAGTGCTACAGTTTGTGTTACCTTGTTTTAAAAGTCCCAAACGCTTTAAAAAAGGAAAGACAAGTCTATAAAAATCTAAGCTTTAACGTCAATAAACATATCAATGAGAAGCTTGTCTGGGATATCATAAACAATTAAGGCATCAGTGTAGTTTCTATGAAGCAGGATGACGTGTTGGGTATATATTCCTCGAAGAAACGGGGATCATCACCGGTGAGCTTCAGTCACTGCGAGCAGAGCCTCGGTGCAAAACGCTCCTGTTTATCATCACTGCTTTGAACCTGATTCAGATCGTATTTTGATAGGGAAATGGCGAGCTGGCCGAAGGCCTTTGGATGGGAGCCACGTTCCAGCTCTAATCAGTGACTTTTCAACCTCACCGGTATCAGCAGCGAACGACTCATTTGTTAACACGCAACCGGTTCACGGTGGGCTCAACGTGCTGATCCCGTGTCGGTATTACAGCACAGCAACGTCAACATTTTCAACAACAACCATAAAGCGGGTTCTCTGTAACTTCCCTTTGAGTGCAAAACAAACAAACAAAAAAGATTTCTCTTTGGGCTCCTTTTTAGAGCTTGGAAGGTGTGCCGGCGCAAACTACAGGGAAAAAACAAGCTTGACAGACTGGTGTACTGTTTTTGGCATTCCAGTTGGGAGTTCACTCCTGGAAACGGCCCCGGGGGACTTTGGCCCACAGCCACGTACATCAGGTGTCACGACTTGTCAGTCAGCCTTGGCCTTTGAATCATTCAACGTGCATGGTTCCTTATCACGCAAAGCCTGTCGCCACGCCCAGAAAAATAAATAAATAAACAAAGGTGCAAATATGTAAACCCTATCATACGTAACCGAACGATTAATGAATTTGAACACAGCCCAGAAATGTAGACCTTTTTTTAAAGTATAAACTGGTTCTTTAAATACATTTTATTCTCTTTTATAAATCCTTTAAATTCTCTTTCAAAAGTACTGAGTCTAGCACATGACTTTTTAAACGACCACAGTGTGTGGGTTTAATATAGAATATAAAAGTTTAGTATAAAATAACTCCCACTTTGGCTACAAAGCCTGCAAGAAAAACACTGGAGTGGAATGTAATGAGTCTCTTTTGGAACTCGTACACATGAAAAGCAATTTCAAAATGATGTTTTTAAGCCTATTATAATTAAAATAGCTTGTAAAAAAACCCTGTCAATATAGACTGCTTTGTAAATAATTGCCTTTCAGATTAAGGCATGCATGCAGTACTTTACTATTGTTAAAAAGCTGCTTTATTCAATGCACCTGTACAAATCACACACACTGATGATGCAATGGGGATTCATTTAGCATTCATTATTACTACTCACTTGTCGAACACTGCAGACCGGAGGAGCCGAAGATCAATTCGCTGACTTTCTTATTACTAAATAACTCACACTATGTCCTGGGCCTGAAGCGCCCAATGTGTTCTTCAAATACAAACAACGAGGGGTTGTATATTTAAAGAAAGACCCCAAAAAAAGGATACAAGAATAACAACAGGACAAATGAGCGGCGTTGTATACAGTCAGGCCTCCAGGCTACATGAAAAGCACCTATAAATCTCTGTCTCCCTCCCCAGCTGTGGGAGACACTCAGACCAAAATTATAAGCTCAGAGTGCTGGCGGAATTTCTTTGAAATTTCGGGGTTTGCAGTGGCTCTGGCTATTTTTGTGCTAAAACTTCTCTGCACCAACTGCCCTGTAGTAAAACAATGCAAGTTTAGTTCATTGTATGAGAAACGTAGGTGTGAAAAGGTAATACGTCAGTTAAAATATTGCAGTATTTTTACTTCTTTTTTTTTTCCCCTCGCCGCCACTGCAGTGAAAGAAGAACCAGACGTGGAAGTTAGGTTGGTCAACGGGAAGCCCAAGAAGGTACGCAAGCCCCGGACCATCTACTCCAGCTACCAGCTGGCAGTTCTGCAGAGGAGATTCCAGACAGCCCAGTATCTGGCCCTGCCAGAGCGGGCCGAGCTGGCTGCACAGCTGGGCCTCACACAGACGCAGGTGAGACTTTATGGGTGATAACTTTGCAGTTCAGGCATGACTTGCAGAATTTAAAAGCATCGGATGTACGGGCCGAAGTGGAAGCACTGAAAGGATGTGAAGTGTCCTGTGAAATGGATGCGCTGATAGTATTTCACATTCAAATTTGGCTTCCTAAGGTCATTTTATATGTAAGCCAGGAGCTAAAATGAAAAGGCCCTAAAGCAGTGGAACTATCAGAGACGTGAGAGATGAAAGCAGCTGAATGGACAGTGACGCTGGCTTTTTAGCAGCGATGTCAGCTGAATGCAAAGATTCACAGCTTTTAATGTGGAGATGCAGAAGCAGCACAGAAAGCTGAGGTGTTTGAGGTGTACTCTAAAGTTTCAGAGGTTTCAAAACTTGAAGATAAAGATGCTACAATATATAAAATTTACAAAAAACTGAACTGGAATCACCCCGAAATAAAATGTGAAATGTATGAAAAATCACGCTTTAAAACCCCCCAGATCAAAATAGAGGAGAACACAAATACACTACACTGAACGTCTGACCTCGACTGTAGGCAGCGCTGCGAGTTGTTGCAGTGTGTCAGTCTGGTTTTTGCTGTCGTAATCTCCGTGCCCTGATGATTTACTACCAGACGAATTATCTGTGCTTGAGTGATAAAAGACAAAACTTGAGGTGTGGGTTGTTTTATCATAGCTGTTGTAAATCATTGCACTGCGTCATGCTCGGGTAACATTCCCAAGCTTTAAGCAAACACAGACATGAGCACAGTCCCCTTCAGCTTGAAAAAGCATAAAATATGATTTGAAGCATTCACTGACAAATAAAAGAATAATAGGGTTAATAATAGGGTAAATAAGTCCACATAAAACAAGAATTAATATGCCTCATTCTTTTTTAAAACCTTATTTATTTAAAATTAGCTGTATCAAGGTTTATTTGGTAACAGCTGTTTAATAGGTGCGTTTTAGAAATGACTTTGAGATGAGATTAAGGCAATGATACAGACATTTAAGTAAGCCAGTGAGTTTTCAAAAATTTATATAAATCTGTATTTCTTTAAAATATTGGCTAATGAAATATGACAAATATTATAATAGACTTGGAATACTTTTTCTTGGCCACATAATGGATATAACTCAGTTTTTGCCTCCTCTGCAGCTAAATGCTACATAGCGTTTACTAGCTAGTTGCTAAACTTGTCTGTAAGTCATTTAATTAAGACAAGTTGCATGAAATTAGATTATTTAAGCTTTTTACTGCATGTTTTGGCTAGAAAGCCTGAGAAAACTCACATTTATGCAGAGAAATTCTACTTGATTAGCAAAACAGTGCTAAAAAGAAGGAAGAAAATAGGTACATTAAAAACTGACAGTAAGCTACCCAGGTGCTGGCTTTAGCTATAGAGTTAGCATAGAAAGTTGAAGGAAGAAGTTTATCTTCAAACTCTCCCCATTCTGCTTGTGGCTTAGATTAACACTATAATGTACCCATATCTCTAACTAATCTTACCAGTCAATTATGCGTAATATAGGCGGCTGGTTTTGAAAAATATGAATAGAAATTTCTCACGTGAGTTTTCCAGTAGTCACGTGGAAACCGGTCATGGAGGAACAATGTGTATTCCACAACTAGTTGGAGAGTGGTTAATGGAGGCTGGTGGCTGTCACAAGGTGCATGCACTTAAAACCACCTTGTGATTGCCTTGGTCATGAGCAGATTGCCACAGTCGCCTGTAGTTCTTGTGGAAGATGCCAACTTGTCTGCAAACACTCACTGCTAGTCGATCGGAAATAAAAGTTGAGGCAAACTTCAATAGCTCTGTTTCTGTCGTAGTTATTTTGATGCTTTTTAAAAAGCATAAAATAGATGATTTTGCATGTGAAGGCAAAAATATACGAAATTCTAAGATGGAAAAAATCCAAACCAAGGCGACACCTTTATGGTATCAATCCTAGTGAAATTCCAAACAAGAAGCCAAATAAGGATATTTTACTATTTCAGACTTTATAGTTACAAACTATGCTCAAACTATATAGTTACAATATGTCACACACAAGTGGCCAAAAACCAAATCCTAATATTTAAGTTGCTTCAGCATTTTATCTTCTTCCTCTCAGGTCAAAATCTGGTTCCAGAACCGTCGCTCCAAGTTTAAGAAGCTCTACAAGAACGGAGAGTTTCCACTCGGTGATATTCCTCTTGAACACAGTCCGGACGCCAGCGACTCCATGGCCTGCAACTCTCCTCCATCCCCAGCTGTGTGGGAAAACAACAACAGTAGCAATGGTAACAATAACAGCAGCAACCACAGCAGCGGGAGCGGCAACAACCCAAACGTCAGCAACGGTAGCGTCAAAAATAGTGCAATGCTGGATCCTACCAGTAGGGGGCAGGTTCCCTATCAGCCTCCGGTGGATTCTTCACCCGCCTATATGGGGGAGTACACACACCAGAACTGGTACCAACAGCAGGGTGCACACTTAGGTCTCTCACAGTCAGGCCAAGTGCACCACGCACCACCAACTGCTCCGTCGGCCACACAGAGTATGGGAGCCGTCTACTGATGTAGAAAAATGGACAACATTTCGACTGGAGTCCAGGGCTTCACCTGGGGCTTCTTTTTTTTTTTTTTTGGAAGATTCTGAGCTGTGCTGTGTGCAGAAACACCTGACAGTGATCATCAAATCCGAGTCATAACTGTAAAAACCCGAAACACATGTTGTCACACAGGCTGCAAATGTGGATTGAAAACAAGTGTCGGCCTCATTTACCCTCCACCGCTCACAAGGTGAACTCACAACACTGTGGGAGACCGGGGTAATTCAAATGGGTTTTTTAGTGCAGAGACTGACATTTATATTCGATATCACTGGTAACAGTTCATGTTTTGTTTATAAATATTTGAATTATGAATATATTTATGCAGAAAAATATAGAAATGCTCAGTATTTCCCTCACACGTTTCTTCTTTCTGTAAGGGGCCAGAGTTAGACAGACTTATTCCACTAAAACTGGTAATACTACTGAAAGTCGCCCATCAAAAGAAAGCCTGCCACACTATTTCAGCGCAGGGCTTGGAATTGATATAAAATAAGAATATGACAGCTTGATGACCATTACACGCATAACATATCAACGCAACAGCCTAAACAGAGGAGAAAAATTACCAGCATGTAATTTCACATTTGCTGGAATGAAACTTGTTTTCCTCTGTGGAACAACAAAGCGGACTTAGCAACACAAGCAAACAGGTGGTTTTGGTTTGTGTGGAAGTGAAGAGCAAAGCTTGTGCTCTCAGTTTAGAGGTTTGGCTTAGACTAAAAGTGATCCCCCCCCCTTCAGATAGAGCCGCACTTCTTGTTCCAGTATTTACACCAAGGGTTAGGCAGGTTAACCAGCTGCTGGTTGTAGCTACAAAGTCAGCATCTGAACATGAGTATAAGCAGTTTATTGAACTCACCTCTGGGGGCTAGTGGCTAAAAGCCAGAATAGCTGCTTCTAGCCAATATAGTTAGTTAGAAACAAAGCTAAACTAGCTGAAATATGTTTTAAAAACACTCAAGATGCTCTTTTAAAAAGTGGCTCATATTCAATTCCACCCCATAATTTCAGTGCATGGCATGATGCAGTCCGCCATATTGGTTGTGAAAAATATATAATCCCCATCTGGTTGGCGAATGAGTCCTGGCGGTTGCTTGCAGCCAACGGGTGAAATTGGTCACAAAGGGGGTGCTGCATCAAAAACCACTTTGTAATTGCTCCAATCAAAAGCAGAGTGCCACAACTGCCTGTAGTTTGCATAGGAGACGTGGACTTGTTTGCAAATCATACATGGGATAAAAGATGAGGTGAACGTTTCTTCCGTTGCCGTCTTGGTGGCAAGAAACTGAATGTGAGAAGAAGGGGTAAGCGAGGGGAAAATACCAGGGCTAAATTCTCAGTTTTGAAACATGGTATGATGAAACGTGATTTTGTTTTTTTCCAAAATAGCTCTAACTCAGTATGACCCAAACTAAGTGACTAAGACAATGAACTCAGCAGGAAATTGTTTACAGAGGATAATTTAGAAAACGTTTTTGCAACAACAGCTATCACCATCTAGTGGCCTAGATAGGAATAAGGTACATCTGCACTGGCTTTATTTTTCTGACCTGGAAGCTATGTCAATTTTCTTTTGCTATTTATGCACATACTCTTTACTTGATAACTACTTTCCAAGTCAACTACTTGACAAGTAGTTATCAAACCTTAAAAAAGGGTGATACAAACTACACATGGAGAATATTTGCCTTCACAGTAAAGGTTATGTCAGTGCTACAGCCATCACATTTAAAAAGGCACAGTTTTTACTATGAAGGCAAATGTTCACCACTTTGGTGGTTTGCGTCACCCCTTTTCAGTTTTCCTTACTGTTAAACTAGTAGTTAGTGAGTGTTTGCTGAGAAGTCGTCCAAACAAACTTTGGGCGAACATGCTAATCTGCTAGCAATCAATGCAATTACAAGGAGGCTTTTTTTGCGGCACCATATACTTCTTTGCGATCAATTTCACCTTAGGCGTGCCAGCAACCATTTGCCTGCTGGTGGAGGGTGGTTACCAGGGGGTCAGTAACCAGTCTCTTGGGGTCTGGGGCCTTAAGCTTTATTTAGATCTTTGCATTCATTCTATAGAAGGTCTGTGATCTAGCCTACACATTTATAACTGTGTGTAGTGAGCCTTTGTTGCTCTGCAATACCACTGCCAAAACATTATTTGAAGTAGAGTTTCTCTCCTCAAGTTGATCCATTTTATTTCAGTCAATTTAAAAAATTACGACAGAAGAGAAAGTAGCTGGAAGCGCAGAGGAGGAATCAGCGATACTGGTCTTAAGTGTCAGTGCAGGTGGCGCTGATCCGAAACATAGTTGTATTTATAAGGAAGTACACATCAGACTATGGCGTAAGTTGCGGTGTAGGGTTTTAAAAAGTTTATAAGAGCATATAAGTAGAACTAATCTAAGTTAAGATAGGCTAAGCTAACTAGCTGCTAACTGTTGCTACACAGTGAATACACATACTTGAGCGGAGTTTGACTCCTCTGCTGGAATCCTCCACTCCCGGTCACAGAATATGCATTGCATATCCAAAGACAGACATATTATTCAGTTAATCTTTTTTTAATAATGTCTCCAACAGAGGTTTGGTGCGCAGCTACAAAAAGTTGAAGGGCAGCTGAGCCTGAGCCAAGCTGTAAAAATGCTAATGCTTAAAATACAACCTACAAGTGCCATAATTCACCACATTGTAGTATAAATTCCCACATCTTTTAAACATCATAGCCCGGCCTTTCTTTAAATCTTAAACCGAGATAACCCTGATTATATCACTTTAGTTATTTCCTCACACTTTTAAAGCCTTTCGGTCTTTTCGCTAGCTCAGTAGTACTTTTTTTATTTTAAAAAACAAAGCAAAACAAAATCCCCTGGCCTTTCACTTCCTAGCAAGTTGGTGCTAAAATATTTTAAAAACAAGTTGTTTATAATCTTTCAACAAGTGTGCTGTGCTCAGGTTTTTTATTTATAGTGTCAAGTGTAGATATGAAGTAGCACAACAGTTTGTGCCTTTGGAGCTTTTTTTTCTGTAAAGTTGAAAAAGCAAAGCGAAAATAAAATGTACTATTTTGTGTATTTCAATCTGCTGCTGGTGTTTTCATTTCTACCCGTGTTTACGCGTGAATACACCAAACACACAAAGGTGTAGTGCTGACGGTGCGCTCTTGGTGTGCCTCTCGGAGTGAGTCAGACAGCAGATCCAGGTTGCGCCCATCTATATATTTAAACACACAAACAGGCAGGGTGCGTGTAAAGGAGGCTGTGGGAGGTGACAGCGCAGCAGACACTCTGGAGTCTCTGGATGCTAATAACACACCGCTGACACTGAGAGAGACGGGTGTATGCCGCTTTCATGTGGCACACACTTGAAAAGGGGAGGAGAAATGTTTGTGTGGCAGTGTTAGTGTGTGTGTGTGTCTGTGACAAACAAGCTACACTTAACCAACCAAACCCGTGGGTTAGCTAACAAAAAGAGGGTGTGACAAGGAAGAAGAACACAGACTTGCATGCTTTCAAACAATGTTACTAGGAAGAGTGAAAACATTACATTGTGTCCATGTCTGAAATACCATGACATTAAAAGGAATGCTCTGCATTGTTAGATGAGATAATTTCATGTACCACAAATCTTGGCATACGTTGACTTACGGTAAGTTATGCAGAGCAGTTTAATCTCCCACGAAATAAAATAATCTTCCTCCATTGTTCAACACCATTAATTAAAATGCATTTCTAGATTTTTTGCCTGTCTTGCATTCTGTTGTGCTCAGCATTGGCATCTTCATATTCCTGCACTCCTTCCTGGTTACCGAATGCTTAGATTTTACTACTTCTAAAGTCACATGGAGGAAAATGTTAGAACTATTCCTATAGTCTAAAACAGCTCAGTATACATAAAGCCTCAACATATACAATAGGAGCAACTGTGACTACATATTTTCCTCTGGGATTAATAAAGTATTCTGACTCTGATTTATCACTAGCACAAAGTGCATTCATCTGCATGCAGGCCAACCTAACCAAATACAAAAGTGCTGACTGAAGTAACACACTTAATATATCTGTGGGCTTTTGTGTGTATGTGCTTTTAAGTATGGAAGCCCGTTTCTGCCACAAAAAAAACCTATCCATAACTCAAAATTTCGAGTTAGCTCTGCCAATCAGTAATCTACGTAAATGACGTCATTTTCTTGTTACCCGGAAGGATATGGCGCAGAGGAATGCACACTCAAAACCAGATCGCAACAAATTGGCGCTTTCAAGAGTAGATGGCTGATAGTAACGCCATTTGATTCAGCTAATAACACAAGGATTTCATCATTTGTGAAGCCACACTGAAAATACTCAGCAATCTGTGCATTCATGACTGACTGTGATACTGGTAGCTTAGCTGTAGTATTTGTAGCTGAGGGCTTCAACTTCCGGGTAACAAGGAAATGATCTCATTCACTTAGATTACTGATTGGCAGCACTAACTCGAAATTTCGAGTTACTTTTCTCGAAATTTCGAGTTATGGATACTTTATTTTTGTGTGTGGCAGAAACGCTCTTCCATAATTATGCCATGTTTAACACATCCCAACGAGTATGTTGTATGTCCTTGCTATGTGGATGCTAATCCTGGATACTAAGTCACAGGCTCATGTTAGCAGTTTCTGGTTATTCTCAATGCTCAAAAACCGCTAATCTGCCCTTCTGTACTTGCTGTTTGTTCTCTAATGTGAACCATTCAAATTTTCATGCATTTTATCACATCTTCATGTAAACATATAACAAATGACACCTGAATTG
Source organism: Pelmatolapia mariae (assembly GCF_036321145.2). Classification (NCBI taxonomy): domain Eukaryota; kingdom Metazoa; phylum Chordata; class Actinopteri; order Cichliformes; family Cichlidae; genus Pelmatolapia; species Pelmatolapia mariae. Next base: position 5,689,945 of record NC_086230.1, on the reverse strand, counting down.
CTGTAAAGTAACACTGAAAGCTCAGAAACTTGGATCAGGCATTCCTTTGGCCAATAACGTTTGTTTTCAAGATTTTATTTAAGAAATCTCATACCTTGCTAAGGCAGAGGAAAACGTGAGAACTATACTTAGATGTCTACATTTGCTTGACACGTTCCCCTGAATCCATAAGTGTGCAGGGTGTGGACCCTAAACCATAGATCCACTAAAACACCTTCCATGTTTGCTGAGGTGCTTACCTTCCTGTGCTGAGCCCTCAGCTTCCAGGTGTCAGGTAGGAATGTACCTGAACATCACAGGGAGACAGACAGTAAGGGCAAACAGAGACTTGTAGCGACCTGTGACTGGTACTCCACTGTGGGTTTTTGCCTGACAGATTACAGTTTTAACAAATAATCTTCAGCTTATATTCATGCAACCAAAGACAACCATGCCAAGTACTGAGTTTTACAAGCATGTTCACTCACTTGGAGAAAATGAACATCTTATTATATTAATGTGAAAAAGTTGCGCAGTGTGTTTGGAGGGTTAGCCGAGGTGGCAGTTAAAAAAATTCTTTAACATTTGCAGGAGGGCTGAAAGGGTGAGATGAGGTGAGAAGAGGTGACGGCATAACCCGATGCAAGCCAAGTTGAAAAAATCAGCAGCGGAAGAAAGGTTTATGACAGCTTCTTGACAGACTGGAAGCTGACATTACTTTCCTTTCCCTGCCTCAAGGTGTAATGTGTGTGCTGACCTTGGAAGAATATGTGATTTTGAAATCTGATACTAAAGCCACCATCTTTATTCCGTCTGTGTCCATTTTGAGATATTGCCTTTTATGTTACAACAAAAATAAAATACACAACAAACCAAATAATAACAGAGGGATATTCTTTTCTGAAGAATGTACTTGCTGAAGAGTCAGTTGACCCATTTGAGCCCATCAATTTGTTTAAGCCAATTCAATTTCATTTATATGGCGCCAGTTTACAAAACAGTCATCTGTTGGTACTTTATAGTATAAGCACAAATCCAGTAATATTATAGACAGAACTATCACACCATCCCCTATAAGCAGGGACAAACAGGAAGGAACATACTATAAGTGCAATTTATGTCTCTCAGTAATAACATAATGTAAACAAATGGGTGCTACAGATAATGCCTAATAATCAAAGCTACATGTATCTGCGTATTTCTACAGTAACTAACTGCTTGTGGTTAACGGCTCACGATTTTGCAAGGAGCAAATCACAACAACAGTTGCCTCGAGGCGCTTTATATTGTAAGGTTAAGACCCTACAATAATACAAACAAACAGAACAGCAGCAACAGCAAGAAGGTCCTCGGTTTGAATCTGCCAGCCAGCCTGAGTATACATGTTCTCTGTGCCAGCTTGGCTTCCAACAGGTTTATCCTCCCACATTGCAAAGACATGTTTGTTAGTGTTGTTAATGATTATTAATTGAATGCGACTGTGAGAGTGTGTGGTTGCCTCTTTGTGCTAGCTTTCTGATGGACTTGAGTGAAATTCCTTGAAATAGGATAGGCTAGCTTGCTCATGTGCCCAGATAACTATAAGTTTTGGAATTTCGATATGGGCCAATGTATTTGTAGGAAAAAAACTAAGTTCTATAAAAAAAGGAAACCAATTTGGTTTCCTATTTTTCATGACCAAAATTAATGCTGGTTAGTTTGGATCCAAACAATGCATTTAGACTGAAATAAAATGTGTACACTGTATGACAGTTTGCCCATACCTTTATCCAAGCGAGCCTTATTCCAGTGTACGTCACTCAAACAAAAGCATATTTGTATTTGGTGTTGTTGTAACATTGCTTCTTGGCAGTAAAGCTTATACTGTTGGAAAGCCTGTTTATTAACACTTACTTGCTGCCACATTTGTAACGAAAATGCATTTGTGGGTTGAGCAGCAGAGTTGATTATGTGGGTTGCGCCCATGAAAAACTTGCCAAATCTTTTCTTTCGGTACCAGACAGGTTATTCTGCTACTGACTTGTTTGTTTTTTGTTTACTGGATTAGATGATTTAAGTCTGAAGAAACAAGATATACTGGCAATTTAACAATTTATTCATTTAACAAACAGGGGCTTCAGCACGTGGAAGAATCATACACAACAGCCTGATACCTCCTCTTCATGCTGGTCACCAGCTTGGTCACATTTTAAAATATGGGACGTTATCCAACAACAATGTGCGACCAAGCTGGCGACCACCATGAGGAAGTGGTTGTGTTAGTCACTCTGGCACAAACAGCAAACCTGAGCTGATCACGCAACTGTTCAGTGGGGTTGAGGTTGGGACCGTAAGCAGGAAATTCCATCTTCTCCACGTCCAAATTGTCGAGGTAGTCTCCGATAAGGTCTGATCTATGGGAGCAAGCATTATTATCTTGGAGATCAGTTTGGCTGCGAACTGTGTTAATATGCCACTGGTTGCAGAATCTCATCTTAATATCTCTGTGCATTGAGATTGCCCACAATAATGACAAGTCTGTCTTTCTAATGAGGGAGATGCTCTGCCACACCATCATGTAGCCTCCACCAAAAGCCGTTACCCTATTGGTGCTGCAATCGCTACATCTTCTGCGCTGAGAACTGCCTTAGGCTGAATCTGACCTCATCACTGAACATAAAGTTCTTCCACATGTTTAGGTTCTAGTGTGCATGTTGGGCCTAATGGTAAAGGGCAGTCATGACAGGCCTGCTGGCAGCCCTATGAGGCCAGGGATTTGCTGTGTGCATCCTGTTCCAGATTGTCTGGATAAAGGCCATATAGTCCTGTAAACCTTGTAGAACCCTGCCTACAGTCCCTGAATACTGACAGCTAGAGGAAACGGTCTTCTTGTGGTGTCATCTCCTGGGGATCTTAACTTTGCAGCCTGTCTTTGACATTCGATTATATGAAACTTGGCCTTCAATTTGGTGATGGTACTAGGGCTCACTCTAAAGAATGCTGTTATTGGTTCTGTGGAACTTGTGCAGCTTGAAGTCAACCTGTGGCATGTCCCCTACTCCCTATGGTGTGCTTTGAGCAGACACAAGTTCAAAACAAGAGTCAGAATAAGCTGTTTGGTCCAAGTTGTTCATTGGCGCTACCCACATGCTCAACTCTGCTACTCAACCCATTAATGCATTTTTTTTGTATAAATTTGGCACCATTTAAGGGGAAATAAAAAGGCATTCCAATAGTATAAGAATTATTGCTAAGAAGCATTGTTACAACAAAGAAAATATCAACCAAACAGAATTACCTTAGTTTTTGTGCTATGTTATTTTTGGGACATTTTTAATATAAATTCAAAGATATGTACTTCACCAGTGAAATCAGAAAAAAGGGATTCTTAGTTCCAAGTATTGCATATCTGTTGCTTATATCTCATAAATTTCATTATTATTTTCACTTTTTTTTTTATTTTATTTTTTTTTACTATGTTTCTGTAATGAATATGCACTTAGAATGGAAAGAAAGAAAGAAATGGCCAGTGCAGGGTTTTACATTGGTTGATTGTGCATTGACCTATTGGTAATTGCTCCAAAAGGTGGAAAGGTAATTATCATAAACAAACTCCTACGCACTTAACATTTTACTCGTAACTGTTACTTCACGGCTGTTCAATGTGATAGAAAGAGGTGAATTTTTGACTCTATTGTGCTTGGGAGTTCCTGTTACTGTCTAAGCTAGTTTTGCTATTGTCTGAGCATATTGTTGTAGCTATTCCAATTAGCCATTGAAAGGTTTATAGTGCTTAGAACTTAATTTCATCAGTTTGAAAAGTCAGTTAATATGTCAGCTAAAATATATAAGTTAAAAAGATCTATTTAGTTCATGTAACAGTACAGCACTGCCTTAAACATAATTTGTATTAGAAGAAAAAAGAAGGATAACAGTTTAAAAACTGTGGACCTGAGACCAAGTGTATTCATGAATAGAAAGGCCTCGCTTGTACTCCATTGCAGACATAGACATGAACCCAACCCGACACCTGAGCAGTCATTCCTGTTAAACTTCTTCGAACTCTGCATGCTTGGTTCATTGTAAGGTAAATTCTCTGCAGACAAGCCAACACGGTCACAAAAAACAGGCAGGATGTCCACATCATGCTCACCAGCTAATGATGAAAGTCATGTCACTCAGACCCAAGTTGACCCTAGCGGACGCGGAAAGTAAAATGTAGATTTGGTAGCAATGACTGTAACTCAAAGTGAGCACAGACAAATGAAGTCGAGAGCTGTGTCTTCTCTTTATTCATTTCCCGTCATTTCTTTGTTTTTATTATGTCACCCTTTAAGATCACAGCACATTAAACAATTAAATTTGCCATCTAACCCCTTCCAACCTGTCTTCATTTTGTATCCTGCACTGTAAATACATTGTCCTTATGTAACTGATTTTAGTGTCTGTAATTGTATTATTTTATCTGTACATTTTGCCACATCCTGAGCAGTATAGTAAGTAAAGTATATAACACTAATGGTTACCATCAGACCTTAATTTAGTAGAATTTGTGGTCATTATTTCAATAATTTTATGTTTAGAAATGTAATCCTTGTGTATATGAAAGGAATTTTAGTGGTTGTCTGGCAAAGAACAGTTGACACTACATTATTGATACAGTAAATGTAGGAGATGATTGAAACGCCTGGATGACGCGATTGTCTGATATCAGTCGATATCATTGTGCATCAGTGTCAGGCTTATGCATTAGCGCATTACAGAAACCTTGAGATGTGCATACACACACACGAAGCCACATTCCCATACACTTGGGCAAAAACAGCCAAAGTTCTGCAGTATCTCCGTTGTACTTAAAAACTAAGCATGCATGTGTTTCTGCACTGCATGGGTCAACTTTAACAAGCAAATAAAAAGTGACCCCTGCTGCTTATGACTTGTTTTAATTAATGTGTTTTTTTCTCATCTCGCTCCCTCAATATGTCTCATTCATGAATCCCCCTCTTTATTTGCTTTCTACTCTCTAAGGGGTCACATGCTGTCATCTGCCCAGTAGCAAGTTGTGAAGGCTTTAGTTTTATAGTTTTTACTTTTTAGTCCTCACGCAAGAAGGAAAATTTCCCCCCTTTATTTCCTATTCATCCTGCACATGCCTGATGTCTTCTTATACCATAATGTACTGTGGAATACCATGTTGTGAATGTATATGAATATTTGGATGGGAAATTTCTTAAATATAAAAAAAGTTGATGATAAAAAGACTTGATAACAAGTCCAGATAACTTAGTAAGTTGCTAGATATGTAACTGCCTTGTTAGGCCTTTAGCATCCAGCTAAGAAGTAGCAGTTTATCTAACTTGCTGTTGGCCCATCTGCTTATTTATGGTTCACTCGGTTACAATATTTTGTAGCCACACAAATAGCTGGTGCTAGTCATTAGCTAGGTGAGTCACATATCCATTAGTAGATATCTTAAGTTCCAACATTTAAGCTTGTGAGAGGACAAGCATACTGAAAATTTAATGGGTTCTTGCAGTACTGATTGTTTTCTGTTCACTCACTGTAAGGTTGTGCTTTACAAGTATTTGCATTCTATATTTGTATGGTTAGGTTGCATCAAAGTCCACAATATACGTGGAAAAATTAACTCACTTAAGTATATTATGTAGTAATCTGCCTATTAGGTTTAATTACTCATGCCAGATTTGCAAATCATTCTAGCTCAATTTAACCTGAGCTTAACCATAACTCAGAGTATACAGAGTATGTATCTTTTTTCATCTTTAAAAATTGTCCTCCCAGGTCTTGGCAATCAGGGGACAGAAAATAATTATTCTAAATAAAATCAAAAATATCAGAGGCTCCTCTCGTTTCCCCCCCAAAACATACTTTCTGCTTGGCTTCTAAACAGAGTGTAAAGGTACAGAAGAGGATTAGGGCCACTGGGAAAAAAAATTAATGCTGTTTTTTTTTTTAAATCAAGAATTCCAAGATAAAAGAAAAAGCTTTTTTTCTTTTTCCAGTGCCCCTAGTCCCCTTCTGTATAAATGTCTTTACACACCAGACGCCCTAAAATTCTTTTTCAGACTCATTTGTTCTTACTGTTTCAGTTCACTGGACGAATTTGCAGCATTATTTTTTTTTTAACCAAGTTCAACTGTTTATTTTTTGAGGTTCCAAATGAACTGATTTGACCAGTCAGACAACTGAATATACAATGAAATGGAAATAATAAGATGCACAGACACACAGCTAGATGCTGCTTTGGGTCAATCGGATCTCTGCAATGATTTCTCTGCCTCCTCAGGTGTGGTCCAGACTCTGCCAACAAGAGCTCAAACTGCCTCACTGACATCCTGAAATATGTATGAAATCAATCGTGATACAACTTCAACTCCTGGATCAAACTATGAACTTCTCCCTGCTTATTCAGTTTAATGCCAGTTTGCATGTATTTATTGTGGGTATTTTTCAGTTTTCTAAATGAGCAAAGAGGAAACAAAGAATGTCTTTAGGTGTTCCTCCTCCCTTTTTTCTCCCTGAAGAGTGTATTGAGTTTATGTTGGTCTGGACCTGTGTGAGATTAAAGGATTGTTACCGTCCTCAGCCCTCCTTTCCTTATAAATGTGACATACCACATTGTAGCTGAAAGTGTATCAACAAAAGCGCTCAGTCATTTTACAGAAGGTTCGAATCCTCTTGTGTACTGACTGTATTCAAAAACAATGTGAACATGCTTTTTAAACATAATCCTCAAAGTTTTGTCTGTTATTAAGGGAATAAGAAAAGGACTTTAGGAAATATCAGAAATGCTCCTGTGTTTCGGGATCTGTGTTTTATCAACAGCAGCTGGCAGGCTAAGCCTGGAGGCTTGGAGAATAAAAGGCAAAGTCAGCACACAGGATCTGTACCTACATGTCATGAGCAGACAGCAGTTGTTAGTGGTATTGAAGAGTTAGGAAAACAGCAGCATCTCACTGGACCCAAGTGATATTTGCAGGTATGTGGAAGCAAGGCTTCACATGTAGTGCAGGGAATAGACTAGAATTACCAAAGTGAAACTAAGGGGCATTTTAATTAAAATAATTCAAAGAGTGTATATAAAGATCAATCTTAGTCCTTAAAGTCATCATCATCCCCTCAAAAGTGTTTTCTTAATCAACAACCATCATATCCGCATATCTAAATGGCTGAATAGGTCTCCCTCCAGTGACTTCCAAAATACTAAATGAGTGTTTGTAGAAATGACACAACCCAACAAAGTTCAGGGACATCTATTTGGCCACAAATGGTAAAGATCTTTTCTGAAAACAGCAACATGACTATGAAGTATTACGCTAACTGTCCATTGTTGCAGTCCTAGCAATGAGACGAGCATGGCTATGCTCAGAGCTCTTAATGATTGCACTTTTCTTAAAAAGTCAAGGAAAGGCATCCAGCAAACAATCAGGTATCTTTCGTCATGCTAGCACAATGTTTGTTTTGGAACAAATTTTCAACGTGACTTATAAATACACGTTTATTCAGTCAAAATGTTTTTTGGGTTCGTGCTTGCAAACTTGGACGCAAACCTAAATCACCTTTTTGTTAAAATGTTTTTGGAAAAACAGTGTTGGAAACACATAACAAACAAAAGACTTTTACCCAGGAAACTGGGATTTGTACCTTATACATGACCATTATTTTAGAGTTAGCTAGCTGATTCATTAGGAGATGTGATCAGTAGTAGTGAGAGCAGCTCAATATAACCACTTCAGTAAATCTGGCTAGTCTCATGTTCAAGTTGATCTTCTCAGGTATGTCCACACAGCTTCCACATAGCTGTTTGTTTTTTTTAGATCACTTGTTGGTAGTCCCCTTTAAACAGTTTCAAACACACCCAATTTCATGAGGAGAATTATTTAGTATAAGAACTATGTCTTCAGCTGTGACTAAGCAGTTTTTTGCCATTTTTAATTAAAAAGTGTAGAGTTTCGTAGTTTGAAGGCAGCACACCAGATGAGCAGCTAAACCAGAAGAATGCTTCTCCTGTTCTTTTATCCAGCATTCATGAGGTTTTGCACCGTGACATCATTCCCCAGGGATACTGTTAATGGAGAGATCTATCGAAAGGTTATCGACATTCAGAGGAAACAATGAAGACCGAGTTGAAGGAGCATAGTTTTGCTATACTGTACTGGTGCAGGGGGACACAATAGAACTTCAGAGGTCCAAAAACAACAGCTGCACTGAAAAGAGATTAAAGGCATACAAGGCGAAGATGATGGCCAAATTTAAATCAGGTAAGGCATTTGATAAATACAGAGCATTTCTAATTTACATTTTGTAAACACAGACTTCTCTTCCATTTTTTTAGTTACCATGGTGAACTAATAAATGACTGGTTGCCTGAGGATGAGTGGGTTTTATCGACATCTGGTCTTTTTAAGCCCCTAAAGCAATCAACTGAAACAGACTCTTTTTGAAAAATGTGAATGGTTGTTTATGTGTGTCACGTAGAATGATACTTTTCTTTGTTCCCTGATTGCTAAGAACTGAGAGACCAATTTAATCAAAACAAAAATTTCAAAAATTACATTTTGATTGCCAGAGGTTAGAGTTAGTGTTGGAGTTGTCACACTTGATGAATTGGTCCTCGGAGGGTTAAAGGTCTCTGCTCCCGCTCTGCTCTATCTGCTATTGTGTATGTGTGGCCCTTTGGTTCTCTCTCAGTTTTTCTTGCCTCCTTCATTTGCCAACACTTCAGCAGACACCGTTATGTTGCCATGGTTCCTCAGCCTCCAGGAGGCTTCCGTCAGTTCATTAGGACAATCCGACATGTCTGAAGTATTCCATAAAACTCTATGGTGTGAACTCTGCCAGGGGCAACAGGATGCTGCTCTTGGTAGCAGATTAAATCAATTGAGGTCTCCTAAAAATTTCCAGTGTGGGCTTTCTTTTGTTCCAACGGCTGTTTGATGGTTGGAAGAAAACTACACAAGAAAATGCATGTAACTTCCACTCCTCTTCCATACGAATCGAGGGCTTTTAATGTAAATAAGTCCATTAGACTTCTGGCGTGAGCAATGCATAATGCTCAGGTACTCTAATATGTGTTTACTATGAAAAAGACAGCAGTCAACTGTCTCAATTTAAGAGGAAGAGGAAGAAAATTGTCCAGTGGTGTAAAATAATTTACTGTTGCAGTTAAATCTCTTCCTGAAAAATCAAGCCCCTTCATGCCCAGGTTCAAATGACTCCTTTCTCTGCTTCTTCATTTAATGGCACGAAGGGTGCAGCGTCATTAATAACGGATTATATTTTCCTGTCCCAACCCAAAATTACACATTTAGAAGCACTATATGAATACATATAGGGAATGATTTCAAGTGTTTGTTATTATCAACCTTAACTCTTTATATGATGTGGTATAAACAGATGGTTTACAGTGGACGACTCAGTTTAATTCATTTTAATGGTTTGAAAGTATTTCTATTGCCTCATTTCACAACAATGGCACTTCACTTTGTTTTCTACTGTAAAGTAAAGACCCTGTGATATTCTAAGATCTGATGACAGTCTGTGAGGAACAGTAGAAAGGAAGAGCACAGCTCAACTGTAACATAAGAGATATTTAGTAGTAGGCAGTTTGAATGTGAGGGGGAAAGAGGACAGGATAAAAAAAGAGCGGTGGCCTCCATTATGCCACCTTGGCACAACTTTAAATTTCATAGCTAATGTGTCATTTGAACAGAATCTTTGGTTTACATGATAAAAGAAATGAGTAATTTTCTTCTCCACACTATTTATAAAATCACATTTAAAACACAGGTCAATCTGAAGAATAATCTTCCTCTGAAGCCGCTGGTCTCACAGTGAGAGACCACAGCATTCAGCTTAACTAGACTTTCACCTTACATAAATGCATAAATGTTAGTTTTAGAAGCAAAGTATTGTTATTGTGTCATTAATAAATCCCTCACATATTAATAATGTGTGGAAAAACAAAAACAATGTCATATTGTTAAAAATCTAGAGAGAAGAATAATGAAGTTACGTTTTTATTTATTTTTTTACCCTGTCATTATGGGATAATGTGAGTATAATTTTGAGGTAAAAATTGAATGTAATGCATTTTAGAATAAAGCTGTAACATGACAAAATGTGGAACAAGTGAAGCGCTGTGAATACTTTGTGGATGTAGTTGCCTCTTCCTGACATGTCTTCCTGTTAAAAGGGAGTTCTTCTTTCCCACCATCACCAAGTGCTCACAGAGGACTGTGAGCTCATTGGAGTTTTCCTAGTATAATAATGTTGGCTCTTTACTATATGAAAACCCTTGAGAGGATTGTTGTTGTGAACAGGCATTTCATACAGTAAATAAACTTGCACTGGACTGAGTTTCACCAATTACTATATTACAACAATGGAATGTACTACCTTATAATGCCCCTTCCTGACTTCTTGTTTTTTTGCATATTGTTTGCAAAAACATTTTTAGTATTTGACAAAAATAACTTACAGATAAAAAGATAGTAAACACAAAATACCATTTTTAAGTGATAATTTAATTTATGAAAGGATAAAACCGTACCTGGCCTTACTGTATGTAAAAAAAAGTAATTGCCCCCTAAATGTAATAACTGCTTGTAACATCCTTGGCGCCAAAAACTGCAATCAAGTACTTGCGGTAACTGGCAAGGAGTCACATCTCTGTGGAGGAATTTTGGTCCTCTCTTTCTTAATTCAACCACACTGTTTTTCATCATGAACAGCCTGTTTAAGGTTATAACATCAAAGCATCTCAATCTAATTTAAGTCCCAACTTTGACAACCAATCAGAGGTGGACTTACTGGTTTGTTTCAGATCAATATCCTGCTGCATAACCTGCGTGCACTTGAGTTTCAGGGCACAAACTGATGGTCAAACATTTTTCTTCAGGGTTTTCTGCTACAGAGAAGAATTCCATCAAATAGTTCCATCAATTACGGAAAGTCATCCAGGCACTAAAGCAGCGAAGCGGCCCGAGACCATCACACTGTGGTCATGTCCAAATTCATGGGCTGCCTCCTCCTGAGGCCGCATTTGTAGACCGATTACGTCACAGCGACGCGCCGAAGGCTGTCCAAATTCATAGGCTGCTCCGAATGCAGCCGACAAATGGGTACTCATTTTCTCCGAATTTGAGGATGGGTATGATGTATCCTTCTTTGCCCACCATATCCCAGAATTCATAGCGCGGCCCAGCCAAACTCTAGTTTCCGGTAATGGCGGCCGGTACTACGTTTTAAAATTACTCTTATTAATTTTTCTGGGTCACAAAATAAACTTTTAACATATTTTCAGGCGAGAAAGTAGCTGTGTAAACATCAAATATCTGCTCGGTTTATCAAGATATCGCATATTTGGAAAAGTGCTTCGACGTTTTCGGAGACGCCTGCTACCCACCAGCTCGATAGCGAGCCGGGAGCTCGAGGGTCACTGAAGCCGACGAGAACGGCACAACTCCCGGCACATCATTTTCAGATCACCGCGGACTTTCGCTACTCGGGTTAAACGTAGTATATAAGTACCTGAGACAACCTAAAAATGCTATTGTTGGGCTTTTACAGTGTTTTGTTTGTTCGTGAGTAAATCGGTTTGGCTGAGATTAAAGTTATTAGATTAGATAAAATAAAACTTTATTAATCCCCCGAGTGGGTTCCTCCTTGGTTTTTATACAGCTGACTAAACGTCAAACAGAAAACTGATTAAACAGAAGTGTGAGACGGTCGAGAATTTACGCCAGTGTCCTGTTATATTTTATATAGCAAGGAGCAGACAGCCGAGTTTATTAAACTCCACCGAGACAGCGGTGACGTTAATCAGAAGGCTGGACCGTCCAATTTCACTGCCGTTTACTTCCGGCCTACCCGACCGTCTGAGGACCCGGCCCACTTAGATTGCGAAGGCCCGGTCCTCAGGAGGATGCAGCCCATGAATTTGGACACGACCTACCACCACCATGTTGACTGTTGCTATGATGTTTTTTTTTTTAATGAAATGCTGTGTTAGTTTTACAGCAGATGTAACAGGACTCAAGCTTTCCAGTAAGTTCAGCTTATCTCTCATCAGTCCACAGAATATTTTGCCCCAAAGTCTTGGGAATCATCAAGACTTTGGGGAAGACTTTGGTCAGCAGTGTTGTTTCCTTGGATCTCTCCCATGGGTGCCATTTTTGCCCAGTCTCTTTCTCATTGCAGAAACATGAAAACAGACCTTAACTGTGATAAGTGAGACCTGCAGTTCTTTAGATGTTGTTCTGGGTTCTTCTGTGACCTCCTGGATGAATCACCAATGCGCTCTTGGGACTATTTTGGTCGGCCGGCCACTCCTGCGAAGGTTCAGCACTGTTGCAAGTTTTGTCCATAGTTCATAATGACCATAGTTTACTGGAGTCCAAAAGCCTTAGAAATAGCTTTCCAGCTCCTTCCAGAATGATAGATGACTGGTAGACTTTGTTTCTCAGTTGTTCTTAGGTTTCATCTTCTAGATCGTGGAATGATGAGTTGCTTTATGAAATAGTTTAGCCTTTGTCAGACAGGTTTTATTTAAGAGATTTCTTTATTCAGCATATCTGGCAGTAAATAGTGAGGCTAGTGAAATTAAATTCAGCATTCCAAAAAAATGTTATTAATCTCAGTTAATTAATAATTTAACAGAGAAGGGCAGTTAGTTTTTCCACACAGGGCCAGATAAGTTTGTATAGTTTATTTCTCGTTATAAATGAAACTGCTTTTGTATTTATTCATCTTACCTTGTCTAACATTAAAATGTATTTGATGATCTAAAACGTGTGAGAAATATGGAAAAAAACTAAGAAATTAGGAAGTTTATCACGGCACTGTAGCGATTTGCTTTTTCTGGTCCGAAGAAAACATGAAACTCATGTTTTCATGCAAATCTTCAAAAACCGTTCAGCAAATCAATTTGATGCGAAAGGATTAGGCCTCAGTAATCCAGTTTGATGCAATCCACTACTTCCTAGACTTCTCCCTCGAGGGCTGGAGGCAGAAGGATATTCCCTTGACTGACAATTAAAGATAATTACAGCGTCAGAGTGAAAGCTTTATTTAACAAGCTGTGTCCTAAATTACCTATAATTGACGTGGTCATTTTATAAAATCATTGACAATGTTTGACGACTCTTTTTGCATTTCCAGATGTTTGCAGGGGTGAAAGACGTGACTTGCTTCTTCTGATTTACGACTTTAAAGAAAATGGCTTTGGGCCACAGGGACGCACAAAGAACTTAAACTGAGGAGGGGATGTGTTATTTTAGCAACAAGTTACTGTTGCCAGAATTCGATATTCTATCAAAGGTGCAAAGACAAATTACGTCCACCTTTGAATTTAAGTTAAATAAACAAAATCAGCGATCACTAGGTTTGATTTATTTCAGATAACAAAGGCTAACCTAAATCTGCTATTGGCAAAATGTTAATTTGGGATTTTAAGAGGTCGTTGAGTTGAAAAAAAAAAGTTTGGAATATAAAGTTGAAACTTATGGAGACGGTCTTTGTAATTCATTGGAGAAATAAAATGAAAAGTTCATAAAAATGTAAATCAGCCTATTATTTTCCACCAAACACCCCAATCCCACTAAAACTATCTGAGGAAAGAAGTGAACAATGAGTTGAATGGAGAGGAGCATGAAGCCCAATTATTTTAATTTAGTCAATTTTTCACTTATGTGGATTATAAAAATGAAAAAACACTGAGCCAAAAAAAAAAGAAAAAGAAATGAAAGGCTTTTACGAAACACCCTAAAATGACTCTTTATACTGACACTATATACTATATAAGTGCTATTAGTACTTTTTTATATTTGCCTTTTGCACTGGATCCTACACAGAACACAAACACACAAATGTCAGCATCACAAGAACGTTTGTTTTCATCTGTGTTTTAATTTGATCTGTATTTAACATTAAAAAACCAAAGTGTTCATTAAAAAACATTTATGAGGACGCCCTCTTTTTACACATGTACCTGCCCGAGTGTTAACCCAAATAAAAGGCAAAGAAAAAGAGAAGCCTCCTGAAATGTCCAGAAGCAGTGTTGGCATTAGCTTTGAGTTATAGCGTTACCTTGTAGCTTTATCAAAATGTGTTAGCAGGCAGAGCTGCTCTGGAGGCAGAACTAGGCTTTTTTTTTTTTTTTAACTTAGGTAAGGTTATTTTTAAAAAAATATATTTAAAGCTAAATTCCTCCTCATACAAATGAAAAGCTGAGTTCTACTGCTACTGTAAAGCTACATTTGACATTTACCATATTTATACTGTAACTGAGACTTCCTGGACCCGTGGTCACCAGTACAAATGCAGTCTCGCTTTAAATTGGAGTCGGATACGCGCAGTTTGATATTAGGCAACTGGCAACGTAAACACCAAAAACATGACAGTGAAATACTTCAAACAGGTATACACAGTGCTATGGCTTTGTGTAAGTACCGAACACTTACTGCTCAGCCTGGTAGATCTGATGATTCACTCCTCATAGCTGAGTCTCGGAGAAGTTTATCAATATTCATATCTTGCTAGTTATATTTTACAAATGAGACCTGAGCCACTTTGTCGATCCCTTATTCCAAGGTTTATCAGACATCATCAACACACCGCTAACAGCTAATAGTAAATTCAACTCATCTGAAAATTGTACTGATTGTAGTATTTCTTTCTGTTATAATATTGTGTATTTTACAGCTATTTTAGCAGTTTCCCCTATATCTGTCCACTTTAGTTTTATTGCATGGCTGCTGCTTATATTTTTGCCTCCAGAGTGGCTCAGACTCTAAAAAATGTCCTTGTCTCTTAGAGCTTCAGTTCAGCCTGCCGGAATAATTCCGCAATTTGTCCCGGAAGCGTCGCATCTCCCCGTCTGTCACATCATCTGAGTTCTTGGCATGGGTTCCTGCTGGTGTCCGGGATACCAGTGTCCAAAATTGTTCACATATCCTCCTGAGTGCACCGGTGCACCTTTGGCAGCCATGCTGATATCCCACAAAGAACACGGAGAGGAGGAGGCTGGTGGTGGAGGGGCAAGGTGTTCTCCCTCGGGTCCACAGGGCCCGTTCTTCATGATCTTCTTGTATTTAGATCGTTTATTTTGGAACCATATTTTCACCTAGAAAAAGAAAAAGTACAAGAGTTAAGAGTCATACAGGAAACATTGTGATTGGATTTAGTGATTTATTACAAGATAAAGACCAAAACTATCATGAAGTGACTGTTTTATTTTAAGGTCATGGGCTCAGTAAATAGTTTTATTTAAAAGAATTATGCAGCACCCTGTTCTTATTTTGTCCTCTTTTTTTTCTTCCTTGAGTTTTTAAAAAATCAGTAACCAACACAACAGTGGGTGAGTCTTTAACCATAAATATAAATCTAAAAACACTTTGTTCACAACTAAAATCAAATCAGGTTAAACTCTCATTGCACCCTTGTGGTTGTATACTACTACCAACAAGTCAAGTTGGAGTTTACAACTGTCTTTATCAAGGCACATATAATATGTGCTTTATTAGCATCGTCAACCCAGCAGCCCAAAGGAACTGTACAATCTAGTGATGTGTCGTTCGCGAACGAAACGGATCTTAGAGCCGACTCTTTGAAGTGAACGATGCGAGCCGGCTCCTTATCGCGAGCCGTGGGGTTTTTTTTTTTCTTTCTCTCACCCTCTCTCTCTCTCGCACTTTTTTCCGCTTCACTCCGCACGTGAGCCTTGTGCTTTGCGTTGGGAAGAGGGGGGAGGGGCGGTAGTTACACTCGCAGTAGCACAGGAACAGAGCGGGAGGGAAAGAGAGCCAGGGGCCACAACGTCACACTAGAAAGGTATTGTAATCTTCCACAACTATTTTCAGTTGCAGATGATAAAAGATTCAGAAAGTTTATTCATGCAGGCCCATATGACAGAGAATGTGCATCTTCTTTTTGTTTTCATATTTATATTTATATTTAAAATATTGTTTTGTGTTCACTTTAAATTTGTTTGAAAGGAAAAAGCTGAAAATTTAAATAGTTAAAAGTTGAAATGTAAATAGTTGGTTTTTGTATTATATGATTTATTTATTACATTTTATGTGGAGTGAATAAATAAAAGTATATTTACGGTGGCCCCTGGAGACAAAGCACATACAAACTCCAAAACACGTAAAAACTCTATAGCACGTACAAACAACAAAGCACGTACAATCTCCGAAGCACATACAAACTCCAAAACATGTACAAACAAAAAAGCACATACAAACCCCGAAGCACGTAAAAACTCCAAAACACGTAAAAACTCTATAGTACGTACAAACAACAAAGCACGTACAAACTCCGAAGCACATACAAACTCCCAAACATGTACAAAACACAACAGAAGTGCTCCAGAATGCTAGGCGCAGTGTTGAGCTTTTGTTACCTAGTGGCTACACAAGCCAGGAAGTACCAACGATCGGATTTGGTGTGTGGTAGTAACAGGTAAATGAACATTTTTTTAAAATTATTTGAATATATAGGAGTGCTTGTGTATAAATACACAAACAATACACATATGCTTTCAATTGTGTAATTTAAGTGATCTAGGTAGCTCTGTTTTGGAAGTTCAGTTAACGCTAGAAATATGTTTTGGAGTTTGTACGTGCTTTGTCTCTAGGTGCCACCGTAAATAATTATATATAAACATATATAAATAAAACTACTTTTTTTACATTAGTAATTCCTGTTGTGCATAATTTTATATTGTTGTTAATAATAAATTAATTAAAGCAACAAAACAACCTGAAGAGCCGGTTGGGAGCCGAAAGAGCCGGCTCTTTTTAGTGAGCCGAGCCGAAGGAGCCGGTTCTCTAAAAAGAGCCGAAAATCCCATCACTAGTACAATCCCCTAAAAATGAAGGTGGGTATTGTCACAATCTCTCCTATAATTTTGTCATTAACCACAAAACTCTAATCAGTTTTTCCTTGAGTTCAAATGGAGTTTTTTTTTTTTTTGCCAAATTTGAAGGAATTCCCTCAATGTGTTGCTAACAGTGGATCACAGTAACCTTTACCTGCAGCCACAAAAATCTAATCAGATCATCCTTAAGCCTGAGTGAACCCTCCTTCACCACAGTTACTGACAACAAGAAAAGATTTCGATATAGATGACCTGATAACTGAATCATTATAAAGTCATTGCTATCGAGCACTAACAGCTGTGATGACCAAAGGTAAGTGATGTGCATGAGTAGATTAACATTAGCTCTGGGCTCCTTAAATCTAGGTGCTAGCTTAGGTTTAGGTGCTTCCTTTAAGTTGAACTCAGCAAGGAAGCAGTTTGTCTCTGCACAACTGTTTTTGTTTTTAGTTTTTGGAAACATTAAAAGGTTTAGCACATGTTAGCAATGATACCTAATGATGTGTTAGCAGTGATAACGTGATACCTGCGGCAGGCAAAAACAAAGCAAAACAATAAGGCAGTGTAAGATTACATAAAACCAGGCAACAATAGGCAGCACACATAAGATGTGCCTATACTTCAATGCGGTACTAACAGAGAGTAAGCTTGGAGTAATATTACAGGGAAACTATAGTTAGCTCCTACAGCTAAAAACATCAGCACATGATAAGGTACTTGAATCACACTGTCACACCCACACTACTCTGCATACAGCTCCTTTAGGGTTATAAAAACTATCTTGGTGTGACACATAAAGGTGACAGGTGTTTATTGGAATGCCTGCATCTTATAGAACGACGGGCTCAATGGAAACTGAGTATATTAGCCAGCAGGTTCATACAAAAATATTAATATGTGACTACAGACATGATATAATTAAAATATCTCAAAGTATTTAGATGAATATCACTTCAGTCATTTATCTGTGGTTACAGATGATTTAATTACGTTGTTAATATAATTGGCCTTTCTTTGTTTCCAGCATGCTTGCAAATTGAGCATCAAATTACGCAAATGTGCCTGTCGGGCAACCTGTCAGCTTAGCGGGAACGAGTGAATCATGAATAATTGTACAGAGCCAGTGAAGGATACTTTTGTCTGAAATGGGTTTTAACTGTGCTGTAAAGGGGGAAAAACCTGCGCCCATAGCACAGTTCTGGCTAGCAACAAAGGAGAAGAAATATAAAAGAGTGAGCAAAAGAAAAGAAAACACTCTTGGCCCTGAAAGTGTTTTCTTCTCCAGCCCTAGGAATTATTACCCGGGGAGTTTATGGGTATTTATGAAGGCTGTTGTGAAGTGGTTTTATGGAAGATATTTTAATCTATAAAAATTCTAATTTCAGAGTGCTGTAATTGATTCGGAATATGTGGAAAAAATTATCCCTTTCCCAATAATCCCAAAAGGTCCAACTTTCACACCCAGCTTTTGAACTGAAACAGCCACAAATCATGCAGAGTGAAATTTGACATTTAATTTAAACTCTATTGTTCCAATATATCCACTGACGTCAGTCACCAGCTGTGAAAAGCATAGAGACTCCATAAATATACGATATAATATATGAAAATTAAAGGCGATAATGCTGCTTTTCAGAAATAAAAACTAATTAAATTGTAAATTATCCACTTTGAATTCTTTTAGGAAGGTTTTAAATCATATTAAAGTTCAATTATTAAATTAATATAATATTAATCTTAATATAAAAAGTGATAGTCACACACTGCATTGAATACTATATAATAATCCCCTGCAGCATTACACTCTGTGGATGAAAACCTGAAGGATTGGAGTGTAGCTTAAGAGGCCAGGAGTCAATCAACAGCATCCTCAGTGAGAGCATTTCATCTGTAATTATTGGTTTCATATTCCAGCAGCAACACGGAGCTGACAGTTTTCTGAGTGTGTGGCTAATGACTCTGACTTTAAGGGAAGACGGTGGCTGAAAGGCAGGCAAAAGACCACTGAGGGACACAGAGTGTGTGTGTGTGTGTGTGTGTGTGTGTGTGTGTGTGTGTGTGTGTGAAAATTAACAAACTTAAATGTCTGCATATACTAAAGTCCTTGTCAAAAAAGTTTTTTTTTCCCCAGATGTCTTCCATTTGGAAGTTGTATAGATGGCGTGTATGTGTGTGTGAGAGAGATGGACAGAGATAGAGAACGTTTCGAGGAAAAACATTAGAACAGTGCTACGTGCGATTTCTCAGCTGTGTTGGGAACATTATTTTTCGATGGAAAGTGGTCAGTCACTGGCTGGCAGCCTAATGGCATGATCGCTATCTTCAAGTGTGTGTGAGTGTGTGTGTGCACGTGCATTTATGTGGCCGTGGGTGTATGCATGCACATAAACTACATATGTTTTCCATGAGTGTGCCCGTGATCAGAAAAGTGCACCCGTGTACGTGAAGAATGCACAGCAGACGCAGCCGACCAATACATATAAGCACACAGGCTAGATACAGCTGACTGTGGGTTTCAGTAGGACTTGTTCTGTGTCTTCTATTAATTATGTCATATCAGATGAGAGAAAACAAGTCTAAAAATATAAAAAGTTGCTTTTTGTATAAAATTACTGCACATATTTTACCTGCAATTCTCTATATTTACAGCAATACTGGTTAGCCTAGCCTAAAACATCAGAGGTTTTTATGTTTCAAAATCATTTGACCAAGAAAAAGGAGTGGAAAGTAAACAAAATAGAAAGTATTTATTAGAGAAAATGAAGGAAAATAATAAAATTTCAAGGATCACAGGATTTTAGTTCTACATGACCTTGTACATTAATAATATACATTATTAATATGAGCCAATATTCATCCTCAGTTCCTGATTCAGATAATTTTTCAGTGTATCATAGTTTGTGCATGACATAATCTGACATATAAGTACAAGGGGAAACAAAGACAATTATTCTAACTGACACAGCAAAAGCTCTTCACTCTTTTCCAGAAAAGTCATTTTTTTCCTCCCTCCAAAATATAGGGCTTGTGTTAGGGTTAACACTGAGGATGACTTTGACCTCAGAGTGTTAAAACATTGTACCTAATCTAGTTAATCTCTTGGTTTGTTTAATATATTTGTTCCCATCTGTCTATTTACTGGTTAGTTGGACCGAAAAATTAAAGTTAAATTTGCTAATAGAACCAAGAATTGGATGAAAAATAAAAATCAAGGTTAAAACGTACAGGCAAGGCAACTCTTGATTAAAGAAGCGGAAGACTGTGTCAAAGCTGGAGGCAGTAAACCTTTTTATTTATGAGTGTCTTGCCCAAATACTTTTGATCCCTGAAAATAGTGGGCTGTGTATACAAGATGCTGAAATTCAACAACGCTTAGTGCAACATTTTTCCCCAACCACATCACCACATCAACTGTACCGTGTACACCAACTCTACTATCAACTGTAAGCTGGATATGAACATTTCACAAAAGGCACCATCATCTTCAACATGTGGCGTTTTGCATAGGGTGTATTTAACGAATGCTGCTTTTTTTGTTCTATTGTGGAATTTCTGAGTGTGTTATAATGGAAACATTTACACATCAGGAACTGGACATTTAAAAAATCCAGATAAAAGGGCAAAAAGTAGTGAGTTATTTTGTACCCAGCCCCATGAAATAGCCTACAGAAATGCAACAAATGTAACAAATGGTATGTGATACTAATAAAAGTAACTTCAGTAACTTTGTGCCGTGTTTCCTAAATGGGAACTCACAGAAAGAAGACTCCCACACGCTAAACATCACAATCCCACATACAAATGTGCTGCCATTCCTCAAACTACCATCACATGTGCTCTCATTGTACTCCACAGTCAGCTGAATCATACTGTGATGATCCGTACAAACTGACTGCCTTTGATCCAAAACACCTCCAAGAACATGGAGCGAGTTAAAAAATGGTGCTTCTCAATGAGCATACATGTGAGTATGACTTGTAGCAGACCACAATAAAAAAAGAAAACCACTATACCACTACAAAAGATGAAGACAAATGAATGGATCATCTCTTACTTCTAGTGTAAACATAGCTGCTGCAGTTAATTCATATGGGATTAGGACAATTCAGCTGATGACATCAAATGCTGATGGTTGCTGAGTGTGCACACACATGCAGGCGAGCATGGATCGTATTTCAAATATTCCAAAACGGTGTCATCTAATGTTTCCCCAGTCGGACACCTGCTGTCTATTCAAACCTTTATTCTTCACCTTTTGGACAGGTGCAATGTATCTGTGATTATTCTACACAGAGCATTATAAGCCTACAAGTGTCATAAGCCCATGGAAGTAAGGCACTGCTATAATTTGTTGTTATAGATTCCTCTTATCCATAAATAACAGCGACTCTGCTGACTGACAGAGTTGGCCACTTTGTCTACAGTCTACATGTACCAGTTACTCACAGGGAGAATACTTCCTGTTTTCCAGCTCTGCACTGGTTCTCCCAAGAGAAACAAAATGTTTAATAATGTCACTGTCAGACTCGGTTGTTGTTGGCTGTGCTTATGTGAAACTTCCACTTTTTCAGTTTTCATTAACTAGAAAATAGCTGAAGACTAAACCAACTTATAAACAAACTTATTTATCATATTTAAGAAACTACAGACAATGACTGATTGTCCTCTTGGTAAGTCAGTTTGCTTAATGTAGATGAATTTGGTAGTAAATACATCCTACCATGATGGCAAAAACACTAGCTTAACTCAAACAATACATCACTAGTTCAACCAGTTTAACAAGCTTTTGGACGTCACAGTGTTAAACTAAGTTTTAATTGTATCAATTATATGCAATTATAAACAAAGTTATCATTACTTTATTTTAAGTTGATGAATGAATTACATTAAGTTGACAATAGAAGTGCAACAAAAGAGACGACACAGCCATGCCTCTTACAGCCTTCTCTTGCATTGAATCAGTATTACACTAGCTCACAGCAGCGGATCACTGGAGCTAAATATCAACATAAAATTTGTCAGTAATCTGGATTTTTCTGCCAATCTGATTTTCCAGTGTCACTACCTTATGACTTCTTGGCACCTCTGAAATGAAGTTTTGTGTTGAACAATATCAGGAAAACTGCCCGACAAAGCAAATCAGAGAGCTTAAATGAGCACATTGCTAATTTAAGCAGGCCCAGTAGTAAACACAGACACTGACGAAATAAAGCAGTTAGTAAAACATGTTCCACTGTTTTTCTTTGTCAGTTACACAGATATAGTGATTTATCACTGATGACCCCCAATGAAAAACACAACAGTTTTTCAGTATCAATAAAAAGGATTTATTCAAAGAAAACACGTTGGAATGAAAAGCATCCCTCTGGTCTATGAGTGTGTTTTCTTCATTTGTTCTGTTACGATTATGTCATTTGCACTGTTAAGTTTTAAAAATGTTCATTATGTCTCATAACTAGACCAACCAGGTGTCACACTTTGTTTTTAATCACTTGTCCCATAAAGTTGAGTCTCACAAAAAACATGTGCCTTATAAAGAAATGTGAATCTACCCCCCCCCCCCCCCCCAAAAAAAAAAGTAAATAAATAAAATAAAGTATATTTGATCCTAAAATGGTCAGTGCCAAATGTATATAGTGCTACATTTTTTGTATTTGTTAAATAAATACTTCAAAATCTACCTTTAATCATTAGTAATGTGTTCCACATTGTACTACACAAGCATGCTCCATTCCCCACAATTAGTTTCATGGGGTCTAGTCATAATACTCAAAGCACTGCATGATGTTAGGTGAAATAATCAGCCTAAGGAGGTATACACAAATCATTACAACCAACTTCACGTTTCTTTGTGGATTCCAACTGTACATAAAATATTTTTGTATTGAATATATAATTAGGGCTCCTATTTCTAAAGCAGTCTGTGTATTTTGCAAAATGTGTAAGTTACTACATTTCGTATTTTGAAGAAAATGCACCTTCATTCACACATTTACCTGTTTTTCTAACACTATGATAAAACTGAGGATCGGGGGATTTGATCTGTAACGTAAAGATTCAGAACAGCAAATATCGAAGTGTTGCTGACTGGATAAAAGCTGGATTGCTGCTGGCTAACGTGGTTCAACCTTTATAGACATTTATAAAAAATGTGAATTATAAATAAATGTTAAAATATCCAATTAAATCATTTTTACCTAGAGGCCACAACAACACGATGCAGCTTCACAGGCAAAACAGCAGCTGTTGGGATTCGTTTGCCGGTGTCTCCACATGTGTATGAGTGTGCACACACATTTCAAAGAGATGCAAAACAGGCAGAAAGTCCCGGTGAACCAATTTTTAACCTGTTCTGGTGACACGTGGAGACAAATCTGCGCAAACGGTTTCCAGCACACTGCTCTCCATTTTCAAATGTTTTCTCCCGTCTCATGTATTTGAAGATTTCATGACAGAGTTTATGCCATATTGCACTTATGTTTGGCTACATCAATGTCTAATTTACAGATGAAGGAATGTTGGCATCAGTCGGCATGAATGTACCAGCGCTCGTCTTGTTTGGGCTTAGCAGAGAACAAAGAAAACAATCAGAGGTGTGATTGAGCTCGGTTAAGAAGTAGCTCTAATTTTGTGTCATGCATACTTTGGAAAATAGGGTGAAGTTGGCAACTCACACCCTCTATTAGAGCCACTTCACACTGGAAATGTTTTCAAATCTTCACATCATAGACAATAATGTTTTTACCTTAGACAGGTTAATTATATTTCTAAAACGCTTTACGCATATTCTTAAAGTGTCATTCCATCCTGCTCACATTTTAATGCCTAACATGTTACGAATGCTCAAATTTAGGGACTGTCTACACTGCTTTATTGTCCATGCTTTGTCCATGTGTGAATAGCTCATACCGAACGTTACCTGTGTCTGCGTGAGGCCCAGTTTGGCAGCCAGGTCGGCCCTCTCGGGCAGGGCGAGGTACTGGGTTTGCTGGAAGCGCTGGTTGAGTGCCTGTAGCTGCAGGCTAGAGTAGATGGTCCGAGGCTTCCTGATCTTTTTCCCTTTTCCATTGAGCCTCACTTCTCCATTTTCTATCACCGCTGTGGGCTTCTCATGCTCTGTGTTAGAAGGGAGGACAGAAGGACGGTGCTCAGAAAAATGTTAACAGTGGGAATTCAAGCTGGGCTCTTCTATGTCACAAAAAGACTGTAGAAAATCATTTTAATATTTAAATGATTACGAGATATAAAATATTCATGTGTGAACACTGAAAATTGATGTTGGACAAAAAAAGTGGTTTATACTACAATGTTTTTGACATAAATTCTTTTTTAACCATTTATTATATTAGAAATTGTACAAAAAGTATAAATAACATTGAAAAGTATTTTGTGAAAACTGTCCCAACATCTACAATTCAAAAGAAATCTCTACATGTGTTGATTAAAAAATTGCCATCCAAAGATTTTGGATTCAAAATACTAACAACAATTAATAATAAGCTCCCCTCTAAAATTGGATGGTGCTGTTAAAAATGGATATAGCGCACAAGCAGTAATTAACTTCACCCAGTACTCATGGCTAGAAAAATCCAGTAACCTGAAGTAACACTGGAGGAAAATAACCCGCTGATACTGGCTAAAACTACTACAGCTACAGTAAATTAACCCACAGCAGCTCATTTTCACCCAGTGATATTATGTAATGATTAAAGATCGGCTTGCATCACAACTATGACATGTGCTAAATACTGTAAGGTAATGATAGTGAGTGGTGGTCCTTTTCAAACCATGTTGGCTTACAGTTATCCAGACATAAAAGCAGCTCAGCTTAGATGGATTTTCTTTGTGTTTTTTGTATTTGTGTATTTTTTTTCAGGAAAGCTATATTGTGCGTACGTACACCCCCTCTGATCTTTGTTATGACATGAGCTCACAGCTTGCAGTGGCAGGAAAGAACAGTTGTAGAAAAGCCAAGGCCCCACAAGATGCTTGGATTCTGTATCTGTGCTACGCTCTGAGCTGACGCGCAGCAACACCGGGGGACAGAAACACAGTGGGTGCTTAGAAACGACCTGACAGGGGAAGGTTTCTTTTAGAAAGAAAACGTGCTAGTGTGTAAAACACTTATTAGCTCAATCTGGCTCACATATCCATATATAATAAAAAGTATATGTATGTTTTTAAGGTGTGACCCTTGTTCCAAGAAACTGGACATTTCATAAAGGTGACCAAAGTGTCCAAAAAGAACTCCATGTCAACAAGCCCTGCAGAGTCCCTCACAGACCAAGATTTGTACAACATATTTAACGTGTAAAGTGATGTTTAACTTGTATGTATTGGGTGAGTTAGAGCGTGGTGTAAAACTCCAACAGCAAAGGTCCAAGAAGACTGATTTTGGGTGAGCACCAATGAAAATCTGTCGTATTTATTTGTGTTTTTGTAACTGATCCTTTTCTCTGCCACTGATTCCAAATCTGCTTTAAAAATGTATAAACTACAGTTGCTGTAAAGCATTGTGAAATGGGCCTTGAGCTGATCCATCTGTTCGTCTGTCGATATGCATTTACAGAAGCAGAATTTATTTATAAAACCAGTCGAGTAAACCTGATGAAAGTACTGCGTCATGTTCACCTGCGTCGTGTTTATGGAGAACTTTTTTTCTTTTTAAGAAAACATACATTCAGGTGCAAAAACATTATGGGATAAAACTGCTTTGTGGGTACTTTTTCAGAATTTTATTTTCATTTTTAAGCTTTTCTGCTGTATTTTTATGTGTATCTAATACAAGACGGCTGTTTTCTGTCTCTCTGAGAGTCTCTGTCAGCGTTCCTGTCATCTCAATATTTTGTAAACTGGTGAAATAAGCCACCAGATTTTAAGCTGAATATATGCTGAAATAACCGTAAATACTGCATGTGAGGCAAGGACATTTTCAGTATAGACAAAAAAAATCCTATGTAAAGATTTAGTTTAAATGAACGCAATTTTTTATGTAATAATAAATTCTTTAAATAATAATGATGAAAATAAAAATATGAAATTAAGAAATTTTCACTTTTAAAAAAAGTGAAAATGTGAAAGAAAAGTGATCTGCACTGGGATATTATTTAAAACAAAAGAAACAGTCGTAATCGTCCCCGTATCTGTTAACAGCTCCTGCTGCCAAATTCTGACGAGACGTTTTCAGCATACGTGGAATTTTATTTTTATTGGCGTTTATTGATTTTTTCGTAGCTTTAATCTGTCATATTACACAAAATAACTGCACGCCACTGTCAATGAAGCAAAGACATAAATAAGAATATGAAGTAAATGTATCCGGTTTTTTTTTCCTTTGGGTTGGATTTTAGTTTTGTTACACTTTGAAAAAAAAAAGCTCAAATCTATAAAACACCTTTTTTCGTTTAAAATGACATTTTCATTTAATCCATTTCGTATTTAGTTAATCCTGTTTATTGTGGTAGTGTGATAAGTCAGATCACAGGCTTTGGTGTCTGCTCAGAGGGAAACGTGACGGCTAATATTTGGAGGAGCATGAGGATGAGGATGAGGATGAGGCTTTGGGTTTTGGTGGGGAGCGCGGGACACCACAGGGCCTGTGCAGGAGAGTCACACAGTCTGCGCAGGCCTTAAACACATCTCCCGGCCAACCCCAAAATACGCTAAACACAACGCTGTGGCCGACCTGTGTGTGGATCCAATTATTGCGTTCCGCTGCGGCTTATTTTCATGTTTCTGTAGACCCACTTCAATAATTTTAATGGTCCGAGTTCATCCGCTGTGATTATCCTTATTAGTTTTGCGTGTTTTTTTCTTTTAATGTCCTCTGTGATCAATTTCAGACTGTATTACTATTAAAAATGACACATCGAACTATTAATGATGTATTTTAGCTTGTTGTCGGATTTATTTATTTATGGCATCTTTCAGCACATTTAAACTGAAAAATAAATTAAACTAAAATCCCACGAACATATTTAAAGACCAAAGTGTAGAAACAAGGAAATGAGCAAACATTTATTCATTTCTGTGCGTAAACCTACCCGCATCGTCCAGTCTGGTGTGTCCGAGACTGGTGTGACCCCCGTGCTGATAAGGCAGGTAGGCACCGGGGTGATGCGCGCTCACTGGACTGTGGTAGGGTGGGTATCCCAGCGGGCGACCGTAAGAGGAAGCCCCGGAGGAGAAGGGCCCATCGTGCTGCGAGGGTCCGACAGCGTGCAGTCCGTGGACCGGATAATGGTTGTGGGATAAGCCTGGCGAAGGTTGTTGATGTCCAGGGTGTCCAGGGTAGCTGTGTCCACCGAACTCCAAAAACGCAGATTTGGACGGATCGGACGTTACTAAAGTGTCTGATATGGAGCTCATAGTCATCATTGGGGAGAGGGGCAGTGATGTGCAGGGGAGAGAGGACGACGGGTCGGCTATGACCTCCAGATGAGGGTCATGATAAGGCAACTGGTTTAAAAAGAAAAAAGAAAAACACCCCGCAAGAAAACAGAAGACTTTAAAAAGCAGCTCTTTAAAAACAAAGCGTCTCTGTTTTCCTGTGGAGTGACTTTAGGTGGGTCTGCCCTCCGCTACATCCCAGCTGAAAGCTCCACAAACGTGACGCTCAGTGTTTAAAAGCATTAAGTCCAACAGAAGAAGACGGGACGCATGGCAGGGAAACACGCAGACCAACAGGGGAAGTCAGCGAACAGAGAAAACAAAACAGGAACTCTTAACCAAGCAGCAGGTTTAATTACGAATATCCTTCGACGCGCTCAGGTTTTCCTCCTACTCTCGGGCCAAAATAACCAGGTTCCCGCTCGATTCCCCGTTTGTTGTTAAGAGACTCCTGGCAGCGGAGAGGACTGGAGAGTGTTCCGAACCTGAGAGCGCACTGCGCGTCTGCTCTGACCCCCTCTCTGCCTCCATTTGGCACAAGCAGCGCGCTCATTGGCTGCAGGGCTTCACCGTGTCACACAAATCACAACCGGCAGCGGCGGGGCAGCCGGCTCTTCCCGGAGCTTGTGGCGGAGAGAGGGCCTTAATAATGCCGAAAGAAGCCTTCAAGTGAAGAGCAGCTATTAAAACATTTTTCCGCAAGTGTGAAAACATGTACAAAAATAAATAAATAAAAAACTGCAGACATATTTTCCTTTCATGAGGTCAACAACTGCCTGGATCACAACAGTTTAACGAGGGCATTTTATTAATACTGACTGACTAGCTTATTTTTGGGTTGATGTGTATTTATTACTGTGAAAATAATTCGCTTCTTTAATCTGCGAGGACGTAAATGTCCTCTGGTGTTTAACAGAATTGGTGCTAAACCTTTTAAAATACATTTTTTTAACAGGAATTTATTGTACAGGATGTTCGAACCCTCTGGCAGAAATAATAATAAAATGTATATATAACCTATTTTAAAGTCATTAGTAATTCTGAGAGCAGCAGACAGATCGCCTCATTAAACTCCTTCCCAAAATAAAATTCTTCCTGTTTGCCAGAAAGCCAAATAAGGCGGATGAGGATGATTGATATTTATAAGATGCTGGCGAAACGTTGGTGTTTTTAATTTTTTTTTTATTTTATAATATTTTTACTAAACACACTGTCAGAGCAAAAAAAAAAGTTCTCAAGTTATTGCTCTATTTCTTTCATTTTCATTTAAGCAAAACGTTAATGTAGAAACGACACACACACACACACACACACACACACACACACACACACACACACACACACACACACACTGACTGTGGCCCCACACCGGGAGGACAATCATAACAAACACTGCCTTTCCAGAGAAACTCAAAACTTGTGATTTTGGCAGAGCAGAAGCTCGGACACTGTAATTTCGCTGAAGTCATGGTCATTATGCTCATCTGCGGTGGAAATCCCGGACTGTGGGCATGCTGCTAATTAAACGAAAAGAAAAAAGTAGAATGACGTGAGATAAAGTCAGCAGGATCATTCGATTGTGATCAAATTAAAAAAAAAAAGGGGGGGGGGGGGAAATTAAGCGTAATAATGGAAATTAACACCTACTACTGTATAATGACGTATAATCACAAATTCTAGCTATTTGCAAGCGCTCTAATACGACATGCTTTTAGGTTTGAATGAAATTTACTGATATACTGAGAATCATCACTGTATTGATTACATTCTCTTATGATGCAGAAATGAAAGGAAGCCCACAAAGTGTCAGTGATGACAGTACTGGTAATAACAGTGATGTGTCAGCTAAGGTATTTTAAGTAGCTGATTACTCAGGTCATTTGGAGCGCTTCTTATTTGTAAAGGCAGGTTTATAGGGCAGGGACATTACAGGAGATCAATGGTCTTTATTGGGGTTCTAAAGATTTTGACTTTGCGCTAATCCCAGCCTTACTGAAAAGTTAAATTAAAATAATCATTTTGAAATCATCAAACTATTTATTGTGTGTTTTGTCTCTATTTTGACAAATTAATTACACTCAGGAGGTGGAGCAGGAACAAATGTTTTCAGATGATCTCACACTGTAAAATGTAATATTGTGTTTAATTAAAAATATTAAATAGGCTGAACTCAATTTTTATCAATTTGTTATTAGAACTCAATTTAAATAAGTTACCAGTACTTTTTATGCAAAAATGCTGATAAACTCGATTAATTTGAGTTGTCCTAACTTAGAAAAACTAAGTAAGCTGGAAGTTTTGCTTCTCAGTGCGGAAGGATGAAAGATGTGTTTTGAAAATGCCACGTGACTACCGTCCTCCTCCCTGCCGGATCAGTCCCCATGTTCATGGCGCCAGCATTTGTTATGGAATATATTGAGCAAACCTGGAGATATTATTGTTGTCATTGCTGTGGATCTTTACTGACTTGGTGAGTAAATGTTTACTCTTATTCAAACTGATTTTGTGGCTTCTCTTAGGTTAGCACCAGGTTTAAATCTTGCTAGCTAGTTAGTGTTAGCCTAGCGTTGCTGCTGCCGCTGGGCTCATGTTACTTAAAAATTAACACCACAGCCTTAAAAACCTTACATAAAACTATGTCGGTGAATTTTTTTGTTGATTGTTTGAAATAAATAAGTGAGATAAGAGCCCAGACAAAATTCTTTGGGAGGTGCAGCCGTTAGGGGTAGGGTGGGGTGTGGGGGGTGGATAACGGAGCTCTCCGAAAACGTGGAAGCACTTTTGCAAATATGTGATATTTTGATAAATTAAGTAGATATTTGAGCATTACTCAGCTACATTCTCGCCTGAAAATATCTTAAAAGGTTATTTTGTGACCCAGAAAGGTTAGTCTGGTGAAAAAGAGGATCGCATTTGTCGGCCACGGTTGTCGGAGCCTGTGCGCACTTGTAAGCGCGGCTATGGCGGAGGAGCGCCGCTGAAAAACTTATTACTTTTTCTGGGTCACAAAATAAACTTTTAAGATATTTTCAGGCGAGAATGTAGCTGTGTAAAGTTCAAATATCTGCTCGATTTATCAAGACATCACATATTTGCAAAAACGCTCCGACGTTTTCATGCTTTGTGGCAGCTTTAGAACATCTGTGGCATCTATTAATGTCAAATCTAGTCTTTATTTAACAGCATAAGCAAACTCTATGTTACAATGATTGCACAGCCATTAAGGATCAAATCAATGTTCTGTTTTTTCTCCCTCTGCTTACTTCTTACTGTCTTTGAGGCCGATCGGGACCAGCACTCCTGTTGTTGGACAGAAAGACATCAACTCAGTGGTAAGTATTTTGGTTTTCCAATATATTAGCAACTGTCAGTGACATTTATATTAATCAGGCTGAACTTTAATCATACTTTAGATCAGCCTGTTTTACTTATTGTTTTGTTTGTGCTTTGGTTTGGGGAAGTTGTTTCTTTACTGATCTTTTCCTGTCTTCTGTTATTAGACTTGAGATGTGACTGCACTATGCTGTTGCTGTGACTCCAGTTAATTCTACAAGACATGCTGTGTAAGTAAACAAACAACAACAGTTTGGTCTGCATTTCTTGAAAGATCACATCCCCCAAACTTAGTTTAGAGGGTCTACACTGTATATAGTGAAGTCTGCAAGTTTTCTAACAGCAGAATTTGTTTTGTGCCCAAATCATTTTGCACATCATTAGAATGAAAGTTATTGCCCATGTTTGCATAGCCCTTTTTAAAATGATGCTTTCATGACATTGTGTGTTGCGTGGTGGTCACAGCTATCCAGACTGACAATTGGGACATTGAATGTCACCTCTCCGGCGGGGAGGGAGCCTGAGATTGTCTAAATTGGAGTCTGTTTTATACCAAATGCAGAAAAAAATGTTTTATGAAAGCAATTAAGTTCATGTTCCAAAAAATATTATTGTTTGCTTGCAGGACACCAGGAGAGATGAGTCCTCCATCACAGATGGTGTGGTCAGTGAAGGTGGTCACCTACAGGTTCAAGCTCATTGCATCGCCAACCCACATCCACTGCCACTGTACTTAAGGGAAGTTAAAGACTTTCTTCTGCACCTACATTTGGATCACCTCGATCCATGACAGTCATTCAGGCAGTAATGCCTGGACTGGAAACAAGCCATCCTTAAAATATTACAACATTCCAGCTCCTGTGTTGGAACAAATGTGTTGTTTAAATTAGAGACTGCACTTGTGACAGAACAATAAATATTTTATGTTGATTATATAAATAATGTAAGCACAAAACTAACTTGTGGTAGGCCTAAACTTATTTTCAGAATAATTACATCTGAGACTTTGTTTTGTTGTAAGATTATAACAGTGATGGCAATATAATTTTTATTCAGCAGAACAGTGTCCAGTATGTTGGCTGTTGTACTTTGTTGTGTTTGAAAATAAAAGTTGTGCTCATTTTAACATCATTACAAAAATTGTTGTTAATTATTTTTAATCATATTCATGGTACCACAAATTGTTTTTTCATTTAGTTGAACTTGAAATGTTTGTCAGTAGGTAAACAATTAGTATTGTCAGAAAGTCAGAAATATCAAGTTATTCTTAATACTGCAGACTTGCAATGTATAAGTTGTCCTAACAGTCATCTTAAGTAAGCTTTACTTAGTTTTTTTGAGGCAACGAGTTTCCATAATTTTTTTGAGTTCTGGGAACTAACACGGCTGTGTACATTTTGAGTACAGTGTACTCAAAATGAGTAAGTTGCCCTAACTTGGTCATCTTACGTAAACTTGATCCAATTTTTTTGAGTTCTGGGAACAAATGAGCTTGTACAGAGTACTCAAAATAAATACGTTGTCCTAACTTAGTCATTTTTAGCTAAGCTTTACTCAATTTTTTTGAGGCAACGAGTTTCCATAATTTTTTTGAGTTCTGGGAACTAATTAGATTTTACAGTGCAGTTGAATAGATTACTTACAGTACATTCATATGTGTATTACAAATACAGAAATACAATTTCATTTTTTAATGCGGCCCCACTACTCTCTTTGAGTTTGGAGTTAGGCCATATTAAATGATTCCAGAGGAAGTACTTGGATATTTTACAGCACTCATATATGAAAAGTAGTATTTTCACACAGACGTTTCGCAACATCTGAGGCTCAACATTTGAAACATTGTGTAAAAATATTATCATTGGTGAGCTGAATAAAGAAAAATGGTTTTTCAAAAGTCCAACACTTTTCTAAAGGAATGGGTTTCTACAGGTGTCACATAAATACTGTAAAAATGAAGTCAAATGTAACACATTTCCTACTGAATTTAATACAGGCTAAAAAGTAGCATAAAATTAAAATACTCAAGTAAAGAATTAACAATGTATGTTAAGTAAATTTACTGGGTTACCGCCTGTGTATACTTTCATTTTGCCCCTCCCAAAGCCTCTGTCTCCAAGACAACCAACATATTATTGGCTAAAATATAGGTCGTTATCTGAACCTTTACGTCAGGTTGAAATATTGCCTGTTACTCACAGTAACAGGCAATATTTCAACCTGAAAGCTGATCAATATGCTGACAATGGCAAATTTTCAGATATGTTTCCATC
Organism: Pelmatolapia mariae; assembly: GCF_036321145.2. Lineage (NCBI taxonomy): Eukaryota > Metazoa > Chordata > Actinopteri > Cichliformes > Cichlidae > Pelmatolapia > Pelmatolapia mariae. Next base: position 5,657,089 of record NC_086230.1, on the reverse strand, counting down.
AGTCTGAAAAACAAAGGCCATTTGTTAAAGCAGTTATTAGACACCTCTAACAGTCGTGTGAAAGTGTGTGCTAGTACTGACAGCTTTACACAGTGAGGATGTTGCACACACTGAACTTGGAAACTGGAGCTTTCTAATGTGTTAACATCACAAAACACATATTTTAACTCCAACCTGATCGTCTTCCCAACTTTAATCAAAATTAAGAGAAAGCGACAGTAAAGTGAACTGTAAAAGTTGTCCCAGACTTGAAGTCAAGGCTCCAGGTTTATACTTGGTTGTGACTTGCCTTCCTCCAAATGTCGACTCATCTGCCCTTTAGTGTGCTTTACACCTTTGTGTATCTTTGTCCTTACCGACACGTTTTACAGCTTGTTGATAACACGGCATCACCAGCAAAAGAGAACAGACTTCAACCTAGCTCATAACTAGCTAACTAGTTAGAAAGCTAAACCTGTGTGTTGTAATCTCTAGCTCCTATTAAATTAATAGGAGAAGTTGACATAAAATGGGTATGTACATGTAGATAAAAACGAGTTAATTAATTAATCAAGAAATCCAGCATAATGTTCTTGGTATGTACCGTTTACAGGAAAAGTGGCAGCTGGATTAAACTGCCCGGCCTCCATTGTTTCAGATGAGGTTTCAATCATAAATTATAACTGGATAGTTTAGGGAGATATCAACATAAATATCTTAAGATGATTAAACAAAACAAAACAAAAAAAACAGGATCAGAACAAGATGATTCATTTGGTATAAGCAATGTTTTAATGTGTCTTTTTTATTTGAATGCCAATACAGATATTAATAAAACAAATCTAATCAAATATATCTGTTCTAAGATAACAATATTTAGATTTCTTTGTAAGTAGCCTTAAAATATAATGAGTATAAGTTGCAAAAACGAGCTTCACCTCGAGCAGCTACTGCAGTAAACACAACAGTGTAGTACATCACGGACACGTGACATTTTCCTTGTTAAAATATACTTCAGCTGGCTGATAAAACTTAGGTCCTTCTATGGAGTTTAAAATGCTAGAATTTCTTGTTTAATACAGTCGATTTATTGACACTGATACTCTGACGTAACACTTAACAGTTAAAGAACTAGAGAATTAGAACGATACCGATAAAAACAATTGAATTTATTTTCTTTTATTGGAAGTTTTTTGTGATACCAATAAAGTTGGCTGAATTGAATGTGAAACATGAACCAACAAATATCAAATAGTGTTGTTGAAAAGCTCCCATTAGAATGAAACTGTACTGTTTTGACAATATAGCCTTTGCCGTGCCAGCTGGAAAACGCAATAATTTGAAGGTACTGTAGACAAATACAGAAAGACAGTAAAGAGGAGGAGGAGAGAATGCATCCAACTGAGAGATGTCTTGGCATGTATCTTTCTCTTTTCTCTTCTACTGCCTCTAGGATCCGTCTTATTATACCAACAGGCTGATATGTGGAGACTTATTACACATCCCAGCCTGTGCTCCAGCTTTCATCTACAGCCAACATTCCTCCCTTCCCTGATTTCACCTCTCCGAGCACCAGGCACACCCACCTTCGCTGTGTCAATGCTGTTATTTAGTCGTACAGTCTTGCTAAGTCGTCAAATTTTCTTTCTTTCTTCTTCTTCTTTTTTCTTTGTAATACAGACTCAAAGGAAAGGTAATGAGTTGCCAGGACTGGATAGAGGTGCAGTTATCCTTTAAAGTCAGTTGTGCAAGTCTGAAAGATAAAAGTTCTTTTAGTCATCTAGTTGATTTCAGTGGAAGTCTAATGAAAATTTTATCATGTAACCCAAAATTGAGCTATGCTTTATTCTGGCCACACTGTATACTATGAAGTAGATGCGAGATGAATTATAACTGATCTACTCTGCCTGCACCTTTTATTCAACAAATAACACAGACCGATAACAGCATTCAAGCACCCACATGGATTTGCTGGCCTGAAGGAAGGTAATTTGTCATCGGTTGTCAGGGAGAGATGAGTTACTGTCCACCAGACAGACAGAGACTTAAATGAGGCAGCTTGTGGGGACATGAGCAGGTCAGTTTACCCCTTCAGGGAGAAAGAAAATCAAGATGAGTGAGATAAACTGACACTATTTTACTACAGCACATCTTCATATCGAAATACAAAAACTGATCGCTTATGACAGTCTGTGAGTGTTTTCAGATTCGCAATACTAATACTTCTGTTGAGAGACTAAAATCAGCAACAAAATCACCACTGGAATATAAAGGGTGGGGTGGAACAAACACATGGCTTTCTTCCTGTGTGAGTAATCGGTTGTAGCCACTTGTGGGCAACAAAATTTCAAACCAAAAATTTCCATACACTTTCCTCATGAAGTTAATCATTCTGTTTTCCCTGGACTAACATTACTATTCATTTGTAGTTCCAGTCGTCCGTTCACTTTCATTGTAATTGTGGTATGGTCTCCAGCAGCTGCTATAATACTGTAAGGCTTTTGGCATTATCCAAGAGAGGTCAAACATCCCAAAGCACACCACATCATTCAATTCAATTCATTTCAATTCAATTCAATTCAATTCAATTCAATTCAATTCATATAGCTTCTTCTAAAATCCCCCTGATCGAGGTACATCTGTTGTTGAAATATGGCTATGTGACAGACAAGTTGTAGAAAAGCTAGAGGCACAGCACAAATGATGATCTAGTTTGAAATGTTGGGTTAAAACTCATGTAAAAGATGTTTACATGAGTGTAGCCCAGTGTTGGAAGTATTTTTCTTTTCAAAATAAGGTAGTCAGTCACTAGGCAGTACAGTCTTCTTGCTGATTATAGGGTCTACATCACCTTGAGGCGACTGTTGTTATGATTTGACACAGTATAAATAAAATTACATTGAATCGAATGCTTAGATAAGAACCAAGACTAATTATGTGCTTCCTATTAAGTGTGTACAAGGACAGTGCAAAGATACAAGTGGCATGGATTGTGTTTTTATGAAGAGTGGCTTTTAAAAAAGACTAAGCTTATTTCAGTTCAAGCACATTATTAATATATTTAGCCACATCTCATATTTTTTCAACTGCAAAACAGATGCGCCAAAAATGTTACACAAATGCCATTGTGTGCTGCTGGTATAGTTTGATGTGCTGTAGTGGCTGAGAAGTAGAAATGTAGAAAAAGCTAGCTAGCTAGAACCAAGTTTGTTTCATTACACACTGGCTGTCCCCATTAATTTGGTTTAAGACGACATCTTACTACCATGTCACTGTTTCAATGAAGAAACCAGAGATTCAATGGCAGAAATGGCTCAGCATATTTCTCATGCCCCCCTTTTTTCCTGCTTAAGGCATAGAGTTCACCAATTTAAAAATATCCTTCTCTCCTTTAAGTTTTATTTCTTTGAGTCTTTGCAAAATTATTTGTTTTCTTAACATCCACCAGACTAATTCAGAGTTACATTTTTATTTTGAACTTTGAACTTTCTGAATTTTTTTTTTTTTTTTAATTTTTAGCAGTTGTGAAGGTGTTTGACCTCTCATCCTAACAAGGCTGAAGAAGTCTATTGGATATTAGATGAAACATCTTACAAACTTAAACAAGTCTAATTACCTTCTTTTTTAAAGCTCTCAAGACTACTATGAGCTGGATCACTGAGAACCCACAGGCATTCTCCACCATTGTCCTCATTTCTACACCGTGCAAAAAAATTAAAGGAATACTTTGAAAACACATCAGATCTCAATGGAAAAATGTCATGCTGAATATCCATACTCATACGGAGAGCGTCATGTGTTAGGAATGAAAGGGTGTCATGCCGTTTGATGGAAATAAAAATGATCAACCTACAGAGGGCTGAATTCAAAGACAAACCAGAAATCATAGTGAAAAAAAAGTGGCATTCTGGTCTGTTTTGCTGAACTTTCATTGTATCAACTTAAAATGGTACTCCTGACTGTCAGCCCCCACCTGCTTCTAGAGGCATTCAAACCAGTGACCTGATGGAGGCCTGTTGTAGCTCCAGCAGTGCTCATCCTGTTCCTCCTTGTACAAAGGAGCAAATACCGGTCTTGCTGATTGGATGTATTCTCCTCCATGCTCTTGAGACTGTGCTGTGATGTCATATGTGATGTCACTGTCATGTGCCATCCTGGAGGAGAATGACTACCTGTGCAAACCTCTGTAGGGTCCAGGTATTTCCCTAATGCTACCAGTGGTGACAGTGATATTAGCAAAATTCAAAACTAGTCAGGAAATGATCAACTACCCAATCTCCTACTTAACTGACCAGATTAATATCCCAGGCGTTGCTTCACTCTGATTAAAAAGCATTCCCTTAATCTTTGCGAGCAGTGTTTAATACACTGTAATAACAAGTTTTGAGTGTGATTATTTTGCTTAAATTATTTTGTTTTGCCAACGTATTTTGGATTTCAGCAACCATCAGAAAAAAAAAAAATCTGCTTAAAGGTCAATTTAGGGTCAGTTTTTACCAACTCCAAAAAACCAAGACTTGTGGGATCACTGCACCTAGATTTTGGATGATGTACATCATGCAACATACATTATTTAAAGGATGTTCTAATCTCCTGGGGCCTTCTATAACAGGGAACATTTAAAGCTTATGTAGACTTCATATTTTGGTGGGCTGGAGTTGATTTGGCTGCAAAGAAAATATCAACAAAGTTGGCAGGTATAGTGCTAAACTTTTAGTTCATCAGTTTAGGTACAATAGATGTCCAGTTTGAATTACAATTGCGATGCCATCATCGATAAGCCAATCATACAGATGTATCAAGAAAAGACGTATTAGTGATTAGCGTGCTGAATGTTTGAGTAATTTTATCCTGTCATGTCGTATGACTTCTTTAAAAGACTGTGAGAAAAAAAGAGCTGGAACAGGACAAGCCTTAGAATTTTCCAATAAGTAAGTGTGAACATATCTCAGTGACACACATCACAAACGTACTTGTTAACAAGAGTTCACACATAATAGAGGCGTTTAACCGCATGTGCCTGTGTTACCCAGCAAGGTGAGGTGAGGCAAGGGGTAAGGTAGACGGTGCCTGCGTATCTTTTCTGCTAAGACTGTAATTATGGCATGCCATTATGGAGTGCAGAACAAAGGCGAGCCCTGCAGCTCTGCAGCAGCCGGAGAGCTGGGGATGTACTGCCGCCTCTATTCACACTGCAGTTAATAACAATACTCCTGAATGCACTGCAGACAGCCCGGCGTCAACCCTCCCACGTGTGTCTCCTTAGGTGTGTGTGTGTATGAGAGACTGGAAAGGGGGGATGCCGTGTGTGAGACAAGGAAAGAGAAAGAGAGACTGTGATGGGTTTGCATGTTTGTACATTGCGTAGGTTGTACATGTATACAAGAGAGTTTAAAGAAGGGTCAAGGTTTCAAGCACACCTGCATGTATCTGCTACTGTGACCATCCAGGTATGGTTTACTGAGCCAGGCTCACCATCGTGATAAACAGAGATAAAAATGTCCATATGAACGGAAGGATACAGCTCCTTTGTTCAGGTGTGCCAGGGTGGCTGTATGTTTAGTGTGTATTTTGTTGCTGAGTGAGAGGTGGAATGGGTGGCCAATAGATCATTTTCACAGCAGATGTTTTGACTTGTTGTTGCAGGAAAAGAACAGGTGTTCCTGATAACATTAAGGTAACTCTTGTCTTTGCAGGAGTTCCAGTGACTCATGACGGTGTGACAGCGTACAAGAGTGTATAACACGATGATCATAAAACCGAAGCATGTAAATCCACCATTATTCATCTATAACTGTGCTTTTCCTATTATCACATGCCAGAAAGGCTTAAGAGTATTCTTGAGAGATGAAGCTGTCTGTAAGGGGCACTCCCTACAAACACATTCATAATGGCAATGTTGCATTAGTTAGAATTTGGCAAAATGCAACATAACTGGTGACATGCCAACATTTCTCTGTGGTTACAGATTTTTATTGTATATTATCTCATTTGATCACTTTTGCTCCAAGTAATCATTCCATCATAACGGTATAGATATGGAGAAATAAAAAGGGGCACATCAATTCAATTAAATTTTGGTCTATTTTTATATATAGTGCCACAACTCAAGTTAAGTTGAAGGTAAGACAACAACAATAATAATATAATAATACAGAGAAAACCCCAGCAATCAGACGGCCCCTATGAGCCACCACTTGGCAGCTGTGGGAAGGAAAAACTCCCTTTTAACAGGAAGAAACCTCGGGGAGGTTGCACTGCTAACTGTTTAAGACAACTGCTTGTTTTTGTCTAAATTTTGTACGACCAACTGAAGTGCCAAAAATTAATTGGAAATATGTGTGGCAATAAATAAATCATTGACCTCATTATTTGAAACTTTGGCTACGTGTTGTGTTAATATCTGTAACAGTAACAGTGTATTTAGCAGACAACATATCATATATAATAACAAAGTATCAACCGCAGTGGCACAGAAGTTTCAATAGTTACATTTTACTTGCAGTACAGCATTTCCACAATGCTGCATTGTTTTGTTTACTTAAGCAGAGGAACCTCTTTCACCACTGGTTGTCACATTTAATTACACTGACTGTGTGCTGAGATTTGGGTGCTGTCATAATGCTTCCTCGTGCACAGTAGAGTGAATGGAGAGAGTTGAGCTCTCCAGCTAAAGAGGGATAGACTGACACAATACACAGTTGAATATTGTTATAGTTGGCATATGGCACATTGTTTATATGTGTTTTGCATATTGTTAAAAAGTACTTTCACAATGCTGATTCACTCCGGTCACACCACAAACCTGTGTGCTGTTTTTTTTGCGTACTGTAAACATGATGTTAACACTGAAAGAAGCTATCATAAAATTTTAGTACACAGCCAGTGAACCAAAGGAATACAGAATATGTTTAACCATCCAAGTATGTTTTTACTAGATGTTTCACCTCAACAACAGCAACAACAGCCCAAAAAAAGATCTGCTAGAAATCTGCCAACCGCATGAGTTTACATTAAAACTTTCAAAGACATCATCATTATGACAAAATTTAAAGTGAAATCCCTGTGAGGGATTAGATGCTATTACCGAGGGTTTACTTTGTATAGCTGATACTCTGTTTAGATAGCCGGTTAAATTCTTCTGGCATTTAATCCCGTAGAATTGAAACATGAGCTGATGGTGTTCAGGTGCCAAAACAAGTAAGGGCAGTTTGCAGCGTGAGAAATTCATTCCACCTTGTCAAGTCAAACATTTAGACTCTCCATTTAATTAGAATTTACAGTCTACTGTGTACAAAGCCAAAACCTCTGCAGTGAGAAAGAAATCCATGATATTTAGCAAAGTCAGTACTGTGACATTACAGTTACTGTACCAAAATTTTCATTTGGACTTTCTGAAACAGTTTGACCATTCAATGAACTTAACAGTGCAGACAAAAAAGAATAAAAAAATACTGATGAAAGAACATATGATAACAGCCTCAGCAGCTGTGTTCTCAGATCTTGCCCTTATCCTCCAGCTGACCCCTGGGTATTTAGGAACCAATTTAAACTAGTCTACTAAGAGTGTTTCTGAGGGAAAGCATGTCTTAATTGACAAATGGACCATATGCAGGGACTCTTTCACAGAGAAAAGCAGACTTTTCTGATGAACAGCCAATTTTTAACTGCTAGAAGAGCTGTGTGTTGAGCCAAGTAGCCACAGTTCATCTGTAGCATTAGCCTTACATTAAAAATTGTGGGTAGCTGTATAAAATGGAAATATAAACAAAATTATGTGATTTTCAAATCATTTGGATTTATGATTCATTTAAGTTGACAATTCAAATTATTGTTTTGATAAGTATTTGCTAATTTTAAATTTGATTCCAAAAGTAAGTTTCAAATGAGCTGAGAAAGCAAAGGACTTGAAAATTTATGTAAAGCTAAAAAATGTGAAACATTTCAGGGCTAAGGTGAGTAATAACATGATTGGGTAAAACAAGAACATTCCACAGTGAACGAGTCAATTTACAAGTATCATTCTTCAAAGTAAATATTTCATAATAATTCATAATTTACATAATAATAATAACAGATTCAGAGAATCCAGACAAATGCTGAGTACCGAATGGTCGTGATATTTAGGTGAATGATTTTTTTTTAAAGAAAGACACCATTCTAAAGTTGGAGTCCATCTATGAGCTCTGGAAAAAATCTGAAAAACACTGTCCTGCAGGCATCTTGAGATATCAGGAATTCAATTTAGAAAAATACAACAAAGAAGACTTAAAACTTTTAACAACAATTGGGAAACATTTGGCTTTTAAAAAGTTCTACAGTTCTACAGCAGGTGTAGAAGAATTGTTAAAAGGAAACATGATGCAAGACAGTAGTAAAATTGCCCGTCTCATAACAAAGACAATAGAATGTCTTGATGCATGCTCAATCATCCAGGTAAGAAGACCCCAAAAAGTTGATTCTGTTCATCTGGACGCAGCGCTTTCAGTGGGAGAAACGTTTCGTCACTCATCCAAGTGACTTCTTCAGTCTCAGCTGACTGCAGGTTTCCCCAATCTTATAAACAGTACACTGGCACAATAACTGAAACTAGCCCACTGAATGAAAAATGGGCTGTGAGGTCAGACAGTCAACCTTCTGGGAAAGACAATAGAATATTTATTTAAAAAAAGATTACATTTCTTAATCAGCACATTTGCGATATTGTAGGGACTTTACCCTTGAATGCCTTGAGGTAACTGTTGTGAACTGAATATATATATATAATAAAAAACTCCCCGCTCGCCCCTGCCGGCAGTCTATCCTTCAAGCTTGGGCCCTCTAACCAAGGCCTGGGAGCTTGAGGGTCCTGCGCAGTATCTTAGCTGTTCCTAGGACTGCGCTCTTCTGGACAGAGATCTCCGATGTTGTTCCTGTTCCTACTGGAGCCACTCGCCTAGCTTGGGAGTCACTGCACCTACTGCTCCGATTACTACTGAGACCACTGTTACCTTCACCCTTGGTATTTCTCCAGCTTCTCGTGTTCCTTCTTCCTGATGTTGCTGTCATTTGGGACCACTACATCGATCACTATGGCCGTCTTCTTCGGTTTGTCTACCACCACTATGTCTAGTTGATTAGCCATCATCATCTTTATCCGTCTGTATCTGGAAGTCCCACAGGATCTTAGCTCGGTCATTCTCCATCACCCTTGGGGGTATCTCCCATTTTGACCTCGGGCTTCCAGGTTATACTCGGCACAGATGTTCCTGTACACTATGCCGGCCACTTGGTTATGGCGTTCCATGTATGCCCTGCCTGCTAGCATCTTGCACCCTGCTGTTATGTGCTGGATTGTCTCAGGGACACAGCCTGCACCTGGGGTCTTGCCTGGTGTAAATGGTAAATGGCCTGCATTTGTATAGCGCTTTACTTAGTCCCTAAGGACCCCAAAGCGCTTTACACTACATTCAGTCATTCACCCATTCACACACACATTCACACACTGGTGATGGCAAGCTACATTGTAGCCACAGCTGCCCTGGGGCGCACTGACAGAGGCGAGGCTGCCGGACACTGGCGCCACCGGGCCCTCTGACCACCACCAGTAGGCAAACATGGGGTTAGTATCTTGCCCAAGGACATTTGGCATGCAGCCAGGAGGCAGCCAGGAGGCAGCCTGGGATCGAACCACCGATCTTCTGATTAGTGGCTGACCTGCTCTGCCACCTGAGCTACAGCCACCCCATATATGTGATAGACCTCAGCCTCTATGGATCTTGTACTCAGAGCTTGTTCCTGTGCTGCCATGATTAGTGCCTCCGTGCTGTTTTTCATTCCAGCTTTGTCCAGCCACTGGTAGGATTTATGGGTATCAGCCACCTCCGCTATCTGCCGGTGGTACATACTGTGCAGGGGCCTGTCCTTCCATGATGGCTCCTCCTCTTTCTCGGGTTTTAGTTTTTAATTAAACTGTTTTAAACAGTGTTTTAGCTTTTTGTGAAACTGGGTTGTAGAATAGCAAGACTTTTAACTTAACTTAAAGTCTAAAACCTTTGATGGTCTGTCCCCTGGACCTGTCAAATAATCCAAGAAGACGCTAATATTAAAAAAGATCATAGCAAAAATCCAATTAATTTAAAACTCGAATCAAGTTTTGTTACCATAAATACTGACTGTAAGAGTCTAAAAGAAAACAATACATGAAACATTCTTAGTCCTGGCTCTCCACATATTAACACTTGGCGAGAGCAGCTTCTAGTGTGATGCTTTGACGTCACTAGAAATAACTGTAAAACCCAACATTTGATCAAAAATACTGATTGAAATTGTCTGTAAGTATCTTCATGTGAAGAGAATTTAATGATTACACATTAGTCAACAAAATACTTTTGACGTTTTCCATTGTGCACGAGTCCATGTTTGTGCTTGTATCATTCAGAAAAAGTTGCCTGTAATTTACCTCTGTTAAACTGCTTTACCACTTCAAAATGAAATACCTCATGATCATAATTATCACTTTTTTGAAGAGGTACTGGGAACAAAGCCAGAACCGTTTGTTCATACAGAAACCCTCAGGCCGGCCTGTATTTACTGTTTTTCTTAATGACACTTCAGTCGTCTTGGTGGTAAGTCGGTATATGTTAACATATGTGGTTCAAACCTGTGTCTCCGCAACTGGGTGTACAAACGTGAGACCACAAGTAAAGAAAATGTCACATACATTTTGAATCTTGTTAAAAAATCTCATTGAAAAGTCCAATATTCTTGGTGTGTGTTGAGGTGTGTTTGGGCATTTTGAATCCTCCCCTGTAAAAATGCAAATCAGAGAAAATAGGCAGTTGCTTCCACTGGGGCAGAAAGAAAATTCAGGAAACAGACTCAAAACTTTTGTGAAACTTTTATCGAGACATCCACTGTGAAATGCTGGTAGTTCTTTGTCCAGATCAAACGTTTCATCACGTTTTCCCTCTGAGGAAATGGTTTAGAGATGCTATTTGTTCTTTAGCATTACAAGTTCTAATCGCCTGATTTTTAAAAAATCTTCCTTGGGATAATTTGTTTAAAGAGCCTTTAATTCCTTAGTGGGAACCTTGAATCTTATTCTGCTTCAGGTGCAACAGCACCAGTTTCCACATGAGACAGCAGTGTGTGAGCTGCTATCATGTATGCTTTGGAGAGAGTGGCACTAACAAAACGGAGAGGACAGGAGTAGAGCTGAAGATGTTAAGACTTTTACTGGGAGTCAGCAGAATGGTCAGGATAAACAATGAGTATATCAGGGGGACAGCTCAGGTCAAGAGGGATAGTAGATGTATTGGGCACAGGATGTTGACTATCAAGCTGCCAGGCAGGCAGTTCTTCATTTAGAAGAACTGAACATGATTTATTCAGAAATAGAAGTAAATTTAAAAACTAGACTCCGATTTCCCAACATAGAAGAACAAAAGCCCAGCAATGATAGGGATTAGGACAGCACTCACTGGACTCCAGTCACTGGTGATAGTGGAGATGAAGATGGAGGCTCTGAACGACCAGGCTGAGGCAGAAATGCAGAGCAGGCAGATCACACAAGATCTGAGAGTGAAAAAAAAGCAGAATAACAGAAGAGGAAAGAAGGCTGATTGGATTGGGGAAGGTGGGCAAAAAAATGACTGGTCTTGGATAATTTTGTTAGAATTGAGTTTGACAGTGTGGGAAAAAGGAAGAGTAGACGTACAGCTCAAACATCCAGGAATTCAGCCAGAAGTAAAAAAAAAGATCTTCCTTTTTAAGCATAGGCTTTCTGTTCATTTTCAGCATCACTTGAGTCGCAAGCAAGCATTGTTGGACAAAATTTACATTTTATAACATTAGAAATCAACCCTATCTTTGACACATCTGGTGCTCTGTCTAAAGGTGGGCAGGCACATATTTAGCCTGGTTTTAACCCTGTATTTGCCATCCCCAACTAATTTAAATATATGTAGCTCTATTTAAAATCTGAATGATCACAAATCATGTGAAATTAGTTTTATAAAATCTAAAAGATGTGCATGATTATTTTATGTTATCTGTCCATTAGAGTCCAAACACCCATCACATCATAGCACACCATCTAGGTGTTGTTTTATCCATACAGATGTCTGTGTCATCAGTCAGCCAGTGAGGACTCCTATCCTAACCACAACTCCACGCAATCAAAATGTCTAATTTTTTTTTTTAAATAAAATTGTTCTCCTCTGTCTTTCCAGTAAATAATCATACTGTCTGTTACGCCCCAGTGTAGGGTTATGGGAGCACAACAAGGGATTAAAAAAGGGCGTCCTTGCTCAGGTCCCCACAACCAAAAACCCATTTGCAAATTTAGAACTCATGGTGAGGATTATTGTTATTGCTACACCAACAATACCAAAACTGAAAGCATAAAGTCCAGGGTTGAACCAAGGCCAAAATAACAAACAAAACAAGGTAATCTAAGAAAGTGCTACCTGAACATTACATTAAAAACATACAGATGAAAAACTGATTTTTTCCCCTAAAGAGTCCTTTTTGACCTTCTCCATCACTTGCTATAAAAAATACTAAGAGGAGGACTAAGGGTGATAGAGCTTTTGCCACTGTGGCCCCTAGACTGTGGAACTCTCTCCCCCAAGCACTAAGAACTGTGGACTCAGTAGCTGTTTTTAAAAAACAACTCAAAACTCACCTTTTTAAAACTGCTTTTGGTTAATTTTTTGCCAGTTTTATTTTCTCTTTTTAAATCTTTTTATGACTTGTAATCTTATGTGCAGCACTTTGTGATTCTGTCTTGAAAGGTGCTATATAAATAAAAATTTATTTATTATTTATTTATCACAGGTTGTTAGTGTTACTACCTATGATAACTTAGACCTCTGACGGTCGGTTTCTGTTAGAATAAATGTGATCAAATCCATAAAATCAGTGTGGATTCAATTATTACATTCACTGTGAACTGACTTTGTTGACAATAAAATCTTTTCTGTCTCCACCCACACCCACACAATATCACAACAGATGCTACATTGTTTCTTGGCAACAGCAGCAAACTGCTGCACTTTGATGAGAAAGGCATTACTTAGGAACAAGGACTTGGAACAATTAAAAGCCTTACCAAACATCTTTTTTGTTCACTTTTAAATGTGTGGCAGGTAGGCCATGAGTTACTTTCTCATCATATATAATACTCTGCGACGTCCTTGAAGAAATGTGCTGGAACACAGTGATCTTTGGCTGGATGTCACCTCACGTTTCCCCTGAGGCCAAAAGCCGAGAGATACACTAACCCAGTTTGTTCTGCAGGAATGTCTGTAATTGTCTTTGATGTATTTCAATTTCATTTTCCACACCCTATGTTCTTCTCAAGGTGTGTGAATGCAGGCTGCAGGTGTGTTAGCTTTGATGTTTGTAGGTTTCACTGGGTGGGAACGTGTTTCTATTTACAAATTCTGTGAGTATGCGTGGATGTCAGAATCAGGATGGTTTCTGGGTTTGGTGGGCTGGTTCACTTGAAGGTGCATTTAGATAACTGATATCACGGGCAGATTAAAAGAAGAACACAGGTCAGTTACTTCACACAGAAAGAGGCAATGCACAATAGGGGTATATATTGTGAAGTTACAAATGATCCCCTAGTACCAAGAATATGGAGAGGGAGAAATCCCCTTTCATAGGAAGACTTCTTCCACAATAAAGTTCATGGATTGACGGTGAAGGAATAGAGAAGACAGAAAAGAGGAGCACAGGGAGACTGCAAACAGCAAACAAGACAAACACAAATTACAGGAAAAAAATCCACAAAAGTTAATGGCATGAGAAAGTAGCACATAAAGGAGACGAGACAGGAAGTACTAAGGTAAAGTCCCCCAGCAGGCTGAGCCTGTAGTAGCAGAACTAAAGGATGGTTCAGGGTAACCTGAACAAATGTAAAGATCTTGGAGTGATCTTTTTTATTTATTTATTTATTTTTACATGCATTCATTAACTGGATAGTTAAGTTTGGGAGCTACTAATTCCTGCAGCTGTTCATCAAATTAATAGTTAATGGCTATTAATTTGACACATGCTTATGCACATGCATCATGTATAGAAAAAGAAAACAGTATCTTGTTGGTTGCTTCCAGGTCCTCCTGTCATGTAAGAGCTGTTTTGATGTTTTAATGTGGATGGCATGTTTGACATGTGCCATTATGCCATCATTACAGCATGTCAGGGTTTTCCTTCTGATGTCAGCCTGGCACTCCATGTTAGGGATAAAGCAGATTTATGCCAACTTCCTAGTAATGTTCTCAGCTTACTTCATTTGTTCATATAGAGAGACTTTACTGAAATTTTTAACTGTAAGGACACTTTATAACACCGGGTCCCATTATGCTCTAAGGGCTGTAAGGAGAACTCAGCGTGTATTCAGCTCCAAAAAATATTCTTGAGCTACTTTTTCAAACAGTTCCATAAGCAGCTTTTTTCCCAAGAAAAACATTCTGCTAGACTTTTCAAATATCAGCTGGATCGCCATTTGGTCTGGGCTTCTGCTCCAACAGGAGTTCTGGCCCATTTCAACCCCTAAACATTACCCTTTGTGTATACACCAGGATGTACCTGATGAATTTGTGATATAGTTTAGTGAAACATGCTAACTAGTTTCTATGAAATGATAAAAATGAACCCGATGTTTCTTCTGGTTTGATCAAATTCACCTTGGTCACTTTATATATAACAATTGTTTGTAAAACTTTAGTAAAAGTAGTAAGTAATTTTTCCCTTAAACATTAAAATTATGAGTATTAACGTTTGTATATTATAATTTCTATGTATTTTTGTCATTATTTTATGTAATAAAAGATCATTTTTTTCTGAATTATAAGTTGTTTTAGCCATTGTGTCATTGCTGACATCATTTATCAGCAATGATGATACTGGCACACAAACATGTTATATACCCTTTAAACATGTATTTATGACCTGGCGATAACAATGATCAGAATTCTTCAAATGTACCATTTTACAGCCATATCAGGTTATTACTATTTCTACTGCTAAGTGAGTAAAATCCAAGCAACAAATATCTGTAACTGAGTTGGGATTAGTCAAAATAATAAACAAATTTATGATCTGACCCCTTTAAAATTTACTTAGAAATTTATCTGAGATGTTGTGAATTACTTTTCTTATTCTTTCCAGTTCATACTGGCTCAGCAATCATAAATGTTGTTTTGAATTTGTCATCCTCTTACTCGTATTTCAGTGGGCTCTGAGAGAAATGCTGAAGCCTTTTAATCCCCAGTAGTGCTGAATTAGCAACAACTGCAGTATATATCCAGTTAAGTCATTAAAGATCTCACAATTTCATAATTTTACTTTTTGATCACCTCTGTTTTTTTTTTTTTAAATGTTTCTTCTTTCTTCTTATTGTCAGAAGAATTCTAACCAGCGCTCATCATAGTCTTTATCATTACTACTATGCAGTGAATACATTATGAATGATCAAAAATTCACTATTAGCCTTGAGAAATGTGCTAAATAAAGGTTGAAAAAAAGAAGCAAACATAAAAACAACAACATAAAAGTCTTTGTTGAACTGAAGACCACAACAGACACATTAACAGGTGCGTGTCTGAAATCAAGCAGTGCTTATAACTCCACATGTCCTCCACTGAGACACGAGGCCAAAAGCAACAGACTGAGTCGACATTTGTTTCTTTCTCAGTGTTTCTCGATTTCTTTCTTGTTTTTTTGTCTCCTTCTTCCTCTTTCTCTTTTTTAACTGTCCAAACATACACGCACAAGCATAAACAAACACAGCTACATGCATGCGCCCTGCCAAAGAGAGATGATGAATACCCTAGGCGGATGGACCGAATTAAAAATAACATTAATGAAAAAGCTCTAATTGCAGCCATTTATCAGCCTGTCCAGTGTTGAACTCCAAGCCTTACAGATACAAATCAGTGTGACTCCTTAAATTGTGTATGCGACTGAGCAGTGTGAACATTTTCCACACTGGAATTTCTGTGCACTCAGTTTTTATGCAGTGCAAAAAACGCCCCCAAAAAACAACAACAAAAACTACCAAAAAATATAAGTTCAATTCAATTTAAGTCAGTTCAGTTTTATTTATATAGTACCAAATCACAACAAAAAAAAATTATATGTACACATTATAAACTTATATTAACTGTGGCCAAATGCTACAAATGCTGAGCATTTACAATGCTCTGTTTCCAACACTTTGCACAGCATTATGTCACCTGTAATGGTCCTCTCAGGGACAGCCAGGTGACGTCTTACCAAATCAAGTCCTGTTACGTGAACTTTGAGTTTCATAGGCTGTGTTCACAAGATTGAATTAATGAGTCACCATAGAGCTGCAGCCCAAAAATATGAATTTTATGCTTTTGTCAACATATTTAATATAATTCAACTCAGTTCAATTCACCAAATCACAACAACAGTTGCGTGAATGCGTTTTATATTGTAAGGTAAAGACCCTACAACAACAGAGAGAAATCCACAACAATCAGATGACCCCCTATGAGCCAGCACTTAGAGAGAGTGGGAAGGAAAATCTCCCTTTTAACAGGAAGAAACCTCCAGCAGAACCAGGCTTTAATATACAGATTATGATAGAGAGGTTAAGCAGATAGCCATAGTTCATTTTTTTGAATTTGTATTGGTTTCAGTATTAGTATAATTTATTTATGTAAGCATTAAGACACCATGAACAAATTTATGCTAACTATCATTCTGATAATAGGTACGTGCTAGCCTTCTGTCCACAACAACCAGTTGCTTCTTCCTGTTTTGGTGTAACTACTCCCAAAATCACTGCTTCAATAATGGATGCCATTCAGGCAGCGTGTCCTCTCATAAATCCATACTGGCCAATCAGCATGTATAAGCAGAATGCTAACATTTTACTGGCAAAATCAACTCCCATTTATAAAAAAATGCAACTATTTAAGTCTGATATAAATTTAGTTCAGGTATACTGAAAAGCTACAAAGTATTGTGGTCTTTTCTTTTGGTCAACAAGTCAGCATAAAGAATTGTTGTAGTTATTTAGCTGCGTTCACTTCTATTTGTTGTGGACTGTCCCGTCAGCACTCTCTGCTGAACTGAACTTTCTGTGGTTTAATAAGGAGTGGAGTGTCATGGTTAGCTCTGCTCTGAGATACCTCTGGCTTTGATTGCTGAGGCTGCATTAACCTGTTATTCAAACCGTCTTCTGTTTACAAATAGCAACCAATCAGAATAAAGATGGCTCAAGGGAGGAGGGAAGTAGCTGAAATCGCTTGTTACTATTAGTGGATGACAGTGGATGAGCGGAGCAGCTGCACCATGGCCCAGAAAAAGCAAATTAAGGATTACTTTAATCTGTGTCATACAAAGCTCCAACTGCAAGAAAAATGCAGCTGAAAATGAGCATTAAAGGTTCCCTTTAATTTTTTGTTAAACAGATCACCCCCACGAGATGTATTAGCTTGTGTCTTTTCATCACATACTGCAGGTGCTGCATATAAACTACAAAAGACATGAACAAAAGAGAAAAGTTTTCTCACTTTTATTTGCATAAAAAATAATAATGTTGAGAGCTTTAAAAATTCTGTAAGTTAACTCTAAGTTCTCTTTAACTGTCAGACCACTTCTTTGAAAATCAGCAGCTCTTGAAGTCAATGAAAACATTTGAATTGTTGGACAACAGTACACTTGCACTTACCACAGCCTGTCTTAGCAATGACAGAACCCTATATCCACCAAATAAATCTAGAAGTTCCCTAAAAATGACCACCAAAGTTTATCCAACTATTGTAATGTGAGAAAAATAAGATGACTCCAGCCCATTTTGCAACAAACCAGTTATAAAGTAAAGAACTTAATTAAGAACAAGAAACAAACAATGTGATTTTTTCATGGTTATAAGGTGTTTTAGGTGTTGGTCAAGTTAGATGGTGAAGCAATGCTACTAATTCAGAATGCGCTGATAACTATTTGCTTTGCTTTTGGTGATTTCGTGTATGGAAAAGTTTCCTGGTTGTGTCATATGAGGATATTTTTCTTAATGTTTCTTTTCTGTTGGCAGAACACAGAGAAAATGTGTTCTCTGATGAGTTTTCCAGTTTGAAGGTTTGATACAATCAAAGCATCATTTAATCTGGAGTTGAGTTCATCAGATTTTGCTACCATGCCATATAAGTTTTTTTTCCCCCAAATTAGTCTCAGAATCTTACACAAAGGCTCAGAGACTGTTTCCTTAAAACGTGTTTATGTGCCCTTGCAAGTAAGTGCATTCACCTTTAAAATTAAAGTAAAGGGTGGGGAAAGGGATACAAGACTAAACTTGCCAGAGCGGCAGTCAGAATAGCCACAATCCATGAGGCTTTTATATATCACTGCTTTCACAAGATATTTCAACATACAAGAACCATGCAGTGTGAAAAGATTTAGTGACATCTCCTATTCACACAAATTTCACTGCTAAGTACAGGAAAAAAACATAAGCTATAACATGATGAGATTGTGAAGAAATTTGGCAGTTGTGCTACTTTAGTAAAACTGTACAATGGGCCTAGGTTATCTGTAATCACACACTGTGTTTTCATTTTATATTAACCTATATTATTTTATAACCTTGTTCACGAGTGACAGGAGAAGGAAGCGAGAGATCGACAGACGGATTGGTGCTGCGGCCGCAGTGATGTGGACGCTGTACCGCTCTGTTGTGGTGAAGAGGGAGCTGAGTGTAAAAGCGAAGCTCTCAATTTACCGGTCAATCTACGTTCCTACCCTCACCTATGATCACGAGCTGTTTGTAGTGACCAAAAGAACGAGATTGCAGATACAAGCGGCAGAAATGGGCTTCCTCTGAAGGGTGGCTGACCTCTCCCTTAGAAATAGGGTGAGAAGTACGGCCATCCGTGAGGGGCTCAGAGTAGAGGTGCTGCTCCTCCACATCGAAAGCAGACAGTTGAGGTGGTTCAGGCATCTGACAAGGATGCCTCCTGGGCGCCTCCTGTCTGAGGTGTTCCGGGCATTTCCCACCGGAAGGAGGCAGACCCAGGACATGCTGGAGAGGTTATATATCTTGGCTGGCCTGGGAACACCGTGGTGTTGGATAACTTCAGATGGATGGATGGATATTATTATATAGAATTTTAACAATAGGTATTTTGCTTTGCTTTGTTAACTTGTTTAAACCATGTATTTAAAATTGCATCTGATTAATAAAACCAGGTAAATAAAAGTCACAAATTATAAAATCTATTATAAATGATAATATCTAAATTGGTAATGGCTAACCCTGGGGTAGTTGTAGCTCAGGTGGTACATCACGTCATCTGTTATTTGGAAGGTTGATGGTTTGATCCCTGCCATCTGTACGCAGGATACTAACCCCAAATAAATGAGCAGCATTTTGTAAATCAAGTGACAAACAAATAATGATTCTTACAGACACAAATAAAAAATTATAAATTGTTTGTTTATTTTTTAAAGTCCTTTATTGCTTTTGTCCAAAACATAGGGTTAGAGTGAGTAAGGATTTGGGGCTAGGATTGGAGTCATCACTGATGATGACTTAGACTTCAGGGTTACCCAGATGGACCTATGCAGGCCAAACACATGATCCCTCAGTAAAAACAAGCTGCACTTGAAATGCATTATAGGGCAAAATGTACTGGAGCTACGCGCTACACTGAAGCTCCTGGTGCACAGTTTTTGTGCAGATGTTAATGTCAGGGGAGGTTTGGAAATCTGCACTTACAGAGTCACCAGAGTGTTGGCGACTTTCACACACTTTGTGCCTCTTAACTCGATGACCCTGCTCTGTAATTTCATGTGGTCAGCCCATTCGTGGCTGAGTTGTAGTGGTTCTTAAAGACTTCCACTCTGCAGTAAAACCCTTTACTACCAGGAGAGAAAAGAATTTACAACTGACTTGTGCAACACTGGCATCCTGTTACAGTACCATCTTTGAATTTGGTGAGCTCTTTTGAACAACCCATTTTTTTCACAAATGTTTGTAAAGGCAGATGTGCTTAGTTTGAACTAGAATTCAAACTGAGAGTTGTGGCCCAGTATATTTGTCCATACAGTGCATTATGTCAGCCAAAGTCAACTTTAGACACAGTATGGTATCGACAACATGAGTTAATGCCGAGCAGTTATCCAAGCTGCTGCTGGTACATGCATTTGTTCAGCTTTGTTCAGAAGAAAAGGAGGCAGAAAAAGGTTTTCTTCATCTAAATAAAGACAAAATTCAGGTAGGAAATGGAAGTTTTCATTTTTACAATGCAAAACAAAGCTGAAATGGTTCTCATAAATGTTGTGCACTTAGCTAGCAGTCATGTTTGAACACCTTAATCCACAGATTCTCTCCGGTAATCTCATCTTGCTTACTTTAATCTCTTAATTAAACAGTCTTTTCGGAGAGAGAGAGTGAAAGACAGAGTGAGAGAGATTTCCTCTCTTAGCCTTTCACCTCTTACTCCCTCAAGCTCTGATTTACACTCTCCTTTAACACAGGTTAGTGATTGGCTCTCAAGTAATAGCTGTGAATGCCAACAAGACTGAAACCCTGATTATAGCTCCTCCTGAATTATATCCTGAAATCTGTCAGGCTCCTGGTTCTTTTTGTTTAACTGCTAAGTCCAGCATTCAAACTGTAATATGAAATGTGTAATATTTAATTTTTCTATGGGGTGTCATTTGTATATAAAATCTATGTCTTGCTCCTATTTCTTTCATATAAGGAACATTTCTAAATGTGACAGGTGAGACCTGAGTCTGGGAACCGCCCCTGGTAGGCGGAGCTGGTCTGTGTCCCTTTCATAAGCTCAGGTGTGGGCAATTAGGTATTCTCTAGCAAACCTGAAGCTGCGAGTGCTTGGTCCAAGCCGGGCAAGTTGGCACTTTTAACTTCTTTCTATGAAAGTTTGATGCGGGTCCCCTAGCCTTCTGTTAGAACGGTAGGTTATAGAAAAATGTACCACTTGAGTTCTGGCTGTTTGGCAGAGATTTACAGTTATTTGCACCCTTGTAGGTGGGAAACATTGCGCTCCTGTCAGAAACGTGTAGTGGACTTCATCGCCACTGACCCACATTTATTAGGGTGTGACGCAAACTTGTGGACAGGTAACGAAAACAATACAGTTGGAGGGATACTCCCGCTGCGTTTTACTGTCCAGCGTAAGTCATCTCCTGCCTTTATTATGGAGTCCCAATCAGGCATTTAGACCTCATGACTCTACCCCTATGGAGGGCTCTCCTTGAGAGAGGTTGGTTTATATCCCTAGATAGAGGTCTTGCCCCCTGTTTAGTGGAACTGGGGAAATTAGTGTCCAGAGTTGGGTGGAGGAAATCAAATCTGTGATGCGTACTCGTAGACTTGCCCCTTTTGATAGAGCCCATTATATCTATGATCATTTGACTGGTGATGCTCGTGAAGAAATAAAATATAGGTCCCAGCAAGTAAGAGAAGATCCTGACCACATTCTTGAGATTCTCCTTAACCAGTATGGTTGCCCCATGTCTTTTATTGCTGTTAAGGAAGTTTTTATGCACGAAGGCAGCAAGAAGGGGAGTCATTGAGGGAATTCTCCCATGCATTGTTCTCTCTCATGGACAAAATGATTCAAAGTTGTCCAGAGAGGCAAATTCCTGAGGCTGCTAGACTGCTTTCTGATCAGTTTGTAGAGGGTGTCAGGGATGGAAATTTGAGCCGCGAGCTTAAAAGGATTGTTCGCGAACATCCAGATTATGACCTCCATACTTTAAGAGATGAAGCCCTCAGGTGGGAGCGGGAAGGCAGAGTAGGAGTAGAACCAGGCCGGTTCAGGACTTATTTTGTCCCGTCAGTCTACAGCATTCAGCATACAGGACAAGCAAGGGTGCCAATGGATACTATTGGGTCAGAATTAGCTGAGGTTAAGGAAATGTTAAAATGGCAGCAGGCCCAGATTGATCAGCTTACACATGAGTTGAGAGTTGCCCATACGTCAAGTAAGCCTAGGTTCACGCAGAGAGGAAGGCAGGTTATATGCAGACGGTGTCAGAAACCTGGCCATTTTGCTAAAGACTGAGAGGGTAGTAGCCTTTGAGCCTACAGCCCCTAGCAGGAGCTCATCTGGTCAGAGCACGTTTCCCATGCAGACAGAAAACTAGCACCCTCTGTTATGCTGAGCCACATATCAGATGGGGACATAACTGGCTCCAACAGTTGTAATGCTCAAAAGTCTGGTCCCCCACCCAAGTTGGTAGGATCCTGTCCAAAGGTTACCATTAATATGGGAGGGGTAGATGTCTCCTGTTTATTAGAGACTGGGTCCATGTTCAATACCATCACGGAGAGTTTTTTTGCCAAACATTTTAAGAACTGGGGTTCAGAGAAACTGAAAGCATGCCATTGGCTGCGGTTACAGGCAGCTAATGGGCTAGATATTCCCTATGTTGGATACCTGGAGCTTGATTGCCAGGTGTTAGGGAGGCAAATACCCAAGCGTGGTGTGTTAGTTATTAGAGATCCTTTGGAGCCCAGCCCCAACTCAGAAATATATGGTGTGCTTGGCATGAATGTGATCAGCGAGTGTTATAGGGAGCTGTTTTTAGAACATGGCTCTGCTCTTTTTGACCTTCCTTTAGTGCAGGAAGATCCTTGGCAACACTCTTTGCAGCGTTGCCATACAGCCCAGCTACAGCCCGAAGCACAGGTTAGTGGCCCAGTGAGAGTTAAGGGTAAAAGAAAAATTTTCATCCCCGCAGGCACAATGAAATTTGTACTTACCACATGTCGAAAAGCCCCTTCAGCACACACTGGAACAGTGCTTTTTGAATCGTTAGATGCCGGTTTGCCTCATGGTCTCCTTTTTTCTCCAGCTTCTGTCCAAGTGGTCAGTGGCACTGCATTTATCCCCGTTACCAATGTGGGATTAACTGAGGCCGTTTTGCCACCTCGCAGTCAGCTTGGCACCTTGTACCAAGTTGAAATTGTCAGCCAATCCAATGGCTTGACCAGTCTGTTGGAAGATTTGGGAGAGGAAAAATGTGTTACCATGGCAACTCAGAGTGTGGAACCCAACCCTCTGAAAACTGCAATTGATGCAATTGATCTGTCAGCCCTCACTGCACAGGATCAGGACAGGGTAAGAGCCCTTTTGTGTGACTACCAATCTGTTTTTTCTTCTCATGATGGTGATTTGGGGTGTACCAATTTAATTACTCATGAGATCCCACTCTTAGATGAGACTCCAGTCCGCCAGCGGTATCGACACATTCCACCTTCAGAGTATGAGAGCGTTAAGGCCCATATTCAACACCTGTTGGAGGTGATCAGAGAAAGTTGTAGCCCTTTTGCCTCTCCAATTGTGGTAGTAAGAAAGAAGGACTCCAGTATCAGGCTTTGTGTGGATTACCGTCTGTTGAACTCAAGGACTAGGAAGGATGTTTTTCCCTTGCCCCGAATTGAGGAGTCCTTGGACGTGTTGTCAGGTGCACGTTGGTTCTCCACCTTGGACTTGGCTAGCGGCTACAATCAAGTTCCTGTTGCTGAGCCAGACAAGAAGAAAACTGCTTTCTGCACTCCTTTCGGGTTATTTGAGTTCAACCGCATACCGTTTGGCCTCTGTAATGCACCAAGCACCTTTCAGAGATTGATGGAGCGAATGTTTGGTTCCCAGAATCACCAATCATTGTTGTTGTATCTGGATGATGTGATTGTCTTCTCTACCACAGTAGATGATCATATTCAGCGCCTAGGAGCAGTACTGGAGACCTTGCGGGTACAAAATTTGAAGGCCAAGTTGGAAAAATGCTGTTTTCTGCAGACAGAGGTAAAGTACCTTGGGCATGTGATCTCCAAGGATGGGGTAGCCACAGACCCAGATAAAATATCTGCTGTGTCTAATTGGCAAACTCCTAGCTCTGTTGCTGAATTGAGGTCATTCTTAGGGTTTGCTAGTTACTATCGCCGCTTTGTTCCAGGTTTTGCATCCCTAGCTGCTCCGCTTCACCAGCTGGTGGCCGAGCTTGTTGGGACTAAGCACAAACGCCCCTCCAAACGTGCACTGCAGGAAGTTTGGACCGAGCAGTGTGAAAACAGCTTCCAAGAGTTGAAGGTTTGGTTGGTGAATTCCCCCGTATTGGCTTATGCTAATTTTTCACATCCTTTTATTTTGGAGGTCGATGCCAGTCACTGGGGTCTGGGTGCAGTGCTTTCACAACAGCAAGCCGATGGCAAGGTGCATCCTGTAGCTTATGCTAGTCGAGGACTAAAGCCCACAGAGCGTAACATGTCCAACTACAGCTCCATGAAACTTGAATTCTTAGCTTTGAAATGGGCTATGACTGAAAAATTTAGAGAATATCTGCTGGGTAACAAATGTGTCGTCTATACAGACAACAACCCCTTGAGCCATCTGACCACAGCAAAGCTTGGAGCTTTGGAACAGCGCTGGGCTGCTCAGCTTTCCTCTTTTGATTTTTCAATTAAGTATTGTCCAGGCCGTATAAATGGCAATGCAGATGCTTTGTCCTGACAGTGTCAGCCATCAGAGCAAACTGTGTCTTTAGAGACACTGCTTCCTGGTACTTCCCTTCCAGACTCTTTAGTCCAAACCGTTTTACCACCCCAGCAAGTAATCCAATCTATGATTTCGGTTTTACCCTCTCATTCACTTGCAGACCTTGCTACTTTGCAGAGGGATGACCCCACGATTAGTGGCTTTTTGAAGTTTTGGCGCAGAGGAACTGGCCCTACTCACCAGGAGAGGAGAGATTTGCCAGCAGCAGTGCTGGAAATGTTGCGCCAGTGGAGGAAACTGGTAGAGAAGGAGGGCATCCTCTATTGGCAGATTTTTCAGATGGGGGGGAACCCGTGTGCCAATTAGTGGTCCCTCAGAGTCTCAAGAATGAGGTTTTACATGCCTTGCATAATGACCATGGTCACCAGGGAACTGACAGGACTGCAGACTTGATACGCAAGAGGTGTTATTGGCCAAGTATGTTTAAAGAGGTTCAGGATTACTGTCAACAATGTGAATGTTGTGCGCAGGCTAAAGCAGTTTATCCCAAACCTAAAACAACCATGGGTCACCTTATGGCTGCGAGGCCCAATCAGATTCTGGCAATTGATTTCTCATGCCTTGAACCCTCTGTTGATGGCCGTGAAAATGTATTCATTCTTACTGATGTGTTTTCAAAGTTCACTCAGGCCATTGCTACTAAGGATCAAAAGGCAACTACTGTGGACAGTGTTTTGGTTTATGAGTGGTTTTATCGCTTTGGTGTCCCCTCTAGGATCCACTCTGATCAGGGGAGGAGTTTTGAAGGAGCAGTAGTTCAGCAGCTGTGCCAGTTATATGGTGTGGAAAAGACTCGCACCACTCCTTTTCCACCCACAAGGTAATGGCCAGTGTGAGCGTTTTAATCGGACTCTGCATGATCTGTTGAGAACCCTGCCCCCTGAGCAAAAGCGTCATTGGCCCATGTATTTACAGCAGCTTACCTTTGCTTACAATACCACAATCCATCAAACAACGGGTGAGTCACCCTATTTTCTTATGTTTGGCCAAGAGCCCCAGCTCCCAATTGACTTCCTGTTAGGCCGAGTAGAGGAACCCACACAAGGCCCGGTGCACACTTGGGTCCAAGAGCATCAGAAACGTCTTGATGTTGCTTATAAAGGTGTGAGAAACCGCACCCAAGCAGCAGCAACACTGCGTGCAGATCGTCAACCTGCCCCAGCTTCTGACCCCTTGCCATTGCATCAGTTAGTGTATTTGAGAGATCATAGCATTCGGGGCCGGAATAAAATCCAAGATTTTTGGGGCGCTACACCATATTATATTGTCCGTGTCCCTGCTGACGCTGGTCCTGTGTATACAGTGGCCCCACTCCATGATCCAGAGCAGAAAAGGCAGGTGGCCACCATTCCAATCCACACCATCTGCCCCAATCAGCTGAAGCCAGGCCACCTAGTGTACATTCAGTTACAGCTTTTTACAGACCGTGGCTTTGAAGTTTCATTGTCGGGTCGACAATGCAAAAACCAGGGGGGAGAATGTGACAGGTGAGACCTGAGTCTGGGAACCGCCCCTGGTAGGCGGAGCTGGTCTGTGTCCCTTTCATAAGCTCAGGTGTGGGCAATTAGGTATTCTCTAGCAAACCTGAAGCTGCGAGTGCTTGGTCCAAGCCGGGCAAGTTGGCACTTTTAACTTCTTTCTATGAAAGTTTGATGCGGGTCCCCTAGCCTTCTGTTAGAACGGTAGGTTATAGAAAAATGTACCACTTGAGTTCTGGCTGTTTGGCAGAGATTTACAGTTATTTGCACCCTTGTAGGTGGGAAACATTGCGCTCCTGTCAGAAACGTGTAGTGGACTTCATCGCCACTGACCCACATTTATTAGGGTGTGACGCAAACTTGTGGACAGGTAACGAAAATTCTCACATTCTCCTGATCCCCAAGGACCCCAAGAAGGGACCGGTCCCATCCAACTACCGACCAATAACCTGCCTCAGTACTACATGGAAGCTCCTGTCAGGCATCATATCGGCTAAGATGAACAGGCACATGGGTCAATACATGAGCGGGGCACAGAAAGGGATTGGCAAGAATACCAGAGGCGCAAAACACCAGCTACTGGTAGACAGGACAGTCAGCCGTCTGTATATATATATAGATAGATAGATAGATAGATAGATAGATAGATAGATAGATAGATAGATAGATAGAGATATAGATAGATAGATAGAGATATATATATATATAATAATCCTAATAATCCTGCAGCTGATCCGTACAAGCCCAAATTCATATTGTTTTGTGCACCCCTTGACCTATAGAGACCCAGCAGCCATGTTAACATCAGGTTTAACTAAACAGAAATCACATTGTGATTATTACATTGTGTAGTGTTTTTTCTTTAAAGTTTCTATGGCAACGAGTTATTTTGGAGTAAAACAGAAAAGAATTCAGTGTATCCATGAGGTGGTTCTGCAGCTGACACAGTCATTTTGATGTATCCCTATACAAACAAACATCGGGTTCATGGCTACTGTGCCTCATTAGCTGGTTGTTGTTTACATCTGCATTGCTTAATCTATTGGCTGACCACCCAGATGGAACACACACAGAAACACACATTTCATTACTGACACAAAACCTCATACGGCACAAACACAAATGGTCAGAACGAAGTGAACTCTGAAAAATACAAAACACACACATACAAACACACACATCCCTCCAGTCATAAAGTCAGCAGACCAAAACTACACCATACAGCAGAGTTGAGATCAGACTCTAGATGTGCCGTGCTGATCCTGCTTCTTGTTTGTGTGTGTCTGTGTGTGTTAGTTTAATCGAATGCTAATTAACCATTCATTTGTGTTTTTACTCTGTCTTTTACCAAATGTTATTAAACAAGTACAAATTGTGGAACAATGTCAGAATAATGTTCCTCAATGTAAAATTGTGAAGACTCGAGAGAATTTGGAGAAATTTTTGTGCAGAAGGGAGAATCGTGAAAATCAGTATTGTGATCTGCATTAAAAACAGATGTGATTGTGTAGTGTAAATCACTTAATGAGCTCAGTTCACTGTGCAATCCACAAATAAAGGTTAAAGCTCTGTCATGTAAACATGATCCAGAAACACTGGATTGGGCCAAAGCTCATTTAAAATGGACTGAGGCAAAGTGGAAAACTTTGGTCAGAAAAATCTATATTTGATTTAGATTTTTGGAAAACATGGAGAGGGACTTGTTATCAGCACTCAGTTCAAAAGCCTGCATTTGTGATGGCAATATATATATATATGTATATATATATATATCAAACCAGGCAACACCCCAGGTGCAGGCTGTGTAAAGATACCCCTGGCCAGGTGGCCGGCATTGTATACAGAAACATCTGTGCCGAATATGGCCTGGAAGTCCCGAGGTCAAAATAGGAGACGCCCCCAAGGGTGGTGGAGAATGACCAAGCTAGGATCCTGTGGGATTTTCACTACTTATGAACCTTCAGTCTTGACCTGAGCGTTGAAGTAACCATGTTACTGAGACGTGTCTGTTGCCTTTCAGCCTTGCCAATTACTTACTTGTTCCTCTCTTCTGTGCTGAAGCCCCAGAGTTCCCCTTTTGAGAGAAATCTGTGTGAGAGAGAGCAGCTGAGGAGATTCTGTCCCTGTTCATGTGTGACTGGAACTCTGAGCTCATTAATGGACTTTCCTCTCCTAGGACCTTGTAATTAGAGATGTTGGATTTGTCGCTTCATGAAGATTGTGTAAATAGTCACTTTTCATGAGCACTGTAAATAAACTCACTCAATCTGATCTGCAACATCCCGCATATTGAGTTTGTCTCATTTGTTATGGTAATTTTAATAAATTTTTGAGCTTTTTCCTACTGACATTGTCATTCAAAGAATTATCTATTTTTATGGTGGCTCCACAGTAAAAGAATAAATAACAAAATAACGTAAAAAATTAGCCAAAACTTTTATTATTACACTACAGTCTGAGCAATGAGCTACCAGAACTTTTTCTGTAATTTTCCACATTTATTTCTTACAATTACAGTTTAAGTCCAAAGCGTCATGCTGATGGATTTCTTCTAGAGTTGAGTGGATTGATCCCAATGTCGGATCCAATACCAATGCTGGTATTGGCATTGGACTGATACTTTGTCATAGCCCACTGAATTGTGTTAAATAAAGTTTAAATGTTAATTTTGTAGCCTAAAGCACATTTAAGCAAAACAGTGGTTGACTCAAAGTGTTTTAGAGATGGACACATTTACATTCCAGGTGTCCAAAACCCCAGTTTCAAAATACATAAAAAAGCTGAAAGGTATGTTTTGTTGTGTTAATTAAGTATTGTGGAAAATTATTTAGTGGTCATTAAAATATGTTCACACTTTGCAAACTGATGTCTCATAAATCATGACACACTGATCTCCCCGCTGCCTCTGTAGGTTGAAAATATCAGTATCACTACTGGCAATACTGGGCTCATATTTACTTGGATTACTACAAACATTTTCAGTATTGCACAGCACAGATTTTTTCCCATTAACTTCGGCAGCATTTCCCAAAAGGTTGATTCTGTTCATCTGTACGTAGCGTTTGTGGGAGAAATGTTTTGTCACTCATCCAAGTGACTTCTTCTGTCTCAGCAGACTGCAGGTTTCCCCAATCTTATAAACAGTACATTGCATAATAACTGAAACCAGCCCACTGAATGAA
This sequence comes from Pelmatolapia mariae, assembly GCF_036321145.2. Lineage (NCBI taxonomy): Eukaryota > Metazoa > Chordata > Actinopteri > Cichliformes > Cichlidae > Pelmatolapia > Pelmatolapia mariae. The sequence continues at coordinate 5,627,899 of NC_086230.1, read as the reverse complement.
CAATGGGCTGTGAGGTCAGTTCCTTCATCATTAATATGCAAATTCTCATGACCATTGATCAAAGACCATTGATGAACAGTACCATTCACAGAGAGTTGGAAAATGGCTGCAATCGCAGCATTGTAAGATGGTGACAGATGTACCCTCCTTGATTCAGAGATGGTCTTTCCCTTTTCACATAAATGGCCTCCTTGACTCCAGCATTCCTCCCTGTCCAGAAAATGTACATCCTCATCATTGAAAGAGTGTCCACTGGCCTGTAGGTGTGAATAGACTGCAGAGTCCTGGCCTGACGAGGTAGCTCTTCTGTGTTGTGCCATCTGCTTTGCCAGAGGTTGTTTGGTTTCCCCGATGTATAAATCCTGGCAATCCTCCTGGCACTTAACAGCGTACACACGCAGCAACACTACACATGAGCGGGAGGAGGGAGGTATGGGGTCTTCACACACCCCCGTTCTCTGCCAGCCATCGGGGCGGGGGGCTGGGAGGAGGTGTTGGCTGACAGATTGGCCTCCCTGCTTCTGCGAGGCCTGGGGCGGTCTGCTTGCCTCCACCCCGGGGGGAAAGGGTCACATCTCTTGGGTCTGGGTGCCGTTTCCCCCTCTGGGGGCGAGGGTACCTGGACCCGGGGTATAGAGTATGTTTGGGGAGTGCGATTGTGTGTACATGTGCATATATGTCTATTCCTACGTTGGATGAGTGCTGAGTGTTTGTATATGTGTGCATGAGGGTGGGAATGCATGTTTGTGTCTGTGTATGCCTGTTTGTCTGTGTTTATATGTCAGGTCAGGTCTTAGACTCCACCTCCTTGGGAACTCCCAGGCCCTCCAAAGTGTGGAGGCCTATCTCCCCTCACCGCACTCCCTGCCGGTAACTGATGCCCTCAGGGGTCGGTGCATTGGTGGTTCTTGGTGTCCGGGGCTGGGCGCTCAGGTATACACCAGCTCACTCCCGGTGGCTACTTGGCGGGGCCTGGTGCCTGTCGCTCGGTCAGGCCTCTTCCGGGGCAAAGGGGGCCCTCGAACCTCCGGCCTCGGGGCCTGCAGCTCGGTTCACTCTGGCACAGCTGGCTGCCGGCAGAGCCGGCGGGCGCGCCAGTGCAGCCCCCTCTGGCTTCTGCTCCGTGGCTACTGGGTGACCCCTCGTCTGGGGATCTCCTCAGCCCTTCCCAGGAGGGTGGCACGGATGCCCCTCCGGTGGTACTCCTTGGGCTCTCGCACTCTGGGGTCCCTGGATGTCTGGAGTCTGGATCTCCTCCATGCCTGCTTCATGCCCTGGGGGACGGGGCTATGGCCCTCCACACCCTCTAGCAGACCGTTACATGGGGAAACCTTCTGTATACAAGCGCGCTGATCCACACAGGTGTGCACATGGGTGTTCACTGTTCGTAGACATAAACTACACCTTTCTTAGCTGCTACTTCAAAGCACATTGTGCGCTGTCTGTGCTGCACAACAACATTCAATATTTAGTATTTATTGCTGTTTACACTTACCTAGATTAACATGATGGTGTTGCGTTTAGTATGTTAGTTTGTTTTTTTTTTTGCTTGTTTTCTCTTCTTTTTCTCTCAACAGGTGATCCAGGAGATTTTTTTTTTCTCTTTGTCTTTGTAAGTGCCCTTTCTCACTGTCCCTCTTCCCTTCTGTTTTTCTTTTCCTTCCTCTCTTTCTTTCTCCCTTTCCTATCCCCCAATCATGTCTGTCTCATCTGTAACTACTGAAAATAAAACAAATAATAACAACAAAAGTTGATCAAATGGACCAATACGGCAATGCCATGATGATCCATTTGGCAAAATAAATCCATTTGGTATCCTTGTTGGTCTTCAGACAACAATTCTGACGGCTAAAGAACCAAATGGGACAGACAAAAAAAAAAAAAAAAAAAAAAACAGCGTACACTATGTTACTCTGTTTGTGTCGGGGGACCCGATCCTTGGGGTGGACCAGTTTTTGGCGCAGCGTGTTCTGGGGTTTAGAGGGGCTTATAAGGTTGGGGAAACCTGCAGTCAGCTAAGACCGAAGAAGTCACTTGGATGAGTGATGAAACGTTTCTTCCACTGAAAACACTACGTCCACCTTACCTGGATCATTGAGCATGCATCAAGACATTCAGCAACATTTCTTTATCATGAAGAAAAACTGAGAAATACTCCTGAAAGTGCACTTATCTGAACCATTCAGTGTGTAATTAAACACTGACAGAAACGTTTGCTGGTCTGGCCCTTTCAAGGTAAAGAGGGCTGTATGTCACCCACAATGTAAAATAAGTTTGGCTTTCCAGATTTATAGTTTAAAACATCAGTTTTGTTTTTTTATCATGGTTAGAAAAATAAACATATAGTATCGGTTTAATCGCCCCAATCTCTTCTCTCCTTCCTTTCCATCCATGCTCAGCCCCCTCCTGTAGCGCTAGCTTAATGGCTAGATGCTGATGATAAGTACCACAACGCAGACTTTATTGACATCTCCCATTTATCTTCCCAATACTCAAAGAGCTAGCAATGCCTATGGTTATGCCAAACACTGAAAAGCAGACACGGAAGCAAATGATTTTTGACGATTGCAAACAAAGCTGAAGTGTTGTGGATATTCCACTGACGTAAATCTTAGCCTCTGTGACTTGCCAAAACTCCACACTCAATACGCACACATACACACATGCACAAACTTCTGCACATGCTTTATATTTTGACTTTTTTCTTCCCTGCCTTGTTTCTCTTTCCTCATAGTTGTCACAAACAACAGTTGCTGATTTTTCACTGTCTGTAATATTGTTCTCCAGCAGCCTTAAAAGATGCCTACAGTGTGTTTGTGTGTGTGTGTGTGTCTGTGGTCGTTGTTGGCACAGCATATCTGCAGTGGAAAGAGCTGCGGGGAAATTTTGACACTTTTCCCTCCATAAAAAAGGCTGTGAAACCTGGAAGTCTCTACTCCCTCCTGAGGTTCCACTGAGCATGTCTGTCTTTTATCCCACCTCTGCAGAGTTTCTTCTAGTTCAGCTCTTTCACTGTCAGCACAACAAAAGTGAATACAACTGCCCTTTCTCAATAAAAAATCCCCGGTATGCCAGATAATCCTCACAATATACTTAGATTAGTTTTCACTGAAAATGTTTCTTCAGTGGAAAGTTTAGTTCTAGTTACAGCTGATCCCCCTCAGTACTTAAGTAATTAATTCTGTCATTACCATTAATCAAAGAGCAACCACTTGTTAGACAATACACCTTATTTACTATTTTAGGTTCAGTCATAAGTTTTTTTGAAATGATTTACCTCATCATTAGTGGTTTTCTCAAACAGACACAAATTCAACAAGGTGCAGGAAGCACTCCTCTGAGATTCTGGTCCATATTGACATAAAAGCATCAAACAGTTGCTGCAGATTTGTCAGCTGAACATCCATGATAGGAATCTCCAATTCCTCTGACTGTGGAGGCCATTTGAGTGCAGTGAAGTCACTGTCATGCTAGTTGCTATTTTGAGATGATTTCAGGACTGATTGTGGTCTGTGAGAGTAAGGAGCAGAAGACAGAATGCATGTGTGAATAAGAAGGAGACAGGTGTAACAGTGAAGCTGCAAGGAGTAGAAACTGAGATGGAAGAGTTTAAATATCTGGGGTGAACTACTCCAAGCAACGCACAGTGCATAAGAGAGGTGAAGAAGAGAGTGCAGGCAGGGTGAAGCTGGTTTAGGTGAGTGAAGGGGGTGATAGCAGCAAGAGTGACAGAGAAGGTTTACTACAGAGGCCTGCTGTGATGTGCGATTTGGAGACACAGACACACAGCACTGACAAAACAACAGGAAGCTGAGCTGAAGATGGGAAGGTTTTTACAGGGTGACCAGAATGCACAGGATTAGAAATGAGTACATCAGATTGACAGCTCAGGTTGAGAGCTTAATAATTTGCAAATCTTCGATATAGTTAGCAGCATGGTGGTTAGCACCGTTGCCTCACAGCAAGAAGGTCCTGAGTTTAATTTCATACTTTTAATGACTTTTAACTTTAGGTTTTACAGGAAGCAAGTGAGTTGGTGATATGAATCATGTTTTGAAGTTTAATGTAGGTCTTTACCTTCACAATCTAAAAAGCTTTGAGGCGACTCTTGTTGTTTATTAGCACTGTGTAAAAAAATGAATAAAATTAAATTGAATAAAACTGAATTTTCACTTCTATTTTAGTTTATGATGAGCTAGGAGTAAAACTATAGGTGATCAGTAATATTGATCAGTAATAGAAGGTTTAATACAAAAACAAAATAAGATGAATCATTAATCATATAGTTTAACACAAAGTAACAGATATAATCACATTTTCAGCCCAAAATTATAGTCAACATCTAATAACAACAGCACAGTGTGCTTGTTTAAGGCGTGCAGGTGGTGAGAAGCAGCGGGGGGACCAGAGTATGTGCTAATGGGCTGCTCTCAGCACAGACAATAATAACAACAACAAAGTGCAGAGCTGAACGGGCCCCCTTCAACCGTTTCCAAATGTCATTCCAGGCCTGGGTGTAATGAGGCTCAGTACAGAGTTGAATGGTTGGTAATTGCTGAACAGGGGAAATGGTTTGTCACCATAGCTTCCTTTAGTTTCCCAGCTTCCTCTGTCTGTGAGTATGTGTGTCTGTAGACATCTGTCCTCTCGTGTGTCAAATTTCTATCACCAACCTGTAAGCCTCTTGACCTGATTGTTGGCATGCTACAGGGAATGGGCCCAGTGCAGTTACCCCTAAACGATAGCAAAAAGAAAGAAAAAAGAGCTTACGCATAGTTTTGCAGATCAGACCAGCAGATGTCTGAGTTGTCCTGCAGGTGCAGAGGGAAGATATGTTTTTGGCAAGGAATGAGGCGGAGGAAAGATAAGAGGAAAGATTAGAATACTTATAGTAATAAAGTAGTTGGATAAAGCATGGATCACTGCTGCCAGTGGTCACCGATGGTATTGCAGTAAAGATGACTACAGATACCCAAAGAAAATCTTCCGTATAGACCTCTAAACAAGGTCAATATATTATTTTATTTCATGCATCTTCTCTGATAAAAAACATTCCCACATTTTCCAGGATGTAAAGTTATGGGATGAGCAGAAACCATCAAATATATGACAATTAGTCTAAAAACAGAACCTTCAAAACAAATCCCTTCTGCACTGCAGGCTTGTCAGAAAATCTCACATTAAAAAGATGGAAGTTCTGTTCCAAAGTATGAAGACTGCAATACCAGCTCAATGTTAAGTTATTGCTTGTCTTGTTTTTTTCACGTGTAACATGGCGTTCATCAGCAGAGGTAATTTGCAAAGCATGTGGTGCTGTGTCACCTGACGTTTTTAGGACTTTTTGTGTCCTTTAGGTACCCAAAATGCACCACAACAGTGTTCCCAAATATCCCTGTTTGTGTGAACCCCCCCCCCCCCCCCCCCACACACACACACACACAAAAAACAACTTCTTCACACTACTAGATTGATTCATTTTCTAAACAGAAGTTGTCCCATATAATTTACTGGAGGTTTGCAAAGAGCCGCAAAGAAAGGCGACGTAGAATATTTAATCTTAGAGCTTTGGTATTGTAATGAAGTCTTTGCCTGGGTGGTGTGTTTGTAAAGAACAATTTCCATGTCATATTTGATCAAATGTGATGTTGTTGAAAGAGTGCTTCACTAGCGTCTCGAGTGTCTTGGCTGCCTTACACTCTATGTAGTAGCTTCCCAGAAGAAAATCAAACAGATTAAGCACATGTCAGCGACATCAGCATATATAAGAACCATATTTTTTTGAAAATGGATATGCATGTTAAAACTGGCAAGAGAGTTTTGCCTGTGTGAATTGGATGTATGGACTCAACATATCTGCTTCAGTCTCTACAACATGTGATATACAGCTTAAAACTCCACTGAATACTTTTGTGTAGTAAAATGTAATCCAGGGGGATGTTAATGTTAAGACTTTCTCATAATTCAAAAAGACCTTCGGATTTCCTCATCCCATCTATCAGCTGTCCGTTTTCTTTACTGCTTATCACATTGATTGTGACTGTGGCTGGGCCAAGAGGTGGAGTACACCCTGGACATGGTTTTCTCACCTCCTTAAGGAAACAAAGTATTGCTAATTTCACTGAACAGAATCTGCAAATTTACCAAAGTGCAGGCAACAAAGTTAATGTTCAAGATGATAAACAAAGTTGACTAATTAGCACCTAAAAGTGAAAGCATTTGATCTGGTTGAGAGCTTCAGGAGACACTTTCAAATTACTGCTTAGTGTCCCCAACTGATTGCTGGAGGTTGCAGGCTGTCACTGTGAAACCAGTCAGTAAACCTCTATTTACACAAACCTACAGAACTGGCTCTTCTGGTACTATATATCATTATATATAAAATATATATATAATGTTATTGGTTGTTGACAGTTGCATGATTTAATATTATTTATAATAACAAATAAAAACTAAATATATAAATAAAATTACTGCAAAAGGTGAGAAATTGTTTTTGAAATCTACAGTCGAATGAAATGAAGGCATCCACTTGTTTTTCTGATAAGATTAAATTAGTCACTGTTTTTGGAAAGGTAGGTTTTGTTTGTTATTATGCAAATGAGAGCATGGCCATAATTTTCCCATCCAATTAGGTCTATTTCTCTGGTCTTAGTTATTTTGTATCCCTGGCTCTCTTCCACAGCATGTCCTGTTTTGCTCCCCTCACCCCCAACCAGTAGCAGGAGATGGTCACCCCTCCCTGAGCCTGATCCTGCTGGAGGTTTCTTTCTGTTTAAAGAGAGTTTTTTCTTCCCACTGTCGCCAAAGTGCCAGATTTTCTCTGTATTACTGTTCGGTCTTTAGCTTACAATATAAAGCTCCTCAAGGCAACTGTTGTTGCGATTTGGTGCTATATAAATAAAACTGAATTGAATTATTAGCTTTAGCTTTTTAGCAAGACATTATACAAACCCACCATGTGCCTATATTATATGTAAAACTGAACACTTTCAAATGAATTTCAAACATTTAAAAGCCAGCTGGAAAGAACCTTTTCAATCATTCTATGCATGTAATGTTTGGATATGAAAAAAGCTTTCTTTCTGTGAAATCCTTTTTAATTTAAAAACTTGTATAAATACACATAATCTAGCCCCAGTAATACTGTAAACTGCATATGTGCCTGACTAAACATGCAACATCATGGCAGCAAACTCAATTACTTGACTTTCAGTATCCCGAAAATACTGATATGTTCTTTGGTGTAAGATCAGTCTGCGTCATGTATGAGCAGATCTGTCTGTCCAGCATATTGTTATTATGGGCCCGTGTAAAAGAAGGCAACAACTTGGCGTATGAGAGAGTTGCCCAACCACATCTGGTCTTGTGTGTTATTGCAGGTTCATACGCGTGTTGGGTCTCTGCAGTCATGGCCTGTGTGTGTGTCTGGAGCAGAGCTGCAGGTGAACGCCAAAGGCTACCATAATCACAGGTCAGGGTCATTACGTTTTTTGGTGTGTGTGAGAGAGAGGGAAATAGAAGGAGGGTGTTTTGAGGGTGAACAGGTGGTGAGCTGGTGTTCAAAAGCAAAAGAGAGAGTGTCCAAGAGACAAATGGTGCTTAGCTGCAAGTATACCATGAACTGAGTCAGATTTTGGTGGTTCAAATAATTAGTCCAAATTATTTTTATCATTAATTCTAAGTCTATTTGCTTTTATTTATTTATTTTTTTGCACTTGCCAATGAATTGTGACAATCTGCGCTACAGTAAACAGATAAACTTTTTGCAGGTAGCCCCATGAGATCCTACTTTTGTAACACCTCCCTCTCCATCCAAGCTGCTTGCTTTATCATTTGCATTACTGACCTCCTAAAGTCTATGTATTTATTTTACATTTTTAATACTTATAGACTTTTAAAAAGGTCCTGTATGGCTTTAAATGCGCTGTATAGTTTGTAATCATTGTTCCTTTCTGTGTATGCAGTCTGCTTTAGCTACCTCAGTGCTCTAGTGCCACAAATTAAATCCAATGTTACTTAGAATCAGTCTCACTGGAGACCACAAGTGCAGCTCTTTGCAACATTCCTCAGCAAGCTCTTGAGACCAGAAATACCTGGCACTGTGTCTTATGAAATGATTGTTTTAGTGTTTGGTGCCATTATTCTTTGTTTTCTCTCTTTCATCTAATTCAGCTCATTTTCTCTCGCCCTGGATCAAGTACGGCCATTCATCAAAGCAAACTGGTGCATGACTGTCCTTGGAACAATCTGCTCAATAACTGGCAGATATTAGGAGGCTGGAGGGGTAGCAGTAGAATACGTTTGAATTTGTCAGCCAGGCGACTGTGCTTCATGTCCTGTTTGGGAACTTTGTTTTTAACTTTTTTTTGTCTTCAGTCATTCTTTTTTTCTGCTTTTACCCACTAGTAAGATAAAGATGTAGGCCCCACAGTAAAACAAAGAAAACCCAACAATCACACGACCCTCTATGATCAAACACTTGGAGACAGTAGGAAGAAAAAATTCCCTTTTAACAGAAGGAAACCCAGCAGAACCAGGCTCAGGAGACATGACAAAAGACACACTGTTCGAAAGATCCAGAGATGAATATAAACTAATGATTAAATGCAGATGTATAAACACAAGGTGAGTGAAAAAGAAACACATAATGTAAAGCATCATTGGAAGCCCTGAGCAGCATAAGCCTAACGCAGTGCAACTAAGGGAGGATTCAGGGTCATCTGATCCAGCCCCAACTATAAGCTTTATCAAAAAGGAAAGCTTTAAGCCATAGTAGAGAGGGCGTCTGAACCCAAACTCTAAACTCAGGGCTGGTTCCTTGGAAGAAAGGCCTGAAAGCTGAAGGGACTGCCTCCCATTCTGCTCTAAAAACCCTAGGAGCCACAAGTAAGCCTGCAGCCTGAGACTGAAGTGCTCTACTGCTTTTGTAAGTGTGGATACGTGAAGAGTCTTACCATTGTGGATAATTTGGAGATGCCAGGAGATTTGATAAATATTTACAGTATTTGAAGTGTGGGAAATGCAACAGAAAAAAAAATCACATACTGGAAAAGGAACTGGAAATCTGAACCGGTGTGTTTGACAAGAATGAATGATGTTGAATCAATGCTTGTCAGTTCAGTGAAGTAAAACAGAGCTACGCTATAAAACTATAAACTGTCTCATACTCTCCAAGAAATGCTTCTTAAAAAGTTAAGGTGGATGGAACCCATTGTAAATCTACCTAACCTGCTGTATTTCTAAAACAGTGCAGCCCATGCAGATATACTGGTCACATTTGGTAAAAGAATTGCAGTAAGGCCATTTGCAAATATGGGCAGTTTACCCTTAAGACCTAGCTTGAAAACCAAATTTGATCTGGCTGCAGTTTGACTAATCCTTAATCTTCTAAGTGGATTTTCTAGCAACGCCTGAACTTCTACACATGCAAGAAAATAAAAAATAAATAAAACTGGTGTATACAAATAAGAAGGCAAGACATATTAGCAGGTTTACCTTGCACATTGTTGCCTTTAATATCTAATCCACATGGTTACCTTTGGTTTAATTTGTGTGTTTTTGGATGTTGTTTAAGCATTTTTTTTCTCTAGGGATGAAAATGAACTGCAAATTTACCACTACGTTCTACAATGGCTACAAATACAATACAATAAAAGATAGTGTGAAAAATACCTAACTGTGCTTTTGCTTGAAACAAAAACAAAACACTCTCTTTTAGATTCAGGTTCAAGGGTGGGGGAAAAAAAGAACCACCTGCTATATTTAGCATCAGGGCCAATGCTGCCAAACTTTGACCTTTCTGACCCAGGGCCAGGTGTCAGGGGTCAAATGTCATCAAGCTGAAATGACGGTTTATTTTTAGTGCAAACAAGACTGCTATTTAAGGCTACATAAAGAGGCTGGTCAGATAATTATACCACCGATTGGTCGGCTGCCATTTATCCACCCACCATACAGGTCAATTGCAGCCATATGTGGACAGAGTAGGGGGTCTGCCCCACTGCCACCATCTGTGTGTGTGTGTGTGTTTGCATTAATTTTCTCCTGTGTAAATGTTGACATCTTTCCTGTGTTGCAAATGCACACAATTATCGCATCGTCTCATGGATGTATATATATATATATATATATGGCTGCACTGTGTTGATGGAACCATTTCTCTAAGGCAACCTTGTATCACAGTACGTGTGTGTGGTTTATCCGTATAAATCTTAGTATCTCTCAGTTGCTCTGTTGTTATTGCAGCTTCAGCTAACGCTCTTCAATTTGGCTTCAGAACTCAAAACATGCTGTCCACCTTGAGGCAGCTGTCCTCCCACTGTGGTGGAAATCAAATCTCTCTGAAAGGTTTGTTTACGCCGCGCCCTCTCGAACCACCCAGACTCTGGGCTGACGATGACAGTTTACAGTATGTTCCAAGGTAGGATATGGATTAAACTGTCCGCCAGTGTGACTGAAGAGCATGACAGCCACATGAAAGAAAGCACATCAGTATGTCACTCAGTCTTTGAAAAGTACATTTCGTAAGCAAATTCAAAAAGAAATACAGGGATGAGTGTAGAGTTTCAATATCGATGTAACTGCATAATTTAAGAAAACTTTCTCACCTGTGAAATAACTTGAAACAGCTAAGGGTATTACTGACAAAATTATGAAATTATGTCACAGTTTCTTTTTACAGGTTTAACCTTCAATTCTATATTTAGACAAAATAAAATTGCTACATGTAACATGTGAAAGGCCACAGTCAGAGAATGATCAGCAGCAGTTTCAGTTCTGTCTCATTACAGTGATTTTTATATAAATGCTCTGATAAAGTCACAAAGTTAGTAACTTAATGTCAAACACAGAATGTGGCTTGCTGAGCCTCACTGAGCTAAAAAAAAAAAAAAAAAGAATCCAAATAAATGATCACGTTTCTCTGCTTTCAAAAAACCCACCTTATTAGTACATTTTAGGTTTGTACATTGCATAGATTAATCTTAACTCTGGTAAGGTTTTTTTACTTTAATTAATGGTATAAAATGTGACCTTTCCAAAAAGGTGCACAATTAGCTACAGTGTATTGACTAATTTTTCATTTATAAATTTAATAAATAAACCTGTGCCTCCATTTATTGTACTTACAAGTACCTACGAGTTGGAGGAGACACAAACCAAGCCTTAGGGATCTCAAGCTAGTATACTCTGAGTTCTGGTATAAAATTTGCACAAAATCAACATGTGGATCCATCTGCTGTGCAACAGCTCGGTAAATAAGTGAACAGCTAAAAGTGCCCACTCTTACTGCCCATGCAAAGTTTGATCTATTTTACATAAAGATGGATTTCAATTCAGTTCCTTTCAATGTTATTTATATAGCACCAAATCAAAACAATTGGTTCAAGGCACTTTGCACTGTAAGAGAAAGACTCTACAATAATACAAGCCCACAGCTAACCAACCAACCATAAATCAAATAGAAAAAACTTGTCGATGCATGAAAGGTTTTGCTTCAAGTTGGATTAAACAGTCAAAACATAATAATCAAAGAATAAACTAAATATGTCACACAGTTTCTTTCTTTTTGTTTATTTATTTTATGTCTTTTCTGGATCATCATAGCCCACCTCAAAATCTGCTACAGGTATTTGAGTTTTACAGCTCGCAAAAAATGGCTGTCAAAAAGGCACACACACACTGCATAGGTCCTGTAATTGGCACTAGAGGATACACTGGTTTAGACTTTTATTCACATTTCTGAGACGACATTGGAAGTGTAAATGAGACTACTAGTTAATATTAGCTTGTTTGCTCAGCCAAACTGGCAAATATTTCTACATTTTAGTCTTGTAGTTTGGTCTGCTATATCCAAGTTGCTTCACATCCATTAATGGTGTTGTACCAATTCAGCCATTTCATCCTTAAATTGTGCCTCTAGATTAAATATGAAATGGTTGTACTCTCTCCTTCTTAAAGACTTCTTTGTTGAATCACCACAGTTAAAATTCACATATTAATCAAGCAAGCACAGTTTCTTTATTAAATAAAGTAATAAATAAATAAAAGACATTGTACTCACAGTGTAAAAGTAAATAATAAACGGTCATATAACTGAGACGAGTATGCTGGAATAATGTGCGCTGGACAAACAACTCTAAGGTAATTTTCCAAGGGAGGAGAACCTTATGCTAACTATGAGGCATGGTGATAGAGGTGTCATAGTTTAGGGTTTGTTCACTATCTCAGGGGCTGGACCGTTAGCACTCATGGATTTAGCTACTGAAAACCCATTTGTAATCCATTCTTTCAGCCGTTTCCATTGACTGAGAATCCATTCTTGGGCAAGAGGAGGGATACACCCTGGGCAGACTGCCAGTCTAACAGAGGGCTCCATTTAGGATCGGTGCGTTAACAAGATAAATATTCTTTAAATAGGCTAGTAAATCAGCAAATACGCAGCAGCAATATATTTTTTCCTGAACCATGAATTAAGTTTATATAATAATCTAAGGACAACACATTATATTTTTTAATATATGTACTGGTTTTGTACTAGTTTTTATTTAATCTGACCATGAAATTTCCCAAATGGAGTAGAGCTGATTGGGATTCAGTGATACAACAAAAATTTCACCTTTCCAGAAACACTCTATTTCTCTGGACAATCCATGGCCTTTGAACCAGAAGTGGACTTTGCTTTTAATGAAGCTTCTTTCTACTTGTATAATTTTGTAAAGTCTCTGGGCATAAACCTCACTGGACAGCGCCTCTCCCTCCTTATATATTCCAACGAAATCCCAGAGTTTACCCATAATAAATGTCTCTGTGTAGCTGTATGGTATAGTTGCAAAATGTGTTTCCAACTCAGCCAACTTAACTATACTGGTTTCTTGTCACAGCTCAAATTTGCATATTTGCAAACTGCATCATCGACCATGAGCAGTGAGACTATATTGGACAAAAAAAAGTATGGAAAACACCTAGAAAACACATATACACACAGAGCTGCCTGACTGAAGTCCCACAAGACTCTAGAGTTGAGTCATAATTTTTACTTCACAAGCTTTGTAATTTAGGTCTTTCTCTAATTTTGTTTTCTTTGGTTTGTCTTTATTTCATTCTCTTTTCCGTTGTCTCTTTCCCCTTTTAGTTACATCTTATTCATTTGGTTTCTTGATTCTCGGTTTCACTTGTTGCCTTCACTCTCTTTACGACCATCATTAGCTATAACTGCCATTCTCAGTGTATAAATCAGCAGTCAGTTTCACACCAGAGACATGATAATAAGAAATGTTGCTCTTATAGTGGCAGTTTAGTGATTCTAAATATAGCGGAGGACTGTCTCTCTTTAATGACAATGATGGCTCTTTTGTATTAAAAATATAAATAGATATATGACAGCAAAGAATTATATTAAATGGAAAAGACACAAATAAGTGACTGAAAAGGTCGAAATCAGCTTGTTAGATCTGCTATTATAGAAAGAATATTGGCAGCTTCCCCTTTAAAAAAATATATAATATAAATCTATATATTTGTAATATTTGACCCCTGCTTTTTTAAAGATACCTGAGTTCATATTGTATCTCTCTTTTCTCTAACAACATCTGAACCTGATTACAGTTTGAAAGAATAACTTTTAGCACATGACAGCAGGGTCACTTTCAGCAAGGCTGTCTCTCACATGAAAATGAAAAACTCATAGCCTTAGTGGCATGTTTTAATCATTCTACAACTACGAACCTGATGGTCAAGCCTTAAAAAAATAAATAAACCTCACTGAAACTCAAGTTATCAGCTCTGCCAGCGCTGCAAGTATAACCTCATAGTGGAAGAGATACTGCAGATGAGTCATTTTTTGATACAGAAAGACAGGTTTTGGAAATTACTGTTGTTATTTTAAGGCTCTGACGGTTATGGAAGCAGAACTTTGATCACTGAAGCACTGAATTGGTGGGCTTACACCCTGCCAGCATCAAACAGGGAACAGCGACTCTAAATAGAAATAAGCAGGTGGCCATTGGGTGGAGGTGGTGAAACTTTGTTTGCATGCAGCACAAAAAGGTTTGTCAATAACATCGAGAGTAAAAAGAAAGTCTCTATTACAGATTATGAACATGATACCTTTTTGTGACACTACTCATGGCAACTCCAGTTTAAGCTTTAATATCACCAATGAAACAAATACTTATTCTTTTTCTCATGTCTGCACGACTCTGTACAGTCTTTTAAAGAAACTAAGTACAGCCTTAATGCTTCAATCGAGGAATCTAAAGTGTAATTAATCTAATCAAATGCACCTGATTGACTGATCATCAGCTGACCACCTCCACAAAAGCAGATGTTTTGGAAAGTTGCTGGTCCGAAGGATTCAGATGTTTGTTGGCACAAAGACATAAGAGTTGACCAAGAATGGACCTTCTAGCAAATGCACCCAAAGATCAGACTAAGCAACGGTCAGTGAACTAGCAAAATTCAGACTTTTAGATCTCTGTTGAATGTTATATGTTAAAAGTTCCAGACAGTAGGCTACAAATATAAAAACACTGATCAAATCTCTCTAAATCAACAACAGTCAAAAGGGTATCATTCTCTTACAACCAGATATTTTATGACAATGCACCCAACTATTGGTGAATAACCACCACTGTACTCTGTTAGATAAAAAGCACCTCACCTCTTAAATTTGTTAGCTTTGGGAATAAATTGCACACTGTCCCTGTGGAAAGTGGGCTGCAACTTGAAATGCAGCAGAAAATTAACATATATCATGTGTTTAATATACCATGGCTGCACTTTAGAAATGCTTGACTATACTAACAAAAAGTATGGAGCCATTCAAACATGTATTTTTGTGCTAGAACTGGCAAAAATTGTAAATTGTAATTTTAACCTAATTTGCAAATGATCATAGCTTCATTTTAAAATGGTTTGATTTCAGTGTCAATGTACAGTGTAGATCCTGGCTCTTCAAACTCCATCCACTATGGCTTGTGATTATGGTTATGTAAACAGTTATAATGACAGTTAAAAAAAATTCTTTGTTTGTTCATGCTCCATAAAATTAAAATGACCTCAGTTGCAACAATGAATGCAACAACTTATTGTCATATTGACTGACTCCTTTAGAGGCAGTGCAATGTCGAAAATTTAGGGCAGGGTGTAAACTATTGCAAGGACATGTTTGTGCAAGTTCAAATGTTTGTGCTAGAATGAAACTTGTCTTTTGAGAGTTCTGATATTAGTCAGAGGCTGAACTAAAGATAAACGCCTCCATGGCTTGCTACAGCTAAAGTTGGTACAGTTGATGGATTGATGGAAGCTAATAAACACAAAGAATCCAGATGCCAAATTCTCACAAATGGGCCAAGGCAAAAATAATAATTAAAACTGCCTTCCTTGCACAGCTTTCTATTACATTTTGTATTGAAAGAGTCAATCTGCTGTAGCAGAATCTCCAATAAGAAAAACTAAGTGTTCAGAGGGGAAATACAAGTTTGCAATAGTTCCAAAAAATATTTTGAATCAAAGAGGAAACTGTTGTATGTTGTGTTCTAAGGTTGTGCTGAGTTCTACTTTGCCCACTGATCCCTATCAACCAAACAGACGGCTGGCGCTCAGTAGCTCAGCTTCCGCAGTAATTACTGTGTCCCCCGAGACACTGGGAGAAACTCAGAGCATAGGCAGCTTCTCACTGGGTGCACGAATGAGTGAGTAAGAGTGACTGTGCATGGGGGGAGAAGGTTGCTATGTGTAGATAAGATGCATGTACATCCTTACTGTATGCTACAATAGGAATGCGTACTTGCACTTGTGTGTGTATCAAATGTGTTTCTGCTCTGAAGTGAAACCCCAGAGAGACTGTGCCAGAAAATTGAACTTACCCACAGAAAACTGAAAATACCCATAATCCCCTCATTTGCCCACATAAGGTATTTAGTTTCCCCTTTTAGAAACGGCCCCCAGCTCCCAGCCATCTGAACACTGAAAGCTGATACACACTGAGGTTAAGCCAGTGAGACAGTAACCAGTGTGACAAATATCTGATGTGTCATAATTGCGCTTTCTTCCATTAGCCTTGTAAAGTAGGTGGGGACGACCTGAAGGGCAAAGCAGGCGGCGTGATTGGTGGATTAAGGTTAAATTGCTTGTAGAAATATCTGTCATTGGATCTGCATCCAGTCCAGTGTGTCTTAGTGAATTATATTCTGGGGTTTTAATAAATAAATAATGAATGATCAAAATATTTTGCGACATAATACATGGTATGTAGAGTCTGTGGTTTTGAGAATCCTACATAAGTCATTTTTGCAGCAGCCCTGAACTTTTCACCGAGCAGAGGTGCACAAGTGAGAAGGCGTATGTGTGATACAGTTGGATTGCACATTAGTCAGTTTTTAACCTGCTGGCTCCTTAGTAAAGAGTCTGTGCCATGTTGTATTGCGCCAGTGTGCAAATAGCACAACTAATCGTCCGTTTCATTCACCACTAGCGTCATGTGCTTTGCTTCCTGCACTTTATCCGGGCAGCTCCCTCGCCTAAATCACACAGAGTACTTCGAACACGTCTGAAGTGAACCATTTCCAGCTGTGTGCTTCATGTGAGAAAAGGACTGCAACAAAAATATCATTACCCGTTTTTCAACAAAATGACCAAGTTCGTGCTATAAAGTACTCTGATATTTTATGTAATGTGGAAGCCCCAGTACCTAACAACAGAAATACTCCATTGAAATCAAATGAAGTACATGTTATTTCCAGTGTGAATCAAAAATCACCATCCATCCATCCATTTTTGTAACCATTATTTAACTGGAATTGCAGGAGTCTGGAGCCTTTTCAGTTTACATTAGGCAAGAGGTGGGGTACCTCTTACCTCCAGGAGAGGCTGCCAGTCTATCAGAAGGCTAACACAGACACAGACAGCCATTCTAACTCACATCCACACCTACGGCCAATATAGAAACACCAATTAAACATGGACATCTTTGGACTGTGGACAGAAACTGGAACACCCGGAAAAACAGAAAAAGAACAGACATACACAGTAAAATGTGGCAGCTGTGGCTCAGGAAGTAGAGCGGCTCTGTGGTTTGATCCAAGGCTCCTCCAGTCTGCATGTCAAGGTGTCCTTGGGCAAAAGATTGAACCCCAAATTTTCCCTGATGTATCCACTGGTATGTGACTAAAGAATAAAGTGCCGTATGAGTTGATGGGTGAATGTGGCTTGTACTGTGAAAGTGTTTTGAGGTCACAGAGTCGTAAAGCTATTTAAGAAGCAACCCAAAACATACAAAGTGGACACAAAAACTGGCCAGTGCACTCAGATAGATCTTCTAAAAGAGTGTACATCACTACGTAATTAAGGTCTCCGTATAGTTGTAGAGCAACAGCATAATGTGACAGTCAACGCAGACATGAATGAGCCTTCACACTCAGCATAGAAAGTGCTTTAAGAACTGAGATTTTGGGAAGAAAACGATTATTTGATTTAGCTGGATTAGGACTAAATCACAGGCTATTAATTACCCAAAGCAAAAAATTGTAAAATCATAAAATCTAGTTTTATGTTATGCTAACATTTCTGCTTTATACAGTGTGTCGAGATGGAAAACTAACTTTTCTGTGCCGGCATGCAATACTGAGTGTGTAAAGCCATATGCAGAAACGTGTGTGAAGCGCAACAGTGCATGTGCACTCATCAAAGTGTGTTTTTCTTCAACTAATTGCTGAGAGTTTGGAGTCAAGGCTCAAGGATAAGATAAGATGGCAGAAACCAAATGCTGCTGCTGTCGGTAAATAACCACGCAACTGCAGCTTTCCTTCCTCAGAATCCAAGTTTCCCTGTTGGTCCGTGCATCGAGTGAGTGACCGACTCTGAGCTATTCTGCAAAAAAGAAAGAAAGAAGATACATTATGAAATTTCAAAACTGAATTGGCATAAACTGAAGCAAAAGAAAGCATTTGTGAGGGAAGCATTTCCTTTTCCCAGTCTTGAAAGATAGGCTGACTTTGTGCAGATACAGGGTTTTTTTGGGTCCGACAATGGCGAGAAGCATCTGGTAACACTTCTGCGTAATTGCTGCTGAGAAACCCTGAAGATCTGAGAGGAGAAGAAAATTCCAACATGTTTTTCCTCCGTCCTTCTCCTGCCCCATTCGCCTTGTCTTGGAATTTCACCGGAGTTTGGGCAAAAACAAAAGAGACGGGTGTTCTAAGTGAAAAAAAAAAAAGAGAAAAACTCTTGGATTAAATACAAGGAGGGTGTTTTTCAGCAGCTTTTCAGGGTGTGTGCACTCAGGAGGAGATTTACAAAGTGCAGCCGTGACAAGAATTAAGTTGGTACCAATTTCTTTTGTTGCAGTCACTGCTCCTTCTAGCTAACTGAAAACAAATGAATTTTAATGAATAATTGCTCAAACTTGAACTGATGTCTTTTTGTGTTTTGGCAGCACTGTGAGCAAGCAAAGTTCTGAGGTTTCATTACTACCTGTCATTTATACAAATTGGGTACTTTTTTTGAGTGTACTTTTCAAAAATATGTTTATCTATCTTGACAAATGGACTACTAAACATAAGAAGTGAAAAAATGTCTGCTACTCTTGTTTAACTGCTCATAAAAACAAAAACTTTTAACATTTTTGATCAGTTTTTAAAACATATATAACAGCTTTTTGTCAGTATATTATAATGTTGTTGCACTGCATTAATAGTTGAATTTCACAGAAAGTCTCCTCATCCGCAGAATGATAAGTGTTGTGCAAGTTTTGCAATATTATATATGCATTAGATTTTTTTTCCGTTAGTCGTCGTGCAAACCTTGTTTAAAACTAGCTAACTAATTACTGGTTTAAAGAGCTTCAGTATGAAAAGTCTTCATTATTTATTGCCCATGGTGGCATTTACACATTTAATTAATATTGTACTTTTTTTTACTTAAGAATTCATCCTTTGATGCCGATGGGTGTGTTGAAGTCCTCAGACTGAATATTTTCTCTATCATTTGTTCCCACTGACCCATTTAATCAATCCTGAACCAAAGTAAAAGTTTTCACTTCAGTAATATTAATTTTTGTTGTTGTTGTGAAGCACTAATCACTAATGTGCCTGCCTTCCTGGGTGTTCGGCTGCTGTACTTTACAGCGCTTTCCCACGCTGTCAATCTCAATACTGACATCATTACTCTAGTCCAAGCATCTTCTTGCCCGCCTTCTTTGAGCCAATCAGCCTCCGCTTCACGTGCTTTAAATCTGTGCTCTTCATCATGCTTCCTTTCAGACTCTCAGACTTTCAGACTCTCTGTTCTAAATGCTATCACCGTTGGGATTTTCATTCTGCTGTGATGGGTCATTGGAGTCTAATCGCCAAATACATTCATTTCTCTATCTCAATAAATCATCTTGAATTCTTCCAAAAATCTCTCCTTATAGAAACTGCTGGTGAGGATAAATATAAATGAACACAATTGTTCCTTGAATCCTTGCCAATGATGATATACCTGTAGATATAGTAATATTTTGAATTTTTATATATTTATTTATTTTATTTTTATTAATTTCATTAGATATTTTTCTTAAAACTCTTATTTTGAAATTAGCCATAAAGCATTTACGA
Source organism: Pelmatolapia mariae (assembly GCF_036321145.2). NCBI lineage: Eukaryota > Metazoa > Chordata > Actinopteri > Cichliformes > Cichlidae > Pelmatolapia > Pelmatolapia mariae. Next base: position 5,608,304 of record NC_086230.1, on the reverse strand, counting down.
GAAAGTACCGCCAGGTTCTAACTAGTCACTGGTCCATTTTCTTATCCGGGTGCCGGTCACAGGAGCAGTAATCTAAAATCAGAGACACTCAGATTTTCTTTTGCCCTAGCCACCTACTTTAGCTCTTTTGAGCCTAGGACATTCCCAAGCTGGCTGGAAAGACAAATTCATCTAGGAAGCACCCAGATGTCATCCTAATTGCTCAACAGACCCCCGTAACTACAGACAATGACTACAGCTCTGCCTGTCAATCTCTCTGTCTCCTACCTTGTGAACAAAAACCTGAGATACTTAAAATTCTCCATGTCCTTCCCTCAGCTCCTTCCTGACACTTTTCCAACTAAGAGCCATGGCTTCAGACTTGGCTACAAACCACCCCAGTGTGAGACGGGGGTCCAATGAAACTAAAATCTTGTAGACTTGGAGACAACTAGAATAATCCAACTACAAGAACTCAGGCTCACAAATGAGTGCGCAAAGAAACAATGTTAAGCTCTAGTTTCCACAATGACAGCGCTAAGACTGTGCAGTGTATCCATGGACTAATGTAATTAGTACATTGCAATAATGTAATGTAATTACTGAATTTGAGAAAAAGGAAAACTTTAAAGGTCTTGCTTAACAAACTACAGAAAAAACTGTGCATATGTCAGTTAAACATTTCTGCAGTTTTATAGAAAATATGATGTGAAATAAAAGACAGCACACCAAAAGCAAGAAATCTTATCCTATTTCAATTTGGATGAGTTCCACTTTAAGGTAATCTTCCCATGTAATCTGCACTGCTCCCAGCATGGCGATTTATAGGTCTTGCTGTGGAAGTTCTAATTCACGTCCAGTATGCAAGATGGGTAAGGCACAGGAAGAAATGCTATAGATTTTTGTATCAATCTCATACCAAGTAAATATTTTGCCAGTACCAATGCTGATACTTCTAACTTAAAAAGGCAGGTTTAGGGGAGAACAGTGTGTCATGACTTATGAGATGAACTGTCTGCAAATTGTGAACACATTTAAATGACCCCTAAATCACTGTGATTTTTACTTTCTATAAAAACAGAGTTTTTTGGAGACCTGGACTGTGAATGTGCCTATCTCTAAAGGACTTTGGGTCAACTTTGATTAGAAAAGCCTCAATCCTACTGTGCTAGTATCACTTCGATAATAATGTCAGCATTGGGTTTTTTTGTTTCTTTGTTTTTGTTTCTTTGTTTGCCCTCAGTAAAACTTTAAGATCCTAACCGAATGCAACCAGAATATGCAATTTTGGTGTTTTTTTAAAAAAATCATTTATTTCATTGTTTCATTCCATTTCACTAATACCCAACAATAAAACAGAGTGGGGAGATAGGGGTCTTTTTTACTCTGGAGTAAGATATCCTGTGACTCAATCTGACGGGCTGTTTAGCTCACAATCTGCCTCGTAGTGACATTTTAATCATGAGATCACACGGTTGGACAAAGACTAGACCTGCTTTCAACACACACAGACACTGACCACACACACACACAGATACAGCCCGCAATCACCAAAATAAATACTTTGTGCCCACACCTAACCACATTTCACCAACATAACCAACCACACCAATGAGCCCACCCTGACTCTGCATCCAAATCTGCCAGCCCAACTGACTCTAATTTACTGTTTCAAGTCTCTGTGTGGCACCAGGGTGGCAGAGTGGCAGGGTGGCACCACTGGGGATTTGTGGGTGTCTCCGTTGCTGTGGGGGGGGAGGGCGGCATGTGCCCACAAGCTGTCTGCCAGGCATCAAAGACCGCTTTCATTTTGTTTGGTGAAAAATGCTGATTTTTACACACTGTCACTTCTACTGAGAGCTTTGGGAATTACTGTTCTTAAGATGGGGTTTAACCCGTTATCACTTTTGTTGTACAGTTGCCAGAAATCTGCATGAATGCTGGCAAGAATGTGGATACCTGTTTTTTTCCTTTTCAAAATAGTATTTATAGCAATGGAAATGCTGAGAGAAGAAAAGAAAAGGGTGGTCTTTGGAAGAGAGGCCGCGAACCACTCAAAACTAACAAAGAAGTATCTCTAAAGTTCTTATCCAAAATAGTTAGTTTACCAAAATGACAAAAAATTTACCTTATCCTCCAGAGCACTAAAGGGAATTTAGTGCTCCAGCATCCAGCAGGATGTACGATTTAAAATTTCATACAGAAAGAAAAGAGAAAAAAGAAGAAAGCTGCTGTTCATTTCTGATATATGCACATTGTCTCCATTGGCGCTGGTGCCATGATATAGCAGTATAGGATCCCAAGAACATATGGCCATGTTTACAAATTCAGACAAGACCGCATAAGGAGGTAGAAACTTCCTAAGATTACTAGAAGATTGTAATTTGTGGACCTTTTACTAGCACTTGGGGAAACCTTGTGACAGGACCAAAAGCTCACCCCATCTGTCAGTTTGACATGTCGTAATGTCAAAATACTAAACCCAAGACAAATAAGGCACAGTATGCATGCTGTAAGGAACAGTATGAATGTGTGTTTGAATGCAGCTTGTAGAGAGAATATGCTTTTGAGTCTGTTTACCTTGTGTGTTGCATTTTCTTTGCTTTTAAATACAGTTTGGTTAGATTTAGGAAAAGATCATATCTTTTGTTGACATTTTTTTAACTCTGGTTAAAAATATAAAGATACATAAAGGTCCCCGGTGCATTCAGATGACAAGCGTTCCTGATCAAGAGTCCAAATGTTACACACTGGGAGTTAGACTGGACTCAATATTGGTGAGGCAGCAATAGTTAGTAAATCTCAGGTCTACTGAATCCCAGGTTTACATGTGAATAGTGGAAGTATAGATTGGTATTGGATTTGATCATCACCAGGGCCTCAAAAACTATGAGTTAACTCTGAGATGAGGGAAACTAAGAGTTTTCTCTTCCAGAAAGAGACTCGGTGACTGGGGTAAGAGACCCTGTCAAACTAACCTGCCTGCTGTTAGTTTCTCTCTGACTCCTCCACTCCTGCTGCACAAACTGACAGCCATTTAGCGTTTAATTTCCTCATACAAACAGTCAATGTCAAATCACATATCTGACTGCATAATTATCTCATACAAACACTATAGTCACACTATTGAAAACGGTGGTTGGAAAGCACAGCATGATCAAAAGTTTTGGAAATATGTGCGATTAACTTGCAGTCTTGTTATCTTCAAAGTGGTAATTCGAGGATGGGGTCGATGTCTGCGAGTGTCAGCTGCCATCATCAAACCAACTTATGGATAAAATGGATCAGTTTGCAATTGAATGGGGTCAAGTTGGCAATTACATCCAGTCTGTTTCCAAATCACAACAAGGTACTTTATATTGTAACGTAAAGACCCTACAATAATCCAAATCCAGGCTAACAGATTAGATGTGATAATCTTCAGAAATCATAACATTTCTCCACAAAGATTGATTGATGTAGTTACTGCATGACAGTAATTTAACTTCAAAGTAACATGAACACTGTATAATAGACACAATACAAACACATACAACCAACCAGCAATTGGCTACTGGCCAAGTTTCCAGTTGCAAAGTGATGCATTGGAGACAAGTTGTGCTCAGTGTTGCAGTCCGACTCAGATTGTTAGCAACACGTTGGCAATCTGTGTTAATACATTAGACAGCAGTTATTTGCAAACCGTCACCAATCTGTGTGAGAATGATTGCAGCCAGTATGAGTTGGATCGTAAGTGTTTGAGGACAGTGTGTTCGACCTTTGGGTGACCTTTTAGGACTAACAAGTCCCTAAAAGTACTTGGAAACTGTCGCTGAATGTGAAAAAATTCAGTGCGCTCCTATTTTTACTGTAGTGTCACTGAACCGTTGGCTTATTATTTCTTAACATGAATTTTTTGGGCCATCAATTTGTCCTTAACATGACAGCAGAGCTAGTGATCACTGAATATTTTATACTGACTTCAAATAAGATGTATAGATTGTATATTTCTAACTCTGTGACTCTGGAAAGTAAAACATTTATCAAGTTGTCCACCAGTTCATAAATCACTGATCAGTGAATAATTTATTAGTTAAGTTGTAATCGCTTGGATCTCTAGTGATGGTAAAATATGTCACACTGTAAATATATGATGTTGAACAGCATTTAATCAATATCTACAAATGTAAAGTTTCAACGTCATATCTGCAGTTGTTGTCACCTGCCTCCTGTCTCTGTCCACTTACAGCTGAATGGTTTAAATGTAAACCATTCAGCTTACTAAGCCAAATGAAAATCTGGTTGGATTCCAGCTTTAATCTGTTAAAGAAAATTCCACTTTTCATCTCTCTCTCTTTTTTTAAAGATATGATGGTCAGCACTGATGGAGATTTACATTTCAGCTCAGCTGGATTCAAATTGAGGCTCTGCTCTTTACTTATTCATTATAAAATCCACGCAGAATATGCACAATATGCATGTGCTTAACTTAGGGTGACCGTACTCAGAGTAAACTTTCTGTAACAGGGCCCTATATAGTTTGTCAGTTGGTGCTGTAACAGTTTAAACATTAATGTTAATTTTCCATCTTTAGCATGGGTTGTAATTTTGATATAATTAAGTTAGTTGCCATCTGTTCCACTGTTTAGGTAGCACTAGCTGTGGGAATTTTTTTAACCTTTGCTACTGTTACAGTTGTCTTTTGACAGCGCTGACTTTCATCTTTTACACAGGGTGACTGAGCAGGAGTTGATAATTCCCATGATTAGAAAGACTTGGGTAGGAAGCAACAAGTTTTCACAATAAAAGCATGACTGTACTAATTAATTACTGCTGTATAGCTTAGCTTTGAGTGTATATGCTCTGATGCCAAGCAAAATATTAAAAACAACCTACCAGCAATATGACTCCACAACAAAAACATTACAGACACATATACATTTTCAGTGTTGCTGTCTTATCTCTAAGAAATGTTTTCTGTTAAAATTGTACGAATGTCTTGATTGGTGTGAATTTATCAAAGCACAAGATCAATTAGTTCCAGTGATTTAGAATTCTATGAATATTCCAAAAATATAAACTGAATTTTAATTATGTTTTTTATTTTTTGTTTTGTTTTTTGTACCCATTTGTAATTCCCATTAAAAGACCAAAATCTGCTTTTATAACCTGAAAGTAGAACCAGCGCCTGATGTTTTCAGCTACCGAAAAGTCACAGGTCCATAAAATATTTATATGGTTTTTTTTTTTTCCTTTTTCTTGTTTATTAGCAAATGTTCCTTAAACAGGAGCAAATATTTGACTGGTTGTATGACTTTCAGGTGTAATTACTAATTATCTTTTGATCACTGATTAGCATTTACAGTACCAGGATGTGGAGTTAAAACAAACTACAGAGTGTGCGTGTGTTGATGGAAATAAAGTAACATGTCACACTGCAAGATCTGGCTTCTTCAAGTGTTTTAATTTTTTGTGAGCTCAATGGTATATTAAATTATATATTGGTGGAAACCTCAGATTCTCTGAAATTTCAAAACTGTTTTCATGGCTTGATATTAGTAAGGGTAAGAGACAATGTAAGCTGGAAAAATCAACCTGACATTTAAAAGTTTTAAGGCACCGAAACTTAGTAGTTTGCTCCATTGACCAGATATTTCATATTATAAAAACTTTGTCTGTTTTAAGCTGAAATATGTTGATTTTTCTTATTTGTCTGTGCTTTGAATGATACAGTTATTTAACCATGACCAAGTCAAAATTAATACATACTTTTAATTACATTATTTTAAAAGAACTTTATGATCAAAGCTTAAAAAAATATTCAAACTCATTAATACTTACCCCTGACACGAATAAGATTTTAGATCACATTTAGCCATTTAGAATATCAATAATAACACACTTGTGTTAGATCTATATGTTATACTGGAACAAATTTCTCTTGTTTACAGTCTAGTGTGTTTAAGGAACATGAAACTGTAGTACCGAAGAAAAATTGCCCCATTACACCCACTGTTGATGGATCTGTACACACACAAACTGCTGCCTGTCTAATCAGGGATGCTCTAAAGCTCTAATTTTATCTGCCCTCTCAGCCTCAGAAGGATGGAGGACCACTTGCACTCTGTGATTAAATGACTGCCCACACAAACAGACAGACACATGTGCAGTCAGGCAGACAGGTAAGAAACAAGCAGGGTAAGCATGCAGGTGGGCAGAGACAGACAGGTTTGGTCTTCATTACTACAACCACAGGCTTTTGGGGTAAATTAGTGTTTCTGTGTGCTTGCACAAACAGGAGATCTTTACCTACAGTAACTGGAGGATTGTTGCAGTGAAACTTGTAAGGTTGTACAAAGGTTCAGAAAAACCTTGTTTTCTGGATCAGTGTGTTACAGATAGAAAAGGTGATGCAAATATGGTGTATGGGCAAAAGTACTGGGCCATACCTCTTGATCACTTAATTAAAACAATGCCATTGAAGTTGTTTTTTTGGAGTTGGCCTGATTCATTGGTTTCAAGTTTCAGTGAAGGGAAACTGTAATGCTTCAGCTTACCAAGACACTTGAGATAATTCCACGCTTCCAACTTTTATGGAACAGTTTGGGGAAGGCCTTTTCCTGTTCCAGCATGACTGTTCTCCCATGTACAAAGCACTTTATAAATGCTCTGGAGCCAGCCAGTCAAGTTCTTCCACTTTGGTATAGAATAATGTTGATTGGCCAGCTCAGAGCTCTGACTTAAACCCATCAAATACCCTTGATGTGAGCTAAGACAAAGATTGGTGTCAGTCCCTCCTGGCCAGCATCAATGTCACTCACACTCTCCTGGATGAATGGGCAGATTCCCACAGACATAATCCAGAATCTTATAGAAGGCCATCATAGAAGAATCCAGGCTGGAACATATGCAAAAGGGGGACCAATTCAGACTGGGATGCCAACAAACTCCTGTAGGTGTAATGTCTAGGTGGCCCAATGCATTTTTCCATCTAGTGTATTTTAGACCTTTTTAGGTTATATTCTAGGATTAATCTATTTTCCTCCATAGAGGTTCTCTCACAGTGGGATGAATGTTTAATTGAGTCAGTCTCAGTCTGAATACTCTGCTTGGCATGCACATCAAGTCAAAGGGTCAAACTTGTTTGGACATGAACTATTAAGAGGAGAGCTTAAGTACAACTCCCAAGAACCAGTTTAAACAACCTTGGTGCCAATGAAGCAATAATGAGGATTAAAAGTCACTCAACTAAGCTGTTAATAGCAATCTATTGACTCCCTTAGCTGTTATTTTGGGAAGTAACAAAAATGCAGAACATTGTTTAGCTAACTTTTACCCAAGTTCCAGCATACGCCTCCTGGAGTTTGTGTTTTTTCCCTGTATGCTGATCCCCCAATTATCATCAAATCATCAACAATATATCACAGTGTTTCAACCTATCTGCCAAGTCAAAATAACAGAAGCAGGGGGGGTGTTTAAGCCAAAGAAATGGTGAACTTGTTGGAGACTACCAGTATTTCGGGTGGTTTTGCTAGCAGTCCTTTACATGAGTTTCATGTGGGAAGTCTTTACATAAACCTTTATGAACAAAACATCCCCACAAACAGTCCTGATGTAGAATTTTTAAGACCGATGTTCGACCAATATTTGATGATTTAATCAAATATTGGTTAAATCAATTGGCCAACATATCAATTGGCCAGTTGATATGTTGGTCAATTATTCTTCTCTTTAAGACACACAACACACACACAAATTTCCCTATCATTTCTTATTAACACGTATTTATAAGTCCTTACTAGGGTAATATGACACTACAGTTTAAAACCAATCCTGTTTCATGGTCACAACAAGTTGAAGCATAGCATGGTTGAAGCATGGTTGAAGGGTGTTTCGCCAGTCTCTTCCTCACTTTTCTAATTTTCATTTACAGGTAGTTTTAAATATTGATAGCAATATAGAGCTAATGTCGCAAATATCAATTAATCACAAATGATGAAAACGTCATTGTTTGTGACAGATTATTCCGTTTTTCTACAGTCAATCATAAAGTTTATGAAAATCCAAAAGAGGGGTGGAGATGAAATGGGAATATAATTAAGCTGTTAGTTTAAGAAATCAGAAAATCAGATTTTTCATCTTTACAACAATTAGTTCGTTCAGTTCATATTTTAACAGATTATATATTTATATTACTATATAAAGGTTTTTCTATGGCTATAAAAACACAATTGCTAATCTATAGGAAGAGCTGAAGAAATATGAAAGTTATTTGACATTAAAAATATTGATCACAAACTCAAAGGGACATTACAAATGATGGGGTCCTATTTATTAATTATTTATTAATGAGGGACTGTTTTATGTACCTAAAAAAACCCTACATGCACATAACCTTAAAAGTGGTGCACAAGTTCTCCACTGCTAATCAAGTGAAACTAGTTATGATCACATGAGGATTAGTTTATTGGCAGTTTATTAACTAGTTGTAAGTATTTTCTTTATTATAGGATCGTCTGGCTGATGTCTGGCTTTAAAAAAACTATAAAATAAGAGTTCACAGAGACATCATCACAGTGCTTGTTCTGTTTTCAGCCAACAGCTCACAAACAGCTATCCATAAAAACTCAGATTTATGAAGTTGGAGCAAAAAAAGTTGGCATTTTTGCACTGAAATGAACCAAACCACTCGGGTTATTTTCTGTAATAAACACTTAATAAATTGAAAGATCTACTGACACGACTGTAATTTCTAACATATTATCATACTGTAGAAACTCTTCAAATATTCTGTGTGCACAATGGAGGATCGAGCTACCTACAAAATACTAAATAGTAATCTTCCACCAGGAGTTGAAGTATATTTATTTGGCACATTTGTTTGATTGAGCAAGCCCTTGACTACATCCCTGCTGAGCGATTTGAGCTCTGTGAGCTTTAAATTGCTGACAGAACCAAACGTTTGTCATTTTCCAATTCTTCAAAAGCAAAACAATTTTATTTTAGCACAGAAAAAAACACATTACAGTTTTGTAGTTTTATGAAAAGATTTTAATGATTTCAAGATTCTTAGTGAAAACACTCAGCTGTATTAACAATGATGAATAGACTGAGAGTTCCACACTTGCCCTCATCTAGACCTAATTATAACCTAAACCCCAAACTTCAAACTGCTCCTCAGAGTAAGGGCAGAGAAGTGAGAACCAGATAAAAATGCCTTAAATGCCCACAATTTTGTTGTACATGTATAATGACAATAAAGGGCTATTCTATTCTATTCTATTCTATTCTATTCTATTCTATAACCAGCCACAGTGTTTCTGCCACTGGATTCAGGGTGTTACATTGATTTGCATTCCTTTTAAAGTAACTTTACTTCACACAACCTCAAACTTTAAACTTTAGTCTCCATATTAACACTGAAAACACTTTTTCCTTCATCTGGGTGTATGTTCTGGCCCCCAAAGGTAAGTGGCTCCCCTATGTATGACACTGTAAATAGGTTTATGTCCCCAGAACAGAAGTACATATGAACAAAAAATCACACACACACACACACACACACACACACACACACACACACACACACACACACACACTAACATTAATTTTATAGATTTGACATAAGCACTATTTGTTCAGACTTAATTTTTACACATCAAGTCTCTAAATTATGGAATATTGATTTCTGCTCAAAAAGGAATTGTGGTCATCAGTGTCCCCATAGCGTGTCTAGTACATACACATAACTACATGCACACATACTACAGCCCTGGTGTCTACTGCCCTCTACTGTTCATTCCAGTAGTTACATTGTGAAAAGACAACTACCAGTAAGGACAGTTCAATTCAGATGCACACTGTTTTGATGAAGCAGATTCAGTGTGTTCAGTATCAGCATGTTTGATGAGTTGGGCATAACTAATACTGGACTCCATTAGCTTTTGAGTATATGACTTATAGCTTTAGTAATTTAAGCTGGTTCTAGCTCCAAGAAAAATACTGTACCACGTTAACCGTTATCAAAAAAACGTTTTAATATGTACGTCGGCCTTTGCTGTATGATGCATTTTTTTCACTTAAAATAATGCAAGTGGTACTGCAAAGAGTGAAATGCAATCCTGTAAGTATCTGAACAACTTCTGCTACAGCTCCTCTTGTTTAAGGTTTAAAGCAACAAGTTCTTCACTGTGATCTTTATTTAATCCCAGTGAAGAATCTGATGATATTTGCGCCTTGAGGCGACTGTTGTTCTTTGGGGCTATATAATTAAAATTGAATTGAACTGAGCTGAATTTGGTAGGGGCTAATCCACTATGTAATAGATCAGGGGAATTCAGTGTTTTGATTCTTATACCAAAAACAGTGTTAATAATGCACAACACATTAGTGTCTCATCAGCATAAATGCTCATATAGTCACACGAAACATACTTAGCTGCAATGTAGAAATATGTAGGGATATGGATAGTCCCCATATTATAGAAGATTTTAAATGCCTAGATAAAAAGAAAGATATAAAGGGAAATATAAAAGTCTGATATTTAGTATTTAGTATAACTGTATTTTATGGCATTTTATAGTTTTTTTATTTACAAATTTCAACTATTCAGTACAACGTCTGTATTCTGAAAAAGTAAGAGTATCACAGAATAAAATGTAAGACTGCATATAAGCTGCATTCAGTGTAAGACAATGTTCCTATGAATTGTAATAAGGGAAGCATGAAGGAGGCAGAACTACCCACTTAAAATACAAGTATATTAATACTTGAATACAGTCTTGTAATACACATATTTATTTCCTTTTTTACCCTTTCCAACTGCTACAAAGATACTATATTATAACAACAATGTTTATTTGTAGCAATTTAATGATTGTTCCCTATCAAATTATGTTATCAGTTAAAAAAAATGTTTCCAAGCAATATTTTTTAACAAAAACAAACACATTTTAAAAACAATGTTTAAATCGGGACCTTTTTAAAAAGATGTTTTGGTGTCCGCTGTGTAGAAGAACTAGAAGAGTTACACATGAGGAAACTGTCCATCCTTCACCCTGAGGGGGGACAGAGGAAGGAATGTTTTCCCCTCACACAAAACCTTTGATCTCACACCCCCTAATCACTTCCTGAAGATTATACAGTACGTGCACCTCCGCACTGCCCACACTGTGCTTGTGTGCGCAGCGTGTGTTAATGCCTGAAGGCAACCAGGGCAGATGTAGTCTTCTAGCCTGATGACAGACAGAGATAGGGAAGAAACAGAGACAGAAGAATGATGTCATCGTTCATCAAAGAATGAAAACCAGGAAGAGTTTTAAACACATTTAGCAGTCGCGCTGAAGTGCATAAAATGTGTAAACTAAAACTAAAAAGAGTCAGCACATTTTTAAGCCACAAACACTTGGAAAAGAGTTGGAAGTGCTGGTAAAGTCATTTATCCCAGTCGTCAGTATGACTTTGGCAGGTCTTCGTACTATTATGGTTTGTGGGGGCAGTGAAGGCATCTCAGGAATAGCAGAGTCAGAACTGAGGATGCAAAAGTTAGTAGGACCTTTGCAAACTCCTACTGTGTGGCTATTATCTGTATTTAATTTTATTTAATTTTAATTACTGTACAGTACTCTGTTTTTGGTAACTATTGTCCATGATGTAAATATGTAAAAATTTGTTTATGTTTCTGTTCTGTGTCCTGTGTACTGTTTTTTTGTATATGTGTTTTTCTTGCTGCTGTTACAACCAAATTTCCCCTTGTGGGACAATTAAAGGATTATTCTATTCTATTCTATTCTATTAAAGCCAACAAAGGACTATTAAGAGACACAAAACACAAACAGAACTACTTAAAATGATATCAAACCAAAGCAAAGCAACCACAAATATGAGCTGTGCTCAAAAACTAGTAAAATAATAATAATGAATGATATATGATATAAATTTGGTTGCTATCCTCTTTTCTATCCTCTGTGCAGTGGTCCTTACAGGGTTTTTGTGCTGGAAACTAACCAGCAAGTGAAAGTAAAAGCTAAAACTAAGTGACAATGATATTAGACCCATGTTTTTACACCGCAAGTATAAAAACACAGGTCCAAACCATGCAGAGACTATAGTGTTCAGGCTGATTAACCTGTAAAGGTAAAATACACATTGGGTTACAGGCTGCTTGCATATGCACATTTATGATTTCACCACAGAACTTCAAAACTTTGCATAGAACACGCTTTAACTTGTCTGTCAAAGTGATTCAGCCTTCATGTTAAGATCATCAGTGGTTATACGAGCTGAGATTTCATCTGGTTCTTTCCCCCTAAACATTCACTGAGTTGTGCACCTTGAAACTGTGAACAATCCAGAGTAATTGTTGTTGTTGTTTTTTTTTTTGTTTGTTTGTTTTAAAAAAAAGCACGTTTATTGGAACACAGGTGAAAACATTTTTTAAAAAAGCCCATAATTTCAGCTTGTTATTGTATTTGGCAACAACATTAAAACCACTTGTTAAATCTTGTGTAGCCAGAGTCCTGGCATGTCAGAAACTTGACATGCCAGGCAAAATTTGAATTTTTTCATAAATAAATCTGAGGAAACTGGAGTGGAGTCCTTAAAAAAATATCTAGAGTAGATGAGCAGTATTTGAAAGTTATTTCCTTAAGAAAAACATATCAAGCAAAACCCTAACACAGGACCTGAGTTTTGCTTGATGTGGCCTTTCAGATTATCCATGAACTGTTCACAAAAACCTCTCCGAAATGTTTGCAATGGTAGGGTGAAGTCATTCTTAAGGAAAGGAAACAGAACGAAAAGGCAAAGGTAAGCCAAATTACACATGAACTGAACTGAAAATCAGTGACAAGTTTTATGTAGTGAGTAATTCATGTTGGAAATTTTCAGTTTAAATTGTCACCAGTATGACCAGAAAACAATGCTGCCCCTGCGACCTGGATAAACTGGAGAAAATGAAACCTAAACAGAAACCCAAACTTAAAAATATAACTGTGAATGCAAAACTTTCATACCAGACCCAACAACCATGACAGATGTGAGCTGCCTTAATAGGTCCCTTGAAATTGTCATACTTTGTAACCTTCCTCTGCTGTGCTTGCAGAGAGGAACATCTGGAAGCAGCCCTGACTGAGTTTGTCGTTCAGAATAAAGTGACACAGGGGCAGGTCTTAATAGATGCCTATAAAACTTCTGTAGCAAGCAATGAAACTATAGATAGGCACATGTAACTCTTTTTCTTGTACTCAGGGCCACAAAAAAGTGACTGCTTCTTTTTATACAGCCTCATATGGAGTTTACTTGCAGGCATTATGGTTGCTTTATAGCCTTTCTAGATAGGTTGTGGCTGTTTAGGACATCACATACCACATCATTTGAGCACAAGAACTAAACTGGATACTGGTGGATGCTGTAGCTCCTGCTCATAGTACTCAAAGACATCAACCACACTGTTGCTAAAGAGTTGGGTTACAAAACACTACTGTGTATATATCTCTCCTCAGAGATTGCTTTCTTTGGTCTTCGTCATCTTCATCCTCCCCATCTTCCTGCTCTTACTCTCACTCCTCTGGCTCTGCCTCTTTTTCCAACATTGCCATCCGTTGCTCCAAAACAGAAGAGCTAACCTGTTGCTCTTTTATAAAGCTCTGATTTCTTAATTGCAATTATGTGTGAAAGGTGTTTAGCAATGTGATGAGTTAGTATGCAAAATAGGGCAACTGACTTTACAACTTTGAATGAGAGTGTGTTTCTTGTGAAAACAAAAGGTTTTCTTCGTGAAAATTCTGCCAAATGCAGAGGCTTGTGTGTAGTGTTTTGACAAAAGCACGTTTTAAAACTGCAATTTGAGTGTACAGCAGGAATTGTCCTTGTGGTTTAGCAGAATTGGTTCAGGGGGGTGGTGCATCAGTTACATGTTGCAGTCATTGTGTCTGAAGTACAAGTAAGTGTAAACAATTGGGAAAAATGCTTTATTTTTATATTTGTCCACCAGGTGGCGCTACTTTCTAGCATTCAAAGCATTCAGCAAAATTTCAAACTTTTTTCTGTTTTTTTGGCAAGGGTGCTACTGAAATAAAATGGCAAGTGTGTGCTGCCATTAGTGTAGAATAATGGTGTGTGAGTGTGTGCACATGTGTGTGCATGTGTGTAATCTTCACCTTTGATGATTGTGCACTATGAGTGTGAAGATGGTGCCTAATCCTCCTCTGTGGACTTTGAGGCTTCCTCCATGTCCGCCTCAGAGGAAGAAACAGACCAGCTGGTCCAACTCCAGTGACAGGATGGACTTTTCCATGGGGATTACCATATTTTGGCCGCAAAGACTGCAGCGCTCTGCTACATCCCAGCAGCCACAGGTTTGATTCCAGGATCGACACACCATGTTGCCAGCTATGCACTGCTGCTGATGAATGAAATCCTGAAGCAAATTGTGGCCATGACAAACCTGCACCACGCTCAGCGGCTTATGTGGACACAGAGGAATGCAGGCTTATGTAGGCATGCTCATTTTGGATGGTTTACAGGTCAAAAATGTATCAATTCAAATCAGCTGCAAGCCCCTCGAACCAGCAATTGTGAGGGCAGTGTGACTTTGCACAGACACAGAGAGAAGAACTGGCAGCACCATGTGGCCTCTGCACCACCTCAGCTGGAGTCCTTCTTCTTTAAGGTGTTAAAAGCAAAAAACTATGATTAATATTTGATATTTATATTTCAGGCTGAAGTAGTTTTAAAAGACTGAGTGATATAAAGTGGAAAAAAAAGATTACTGTGTAATATTGTTACAACCGTTTGTGGGAAGGTGGCAATTTCTTTGTTAGTTTGAGTTTTTGTTAAAAAAAAAAAAATTAAATTGACAATGTAGAAAAAATAATGTTGCTGCTAATCATTAACCCATCCCAGGGCCTAATAAAGACAATAATCATATACTCCTTGAAATGTATTTTATGTAAATTATTTTTTGTTTTTTTTGTGGTTTTTTTGATAAAAAAAAAACAGTGGATCTATGTAGTAAACATATTAGCATTTAAAGAGTTACAATAAAACAAATTATAATTAACTTTTGATATTTATATTTCAGACTGAAATAGTTTGAAAAGACTATGGAAGAATAACATGATTTCATTCACAGGTTTTTTACTCTGCTTTATTGTACACATAATGCTGCAAATTAAAGAATGTATTCTAGTCCAGGATGGGAAGGATGAGATAAGATAAGCTAGAAGTAAAATTTGAGTTAGAATAGAGTTTGCTGACAACTGCAAGAAAGCCTACACAATAACAAGAAACTAAAACAGGAATGACACTCACACACACAGCGTGAGAAACATGCTCGGAGACTGGTATGACCAACCAGTGATGAAACAATCAATTTAGTGGTTAAGATAGTCAAATTGTGAGATGTTTTCTGCTGATTGAACAACACAAGTGACTTATTGAAGGAAGGAAAATTCTCTTTTGTGAGCTTAAACATGATCTTAAGAATTTAAACATGTACCTGTGTTGTCCTGTCAACTCGGTGGGCTATTAGTTGATTATATCATGAGAAAAAAAAAAGGTGAGAGAAGGCTGACACAGGGCCTGGCCCAGTGTTTCTCCCCAGACTAAGCCATTAAAAGTGGAAAAACATAGAGTGAGAGTCATTATTGTTATACTGTAACAAGGCAAGCATGTCTAGAATCTACTGCACATGCTACTTTGTTGGTTAAGATACATCATGGCTAGAGGTTAAATAGGGCCGTAACAATCTGGCAATCCAGACAGTAGGATGGCTGTAGCTCAGTAGGTATAGGAGGCCATTTACTAATCAGAAGCTTAGTGGTTTGATCCCTGGCTGCTCCAGTCTGCATGCCAAAGTGTCTTTGGGCAAGATACTGAACCTCAAATGGTTCTCTGATGCATCCACTGAACTGTAAATGTTAGACAGAAAAACCTGGGTGAATAAGACATGTTACATAAAGCACTTTGAGTGCTTGAGTAGAAGAGTTGTATAAGAACGACTCCATTTACCTTCAATTAATGGGTAATTACAACACATGATGGGCAGATTAGTGCATTGTACTCAGTCTCAGTATCTTAGGAAGACGATTTTCATAGTTAAGGATTGCTTAGTAAGTGATATTTTGAAGTGACACAAACCGCAAGTTACATTTTATATGTATTGTTCTAATTAGCCCTGTGTGAGATTGGTGCCTGTCCAGGGTGTCCTACCTCTTACCCTATGGTATCTGGGATAGGCTCCAGGCCCCCGCGACCTTATGAGGATAAGTGGAAGGAAATGGATGGATGTATTGTTTTGATTAATGCCAATTTTTAATCAGACACTGGATCTGTGGATGATATAGAACATATAGTATATGTTATGTTTTCTGATATGTTGAAATGTCCTGTCGACCAAAATGAAGACAGCTTAGCGCAGGTTAGTTTGCAGTATTGTGGTGAAGTTTACAGTAGTGCATAATGCACCATGGACTGGTGTAGAGCAGGCTGTGTGGTCAAGGTGAGGTTACATCAAGGTAGCAGACATCAATTTAAATGTAAGTTGATAATATTAGTTAGATTCACTCAGCAAATGTCACATTTATACTGTCTTGGGGCTGCAAATCAGCCATGATAACTCAATGTACCATCTGCATATATTTTACTGAATTCCAGAGGTGGCAAAAGTACAGACATGGACAGATACTAGTTTTGAAAAATACTACAGTAAAAGTTGTACTAAAAATGAAATGTACTCTTTGTAGGACGTTTCTACCAGGTATTTTTGTGCAAAGCTAGCTGAGACTGCTGTTTTTCATGCAGTCTTTAAACCATAAACCTTTACCAATGGAATCCCTTTGATATATTTAGCTTGACTTCACGGAAAAAAGCGACAAAATAATTGTTGATGTCCAAAGGTGGGACATAACAAAGTATAAATAATTCATTACTGTTCTTTAGTAGGATTTTCAGGTATTCTTCATCGAGTATTTATTTTTCTGACAAGTTTTTACTTTTTCTCTTTCCAATTTTATACAAGCATCAGTACTTTGTACTCCTTATTTGGTCATTAATAGCTCTTCAGTTAAAGGGAAGTTGTGCAGGTTTTTAGAAGTTGTGATGGCAGTACTTCACCATCGAGCTAGCACTGAATTCCACCTTTATACCAGATGTATAGGTCTCGTATAAAGAGAGTAAACAGTATACTGGTGAACTGCTACAAAGGATCTTAGGATTCCCCCACCTGGAGCTGGATTTACCCTCTACAATGTAGGCAACTGAAAATAGTTCAGATTCAAGCTGAGTACATTCATTAGAATTAGAATTTTGATTGGAATAACATTTGTTTTCTCATTCACTACTAATATTTTTGTATTATGTTAATATAACACAAGATTCAGTTACATTTGCATGGAGAGCTGGTATAAATGTCCTTCAAAGAGCAACTTTTACTTTCTCACTCTAAGTGCATTTCAGAGACAGTACTTTTTCACTTTGGTGAAAAAAGTTGAATCAATGCTTGAACTTTCACTTAAAGTATTTTTAAAGTCAGGTATCTGTACTTCTACTAAGGAGAGAATGTCTGTACTTGTCCTGGGGTCATTTTTGACCCCAGAGGAGAAAAGGAGTATGACAATTGGGAGGACATAACGAGGATTACTGTACCTTTAATCACACAGTACAATATATGCAAATAAAGAGAGCGAGCCCACAGGCTGTATGGCAGCGGTCCCCAACCTTTTTTGCGCCACGGACCGGTTTATGCCCGACAATATTTTCACGGACCGGCCTTTAAGGTGTCGCGGATAAATACAACAAAATAAAACTAGTACCGGTACCGAAAAAAAGAAGATTTATTCATAACACACGTGAAAAGACCCAGGAAAACCGAGTTAACGATAAAAACGATAACAAAATAACGCTGAAAACCGATAAAAACCCTGAAAACCATACATTTCACACCTGAGCCTCAACTCTCGCGGCCCGGTACCAAACGACTCACGGACCGGTACCGGTCCGAGGCCCGGGGGTTGGGGACCGCTGCTGTATGGAATAGCCAGCGAACCAGCTGAACTCTGTCACAGTGAGCCTTTCATGACCCACAGCGGATAAATGTCAGTGGAAAGCATCCCAGCAACTCCACCGCGTGTCGGGGTCTGATGCAATCTGAGAAGTGTCGACTCAGCGTGAGTGAAATTTGGCTGAGCTTCCGGTGCCGTCCAGCTCCAGCCGTTAACCGCCACCGTCAGGGATTCAGAACCCTTACGACTGTCACCATGTCGAAAGTGAACAGGGGTTCTCATGGATGCCGGGCCATGGTAATAGCAAGAAAGTACCTATCGGGTCCGCCCTCCCCGGTCCTGACGCGGAGCTCCAGCCAGCGTGAGCGGAAAATGCTGAGCCAGCAGCACCGCATGGCGAGCTGCAACGCGGCCGGTACCGAAGGAAACCCCGCGGCGCTGGCCCAGCAGGAGCACCTGGGGTATTTCTCCACCGGTGGACGACACGCGAAGACCAACCGGAATCTGATTTACCGGGACGTGAAAGCTTTCCTCAGTGAAGTTGGTGGAGATCCCCGGGAGGCTCGGTACTGGTTGACCCAGTTCCAGAAAGCGACTTCGGCTCACTCTCCCGCCTTTGCTGTTCTGGAGGTAAACTTTTACTCACCAAAAGACAAACAAACAAACAAAAAAAAAACCCAAACAAACAAACAAACATATTAGAATAGGTTTCATGTTTGTGGACATGAACTCCATAACGAGGACGAAGACGCTAAAAAAGAAATCATCAATGATACATGATTAAATCATTAAAGATAATTATCAAATTAAATAAACTGAAGACAAATACATAGAGTTTGTACCTGCATAGTTCTTACTTGGCAGTTAGTCCATACTCAGTATACACTACAGTATACACATACAGTTTCATGAACTTTCTCTCTTTCTCAAAGAAAAAACAGAAATCAGGTGTTTGTTTGTTTGTTTTTTAATTTATTCTAGTACACTTCCGAAACAAAAGATGAAGCATGTACTTAAATAATCAACAAAAACAAAAAACTGATAGCTCTTTAAAAAATCTATTCTTATTAGATTGAAGCAGATCCCGTGTCAGCCAACTGGATTAAATTCTAGACTCTAATACTCAAACACTGTGTTTTTCATTTTGCACCAGGTGGACAGCTCAGCGTTTGACAGCAGGGAAATGGTTCAGAGCCTGGCTTTTGGCCTGTCCTTCCTGCAGCGGATGGATATGAAGCCTGTGGTGGTTATGGGCTGGTCAGATCACCTGGAGACAGGGCTCGCCAAAGCAGTGTTTGGGTCTGAGTGCATGAAAGGACTAGTGAATCGGTGCCAGCAGCTGACTGAGGCGCTGCAGCAGCACACCGCCAGCGTCCTGCCATTCTTCTCTGCAGAGTCACTCCTACTTCTGCATGAAGCACCACAGGGAAGCAGGTGAGAACTGAGACATACCAGTTCAATCTAAGGGAACACTTGCTTATAAATTGTGAATTTAACTTCAGTATTTATTTTACTGTTCAGATATCAATGAAGTAGGTAAATTATCTATAAGTCATTAGCTATAATTACTGCTCATGCAATTAATCTATGCACCTGTTTTATCAATTATTTAATGGAAATAATAAATCATTATATCTGCTATAGTTTTTAATTAGCCAGCTCTTATTCTTAAGGTGTCAAACACTGTGATTTAGTCCAGGCTACTGTTTTTGTACCTGCAACACTGTGTACAGGGTGCCTGTACTCTATAACCAGTTGCACTTTTACCTTGTTATTTAACCATCAGTTTCCTAATGATTAATAATGGTTATTTTAAAATTTTTATTTTTAAAGGTTTTCATTATAAATTTATTTTAAATACAAGTATGCTTTTAATGATTTGTGTGGGTGAGTGAATGGCAGTGGGGGAGGTCTTCATCAATAGAGAAAAACTGTAAAAGCTGTGAAAACACAGTATAAAGTCAGAAGGCAATGTCCTCTGTCACATTTTCCAAAGCTCTCCAGTGGGCCAGATTGCAGTCTTTGACGGGCCCTTGAGCCTTATGTTTCACACCCTGGTTTAGACAGTTCTTAGTAGGGCTGGGCCATATCATACCGTTCACAGTAATACCGGTATAATGTTGGGCAATGATAAGAAAATGAAATATCGCAATAGAATACGGGTAAAACGCGCATGCGCAGTGCCTTTGTTTTCATACGCACATGGCGGAAAAAGCATGGCGGCGACGGAGAATGAGAGGGGCGAAAGCGGATCGTTGAATGAAACTGATGAACCAGAATTGGTTTGTAAAAATGCTGCAACTTCAGTGGTGTGGAACTGGTTTGGCTTTCGTCCATCAGATACACACCAAAGCACAATTTTTGGTAGAGCATGCAAGCGGGCCGTCGTTAATACCGTGTTTTTTGGAAAATGAGGCACTCTTAAAATCCTTGGATTTTCTGAAAAATCGACAGTGCGCCTTATGTGTGAATTCTGGTTGTGCTTACTGACCTAGAACCGTTTTTATGTGGTACATGGCGCTCAGCAATCTGTAAAAAAAATTTTTAGTACGACTTTGCTAAGCTACGAACCAGTTAACCTCCTAGGACCTGGCGTCCACATATGTGGACATCACATTTTGGGTTACTTAGAACAAAATACTCAGTTTTTGCTCTACAAGGGCCTGATATCCACTTATAGGGACATTATACTGCTACTGTTCTGTCGAAATTTTAAACAAATATCCTCATATGTGGCTCTCATTTTTCTTAGAAACAAAAATCAGGTAAAAAAAATCTGGTAATTCTTTGTTTTTACATTCATCAGGTCCCAATCAGCCCAAATATCAAAGAGAAATTAAAAATGCATGCCGTGGAAAAGTTCTGGTCTTAGGAGGTTAATGGATTGTCGGAGCAGTACGGCTACCGTAGTCAGGAGCCTTGCGGAATAGTACGTACTGTGCTTCAACATAATATTACCTTATTGTGTGTGTATAACCTCTTTTTAAATTTTGTGTGGCTTGTTTAAGTGAAAATATATTGACTTTTTTTTTTTGCATTAATAAAGTTGTGGAGTAGTATAGTATTTTGTCTCACGTCAATTATATCGTCAGTTATATCGTTATCGCAAATTTTCAAATGTATATCGTGATAAATATTTTTGGCCATATTGCCCTGCTCTAGTTCTAGGTGCTCATGAGGTTAGGCCCTTACTCTTTTCCTTTCTGTCTCCTTGCAGTGCGCCTCCATCCATTGCTATGGATACCAACCTCCTCCAGTGGAGTCTGGACTGCGGGGCAATCCCACTGGTTTGTCCGGTAGGCAGGGACGCGCAAGGTTGCTCTGTAATGTTGGACCCGACAGAGGTGACGGCCGCAATATCCCGAGCCCTGCATCCACACAAAGTCATGTTCCTGAACAACTTTGGGGGCCTGCGAAGCCAAGAACAAAAGGCACAACATCTGGCTCCCATGCTGACTCTGCTATTTTTGTCTTATTTTTTTAATCATTTATATTTTCGCTATCTCTTTCTTAATGCTTTCTATCTTGGTGCAGGTGCTAGCTACAGTGTCGCTGCCTGCTGACCTACCTGGCCTGTCCACTGCGACTTGGTTAAGCGCATCAGAACGCCAGAGAGTGACCGCCATAGCCAGACTTCTCAATCAGTTGCCAGCTGAGTCCTCTGCTGTGATCACATCGGCAGACACGCTGCTGACCGAACTGTTCAGCCACAGAGGTGAGACAACCGACTGACTTCTATGGGTGCCACATGTACACATGCAGCCATGTATGGAGACACACCTGTTTTGAGATGTAACTTTTGAAGGCACCATATTTGTATGTGTGTGAAGGTTGTTTTGGCCACCACCTCAAAGAATTTTAACATAAGTTTTTTTTGTCTGTTCCATTTCTCAGGGTCTGGAACGCTTTTTAAAAATGGAGACCCCATACACCGGTCAGTAGATATTACACAAACTCCTCCAGTATGAATTCAAACCAGGTCATAATCCAACATTACCCCCAAACAAGACATTACTTTTACCTCCACACATGTACAGGCATAACAAAATACATATATAAATAAATATATATATATGTATATATATATGTATGTATGTGTGTGTGTGTGTGCGTGTAGGTATAACTCTCTAGATGGAATTGATGTGGATCGTTTGCTGGCGCTCATCAACAAGTCGTTTGAGAAAACTCTGAAGAAACACTACATTGACTCTCTGAAAGGCCGACTCCACTCCATCTACCTTTCTGAAGGGTGAGTGCAACTATTCCAATGAAAGAATACCCAGACCGAAGGTAAAAAAACACCACTTCATAAATTCCAGGTCTTTTTCCCTTCTACTACAATTCTCAAAAATGATTTTCACTGTCAGACAGGAAAAAAATCACTGACAAGTGCAAACTACTTTTTACAATCAGTATGGATTTAGAACAAGCCAGTCTACAACATAAGTGTTAACAGATCTCATAGAAGAAATGACAAATTGACAAGAAAATGACAAAATACAATAAGAAATTCATGGCTGGGGTATTTCTTAATCTTAAAAACACATTTGATACGATTAACCATGAAATATTATTAGGATGAGGGGGAGTGGGAACCAGACCTTGTGAAAATGGGAGAGTATAAATCGGAACGTTTGGACATTGTGTGTGGTGTACCACAGGGATTCGTCTTGGGGCCACAATTATTTATTATGTTTATCAATGATTTATGCAAAATGTCAGATTGTTTAATATTTGTTTTATTTGCGGATGACACAAATATCTTGGGTGTGACTTCTGAAATGAACAAAATTTAGAAAATGGTTTGATATAAATAAATAATTGCTCATTCTGAAAATGAGAAAATTCATTCAAAAATCACTTCATTCTTTACAGTTCTTGTACTTACAATGTACTTTAGTTACAGTTAAAATTTAAATATTTTCAATCTTGTAGGGGTATTAATCACAGTGTGCAAAATGCAATGTATAAATGTATTGTTTTGTTTGGTTTTGTAAAGCTATATTTCTTTATGTGTTATTGTGTGTATATATGTATATAGTCATGTACATTGTGAATAGAGATTTCCATGGCAACTTGTTATCTTTTACTTTATTTTTTTCAATTTACAATGAATTTTGTTGTTTTAGTTATATTTACATGTTCAAGATAAAGCAGAAAATCAGTCAGTCAGTTTATATATGTCCAAATATGGTTTGAAATAGTTATCAGCATCACCGACTGTGAGAATGTCAGCTGTTGGACATCTTTGTCCTTCCAGGTACAGCGCAGCAGCTATCATCACCATGGAGCCGGTGAACAGCGGCACTCCCTACCTCGACAAGTTTGTGGTGAGCAGCAGTAAGCAGGGCCAGGGCACCAGCCACATCCTGTGGGAGTGTATCAGACAGGACCTGGGCAAACTCTTCTGGAGGTCTAGAGCCACCAACAAAATCAACCCCTGGTAAGACATGTGACCTTTTTAGACTTTCACACTGGCATTTACATTACATGAACCACACTATGAACAAACATCTAAATATATGTTAAATACTGCAGAAGAAAAAGATGACATACTGTGCTAAAGTCTTGCTCCTTATTGGCTGCTTTTTCACTCATTTTTAGTCCAGTCTTTTAGTTGACCATTTCAAGAGATTATTTTGTTTGTTTGACATGTGATCTCTCTCTTTCCATCAGGTATTTTAAGCATTGTGATGGCAGCTTTGTTAATGGTATGTGGACTGTGTTCTGGTTTGGCCTGACAGACATCAGAGATTCATACGAGCTGGTGGAGTATGCCAAGAGCCTTCCTGATTCATTCCACAGTGCTCCCACCTCCTCCCAGCAGCCTCCTCCACCTGCTGCAGGATCCTGACTCACCTGCTTCCCAGCAGCTCACTATGTAGCTCTTCAACCTTGAAAAACTGTGAACATTAAAACTTTTAGCTCTAAGGGCCTGGAATTTCATTTTGTTCAACTCTGCACCATAAAATACGGTGTTCTCAGTTTTTCTATACCTTGAAACCAGAACCTAAAGTTATGTGAAGACTTTATTAGTGCTGCTTTTCTCACTTACAGGGAAATGTGTATGTATGTGTATCCATTCAAAGCTGGGTCCACACCACACATGGAGCAGCTCATTGTTTCGCTTTCTCATTTTGTGCTGCTCATTGTAGTCCCCATCCAGTTCTGCAGTCACTGTCAGCTTGACCACGTGATGACGAACTGGATGAACCAGGTTATCATCTGCTGTAAGTTCTGATTTGAGTGGCTTTCCAGTTCACACCAGAGCTGTGGAGTAGAAGAAGGACTACCATCACCAGCTGCACTGCAAGATGAACTGAAGAGGCAGCAAACTGGCCTGCTGATATGGAAAATGTGAGACAGGAACAGCTGCAGCTCTTCCAAAGACGAGTGAGAGAATCATCCACTAGTAAAATAATCATCATTTTTCTTGGACACATAAATAAATAAATTAATTAAAATGTGAAGTGAGTCACCAAATGCACTCGGGCATCAGTTAACATAGCATGGTAGCCTGCTCAAGTAAACTCTGTGTGGAAAACACCACAGTGTTTTAACAAAATATAAAGAATCCTCTTTTTAAAAAGAAATATGGCCACAATCTAAATCAACTAGAGACATGAAGCTCAGGTTTTCCACTTTGCTAAGGAATACGGACATCTACACACAGGGGCTGCTTTACTTGAAACACTGCCAGTGCTGTGTAGCTAACAAGTTCAGCACTTTTTAAAACTGCTGATATATCTGACAGCACAGTAATAAAGGCGGTGTTGAAGTTCAGACCATGTGGTCTGAACGCTCTCATACCAAATGTAATTTCTGGGGACCAACATGATTTTATTAATAAACACATTCCTGTGATCGAGTCATCAAATACATAAAGATGTCCAAATAACTTTAGAATACACAGTCATATGTATGGGGACCACAGTTGGTGATGAATCTTAGTCAGTGTTGGGCAAGTTACTTTGAAAAAGTAATTCAATTATAGTTACTAGTTACTTCTTCAAAAAAGTAACTGAGTTAGTAACTGAGTTACAATATTCTAAAAGTAATTAATAAAGTAACTATTGCGTTACTTTAAAAAAAAACCCTCTGGGGTCCAGGGTATAATTGGCCATTTTAACTACTTTTGATTTTCCCTCCACATTTCACCTTTAAAAACTATTTACTTTGCCTTGTTTGGTATCATCCTTTTCAGCACAACCTCACATGCCTGAATTTACAGTTATGTTTTCATTTTGACATACTGTATTAACACAATTGATCTAAAATCAGACAAAAACCATAAAATCAGAGTAGAAAAAGTTATATTTTTTACTGTAACAACCACAAACATCTTTAATGAATCATATTTCATAACTTTAAATGCAACTATAAATTGTCAATTTTAAAATCCTATGCACAAGTTTACTTTTACCCTTTTTTTAAATAACCATTTCAAACTATTTACAGAACAATCAGCTGTTCTGCATTCAATAAGATGCCACACAAATTATTTGTGCCACTCCAAATATTTCTGTCCACTATAAAGGAGAACATCACAGCCTGATACCTGCAGGTCTGACAGCAGCAGGTGTATCACTCCTGTTTCTACCTGGAAACAGCAGTCACCTTATTGTTCTGACACACAACACAAAACTATCCACAACACTACACACTAACTACACAAGACAACACATTAACTACACACTCCAAACAGGCTAAACGTCACAAATCTCTCACATCTCAAAACTCGCTCTCTCTCTTTTTCTGCTCTCTCTCTCTCTCGCTGTCACTCCTACAACTTCCGCTGTTTTTTTTTTTTTTTTTTGGTCATAAGCAGAGAGCGCTTGCTAGTGCTGTCCTTAGACAGTAAACGTGACGAAACTATGGAGGAAAAAACGCCGCGTATATATTGTTTATCATGACTCTGGTTTTACGTGGCCTATCAACATAATTTATAAACTGGTATATATCACCTTGTTGCTTTGTCTTTAAGTGGTCATGTGATTAGCTTACCACGACTACTTTATTCTTCCTCAGTCAAACAGCAGCACTCATGCCATTGTTTTGCCCCCTTAGCTCCAGGTGTTGTGCTAGACAGTGATCGTGATTTTCGCGGGAGCGGGAGCGCGCAGCTGCTTAAAGCTGTAGCATCCAGATTACTTACAGCTACTTCCGTGCAACTGATATAAGATGCGGTAAGCTGAACACAGCTTCAACCGTCTGTTTGTTGAAAAATAGTAACGGACTGCGTTTCCTTGTTAGTAACTGTAACGGCGTTGTAACGATAGGAATAGTAATTAGTTAGATTACTCGTTACTGAAAAAAGTAACGCTGTTAGTAACGCCGTTACTTGTAACGCCGTTATTCCCATCACTGATCTTAGTGCCCCATGAAAAACACTATCCAATTAATGAACAGAAGCAGAAGCACATCCATAATCAATAAAAATGATCTCCACCTATTTCTGTTTTACATAAAATGAAAAACAGGAATTATTTCTATAACAACCCCCCAAAAGTTTCAGTTTTCTTGCAATATACTAAATGATTATCACTTGGAAATCCTAGATATTTAAAAGTAGACACCAACTCAGTTTGTTGACCACTTTTATCAAATTTTAATCAGACAGTGCTGATCTCATAACGTCTGAAAACTATAGAGGACATACATTTTTGTGTGCTTTTGCTGTATCATTTATGACAATAGCAGCAGTAACAGTACTGCAACTTTTAGGAAAATATGACTGAAAAGGAGACCATATAGAGTTAACCCGTTCACAGAGCAGAGACTGAAGTACGTTTACCAAAACTGAAAGTTTAGATTAGTGTATAATTGGTTAAAATAATATGATCACCCCCTTTTAATAACAATGGCAGATTAGTGCAAGGGAACCTTTAGGAAAGGTTGAAAATTGATGCAACCGTGTAGCTGAGATTACGGCTGCTATGTTTTAGGAAAAACATTTGAATCTGAGTACGCTGATTTACGAGGATTAAGTTCTTTTTCTAACCTCTGTTGTGGTAAAGAGAATAAAATTTAAAACCTGCGTATTCCTAGTGGTTCTTTCAGGAGTTGATGTATTTCAGTAGATGTGCCAGAATTACATAAAAAAACAGACAAAATAATATGATTATTAAAATATTTTAGTATTCAGTTCTATCACTCACTCTGAGACCAGCTTGATTTTAAAAAGCTGACAAAGACGCAACACTCATCCAATACGTCTTTGGATTTTTAAGGCATTCTGCTGTTGTAGAAAACTAAAACTTTGATTTTACTTTACAAATGTAAATTTGTTTCTCACTTGTCCAAAATGTCCCTCTAAAGACAGGAAAGGTCTTCAGAGGGACACTGTACACATATTTTGTACATTGAAAACAACCCAGATCTTACTCAGCCTGAGGAAATACTTGAAACATTCTCTGTATCTCTGGGAGATTTTCAACAAAACAAAACACAGATGTGACAGTGATGCCATCAGGATTATAGAGAGCCAATAGAAAGCTTATTCTTACTTGTTTGCTAAGGTAACTCCAGACTGTGATTTATTCTTTGGTCAGTTGGTGTGTTTTGTTCTAAGATTTTCGGCCTGGTAACACTGGATTTGCTGTGTTGAGCTCAAAGAGTTTTCTTCTTCTTCGGCCATGTTCTCTTAATAATACACACTCTTGGTTGGTTGATTACTTTTCCCGTTTCTTTTATTGTCCGCAACACAGGAGGGCAAAACATACATCCATTTTTGGCAGTTCGCGCTTCACAACAACAAGGAACAGGAAGTGAAGTCATCTATGATCACCAAAATAAAATCATTTCCAAAATAAAATGACAGTCAGAAAACGTCTTTTACAACACAAGATAAATTAATTTATTTACTTATGAGAACACAAATCTAACACCCCCCCTTGTTCTCATGCTGTTAACCCATAGCATCTTATGCATTTCCAAAGAACCATTTTTGAAACTTTCTGAGTCTCACTCTTGTAACTGGTTTTGTTAGTATGTCTGCAGCCATTTCTTCTGATGGACAGTGTTCAATGCGGATTTTTCCTTCATTTACCGCTTCACGAATGAAGTGATATTTCACATCAATGTGCTTCGACCTCTGTCTGTTCACTGGATTTTTACTTAAAGCAATGGCCCCTTGGTTGTCCCCAAACAGTTTGGTACATGTGTACCTTTTTCTGTCCATGCCGTTTAACAGTTGGGTTAAGTACATGCTTTCCTGAGTAGTGGTTGCAAGACCAATGTATTCAGCTTCACATGTTGAGAGTGCCACTGTAGGCTGTTTCTTTGTTTTCCAAGATATTACTGGTCCCTCTTTAGTAAGTGCAAAACAGTAGCCTGTTGTACTGCGTCTGTCTTTTACAGAGGATGCCCAGTCAGAGTCACTGTAAGCAATTAGATCTAGATCCTCACTGCTTTTCTTAAAGATCAGTTCAAAGTCATTTGTGCCTTTTAGGTATCTGAGGACTTGTTTTGCCGTTACTAAGTCCTCTCTCGTGGGTTGAGCTAGTGTTTGAGATAGTCTGCTAACAACCCAGCTTATATCTGGTCTCGTACACGTCATGGCATATATCAGACTGCCCACTATTTCTCTGTACTCTCTTGAGTTAACTGTCTCATTTGCATCACTTCCTCCACATGTAGTAGTGTCCGTTTTTAGTTCACACGGTGTGGATCTGGGTTTGCATTCTGACATCTCAAAGCGTTCCAACATTCTTTGAATGTACCTCTTCTGATTCATCCTGATTTCAGCCTCTTTTTGTATAAACTGGATACCAAGAAAACTGGATATTTTCCCCAGGTCTTTCATGTTAAAATTTGACCTCATTGTTTCTTTGAATGTGTTTAACAAGTTATTATTGCTAGCCGCAATGATCAAGTCATCTACCCAGATGATAACCAGTAGAGTTTCATGGTCAATGTCTTTCCTGTATACACAGTGATCAGAAAGGTTTCTTTCAAAGTCATTTTGTTCAAGGTAGTCATTCAAGAGTTTGTACCAGTTTCTCCCTGATTGTTTTAATCCGTAAAGGGATTTCTTTAATTTGTACACCAAATTTTCTCCTGACTCTGTTTGCTCAAAACCTTCTGGTTGGTCCATGTATATTTCTTCCTCAATGGGAGCATGCAAATATGCAGTTTTAACATCCATTTGGTGGATAATAAGATCATTCTGGACTGATATTTGCATTAGGGTTCGCACAGATGTCATATTTGGTGTTGGTGCAAATGTCTCTTGGTAGTCTATTCCTTGTGTTTGGTTGTAACCTTTTGCTACAAACCTGGCTTTGAATATTTGTCCTTGTTCATTTTCTTTGAGGGCGTAGACCCATTTTCCTCCAATGGTATTTCTACCAGTAGGTAAAGTAGTCAGTTCGAATGTGTCATTCTCTTTCAGAGAGTTGATTTCTTCTGCCATTGCCTGTTTCCACCTTGGTGCCTCTGGTGACATCAGCGCCTCTTTATAGGTTTGGGGGATTCCACAGGTTGCTCTGTAACAATAATCAACACTTACAGAAGTTACATTAGCTAACCCTTTGCAGTTGGATGTGTAATCCTCTAAATATTTAGGAGGCTGCCTTTCTCTTTTAGGATAGCGTTCAGTTTGGTTTTGCTCATCTCCCTCATTTCTTTCTGTGTCAAGGTTTGGTTCATTTGTGTTGGTTTCCTCTTCTCTAGGAGGTCTGTTCTCTGCTGCATTTTCATTTTGTTGTTCTGTACTTTCTTTTGAAGGCACTACATGCTCATAAGTCTGAATTTCTGTGTCACATTCATCAGTCTGTGTTTGTTGTTCAACAGTGTTCTTCTTCATAAATCTCACGAGTCTGTGTTTTGACACTTTTCCTGTGTGGGGGTAATAAACCAGGTATGCTGGGCTATTTTTACTATAACCCACAAATATTCCTTTTTCACATCTGGGATCAAGTTTCTTGTGATCATGTATGTATGCACAACAGTCTGACCCAAATATCCACAGTTTTGAGAGATCTGGTCTTTTCCCTGTTAACATCTGATATGGTGTACTTTTAGTCCTGTTACTGTAGCATCTGTTGCGGGTGTGTGCTGCATTTTGAATGGCATAAGGCCATAATTCTTTTGGCAGCCCCTTTTCTAGTAAAAGACACCTCCCCATTTCAAAGAGAGTTCTCCATTGCCTCTCAGCTGTGCCATTCTGATGGGGAGAATATGGCGCAGATGTCTCATGCTTTATGCCCTTTTCCCGTAAAAGAGACTGGAAGGAACTGCTTGTGAATTCGGTGCCATTGTCCGATCTAATGCACTTAACACTGCCGTATGGTGCACAGTCAGCTAGAAACTTTGCTGTGGCCTCTGTGGTGTCACTTTTCTGTTTTAGGAAGTAAACTGACACTGCCCCTGAAAAATCATCTGTGAATAATATAGCATATTTGTGACCACTTTGGCCACTTGGTTCAATGGGGCCGGCTAGATCAGTGTGCACCAACTGTAATGGCTCACTCGCTTTTGGGTCGCTTTGTCTGTTTCTGTTGTTAGTGAATTTCCCTTCTGTGCACACATTACAATCTAACATGCCACTGCCTGTGATTTTCATGCCCTCTACAACATCAGGTAGCTTTAACACATCGCTAACATTACAATGTCCTAAAATTTCGTGCCATGTTTTCACATCACAAGTCAGATTAACAGTGTCACAGGGCATCATGTCATTGAATGATGTTTCATTGTTTACCGTTTTCAAATAGTAGAGTCTGTTGTATTCTTCGATGGAGAAGACTGTCCCATTTGTGTTCACTAGTTCATTTTGTCCCTTCTTGAAGACCACCTGTGCTCCATAGGTTGTAGCTGCCTTCACTGAAAATATGCTCTGAAGGTAGGATGGGATGAACAGAGCATCTCTCAGTGTGATGGTGGTACACTGTCCTTGTACGTCCCGTAGAGAGACGTTGGCATCTCCCCTCTTGAGTGCGACGTTATTTGTCCTGGATCCATCAGCAAGCTCCATGTAGTGTTTCTCTGGATCAAAAGTCTCATCAAACTTTATGAACTTGTTCTTCTCCGTAATGATGTGTGAAGTAGCACCACAGTCCACCATTAGTCCTTCTCTTATTATGTCAGTAGGCAGAAGTCTTTGACTAACTTTAAATACAAAAGTCTGCTCTTCTTTCTTGTCCTCTTGTTTTTCTACAGTTAGTTTTGCATCATCTCTGTACTTGGTTTTTCTTCTACATGTCTCATCACTGTGTGTTGAGCTTCTATGGTAGCTACACCACTTAGGTGTTCCTTTTTGGCGACAATCTTTTACAAAATGTCCTCGGTTTCCGCATCCATGACAGGTGATTGAGGTTAAATCAACCTTCATCACATTATCTGTTTTTACTTTGTTGTCGAATTTCTCGGTTTCCTCATAACTTCGTAGGTTGCTTTTGAACTGTGTGAATGTTAAATCTTCACTGCTTTGAGTTGTGTGAATAGCAAATGGCTTGTAAGCTTCAGGAAGCCCCTTTAAAATCATAGCGATAATAAAGTCCATCACTGATGACTTCTTTTGCATTTCTTAGGGAGGTCACTGCTTTTTCAGCTCGGATAATATAATCTGTCACTCAACTCTGTGTACAGTGCGATGATTCTGGGCTTGCCTTTACTATCGTAGTGGTCACGTAGTATTTTTAAAGCTTTTCTTCCGTCGTCAGTCGCATCTCTCATTACCAGTGAAAGGCTTTTATCATCAAGAAACTGAATCAGTTCAGCGTAGCATTCAGCATTCTTCTCTGCATCTGGGTTAGTGGCTGATAATATAGTGTCCTTTAGACCAATGATCCGCATGTGGCCGAGAAACTTTGCCTCCCAGAGTTCGTAACTGTTTTCGTCTCCATTGAACACTAACCTCTGCCATCTTCCTCCTGTTGTGTCACGCCTGGGCCCATAACCTGTTGAGCTCAAAGAGTTTTCTTCTTCTTCGGCCATGTTCTCTTAATAATACACACTCTTGGTTGGTTGATTACTTTTCCCGTTTCTTTTATTGTCCGCAACACAGGAGGGCAAAACATACATCCATTTTTGGCAGTTCGCGCTTCACAACAACAAGGAACAGGAAGTGAAGTCATCTATGATCACCAAAATAAAATCATTTCCAAAATAAAATGACAATCAGAAAACGTCTTTTACAACACAAGATAAATTAATTTATTTACTTATGAGAACACAAATCTAACATGCTGTTTTCCACAGAGGAGGTGGGAGCTCTGTGGAACAAATCAGGAAGGCTCTTGGTGTACTCCACCAGCTCTGATGTCCGTCAGGCCATCACCATTAACAAAGCTGCCATCACAATGCTTAAAATACCTGATGGAAAGACAGAGATCACATGTTAAATGTCAACATTTATATTTACTGCAAGTGGTAAAAAGATTACACACTGATGTGTTATGATATATGCATTTTATTCTTGCACAAAAGCCTGAACATTTTCCCTGATCACAAAGATGAGTGAATTATGTAACACAAAGTTTCATGGAAACTGTGCAGTTTTGTCTTTGACCAGCAGGTCGAGCCCTGTATCAACAAGATTCACAATAACAGATAGGAGATATGTTAAATATTTTGATCTGATGGCAGCAATCACTTAAAAAAGATAGCATTTATTTACCTCTGTGTCACATCCTGTCTTTCTTTAGCAGCAGTCATTAAGTGTCTGAGATCTCAGGAGACCTTTAGCAGCATTTACTGAAATAGGGTCTGTAATCTTGTTAGAACTTGCAGTTAATATAAATGCTTTCCAGCATGGCTGGTTAATGCTTAATGAGAAGCTCGTACACAGCAGTAATCATCTAATGGAAAGCTTTTACTTATTTGCTTGGTTAGATCCAGGGGGTGATTTTTTATTTTATTTTATTTATTTTTTTGTCAGCTGGGTTATTTTTGTTCTGAAATTGTCAGTCTGGTATCACTGGATTTGCTGCTGTGTTTTGCAATTTTTCATTTGATAAAAGCCAGAATATTTACATTGTACGTGGTGATGAATAAATTAGGTAACACAAAGTGTCACTGGAACTCTGAGTGCAGTTCCATCTTTAACCAGTTGGTGGTACCCCAGATTAACAGTCTCTACAGTGGTAGGAGGAGGCTGTCTTCAGTTCTAAAAACGCACCTTCCTCTGAAATATTCACAATAAAGCATTTAATCAGAAATTCTCCTCAACATTTGGTACAGACCAAAATCAAAACTTGTAATGATAAATAATTTTAGTATTATTTGATGTCTTCTAATGTTAATGTTTTGCCAGCTTGTCTACTGGAGACAGTCCAGGATAAAATGAAAACAAGTTTAACTGTCTAGTGTTTTTGATATCATGCTGTTACAGCGTGCCCACACAGAGGTGTTGTGTGCTTTAGCACAGTGTGGCTTGTCATAATAAGAAGATAATTTAACACATTGAAACACACTTTACATGAAACGTTAACGAGCAAAAGTGCAAACTGTTCTAATAATGTGGGGGCGTGACATATAAAGAGATTAGTAGCTCATTTTAACCTTCTGATCCACTGTTCTCCTGGGATCTCACTCGTTACCTGCTGAGGAGCTGATGTACTTTATTATTTTAGTGGTCAAATTAGACATCAGTGTTTGTTTACAGTACAGGTCCAGATCCAGGTGACAGCATGTTAAAAGGATGTTACGGGTCAAGAAGCAGCCTGTATTCAATCTGAATATTGCTGATACAGATTAGTTTAGGCTTTTATTAGTTTGTAAAGTTTGTTTGACTGTTATATTTAACCTTTGGCAGACAGCATAAAGACTGAGAGGAGGTTAGAAATGAAGAAAACAGCAAAAAGAGAAATACTGAGCAAAAAGTGTAGTGGACGTTTAATCAAAGTCAAAAACAAATATATAAAGCCAGTGTTGATTGTTTTGGCAATATTCACCAATAATGAGTTCACATAACTAAGCAGATCCCCTGCCTGCCTTAAGATAAGGGCAGGCAGGGGATCCCTCATTCTGAATACAATATAACATATTGTATTATATACAATATAAGATTTGTGTTATTTTCTAGTTTAACACTATACATTTGTGTGCAACTGGAATGGACAGAGAGATGGCAGACTGTAAAAGAGCAGGAAGAACAAAGTAAGCAAATGGGCAGATAGTGAGGTGGGAAAACAGAAAATAAGATTATGACATGAATGGTAGCATTTAAAAAAGTGCATATTACTCCAAACAGAGGTTGGTTGCCGCTACAAATCTATTCACCACTGATATCCTGTGTTGGGTCTGCACAGTAAGGGGAGAATTAGTTCAAAATGTTCATGTAAAAGCAGCTCTATTTATAGTTTGCTTCTTGTCCAGGTGTATGGAGTGGCAGGGTAAAACTTAGACACTTCAGTAGGTTGTCAGTAGTATAGGACTGGCACTATCGTGGGGGAGGAGGGGTGGGTGGGGGGTGAGGTGAGGGGGTATGCCCCGCTCACCCCCATCAGTGGGCTCCAGGACTGGCACCTTACGCACGAACGAGCACGCGCACATGCACGCTCACTCATCCAAAAAGTGGCACAATGGGAGAGCGTTTTAATTAGGTTTATCTGTTTTATAAAGTGATATTTCACTGTGAATTTATCTTTCTGTTTTATCCTAACAACATGGATAAGCCTTATAGAAAGACTTTGTTTTTAGACAGTTGACCTGAAACGGCAAATTTTGTTGGGTTAGTTAAGCCAACACGTGGTCACAGGTGCTGCAATGCCTTTGGTGTACATTGTCACATTGTTTTAACAGCAGTGCTTTGATGCCTTTTTCAGACTTTATAACACTGTGTATCTTGAGAAATGGGGGAGATGGAGTCTTTTTGTCTGTCTTTGAGGATGGGGGACGAGGCATAAAGGTTGATAAGAGCCAGCGAACTCTTCTCACCTGGAGTTTGTGTGAACAACTTTTGAGGTTTTTGATCTGGCAAAGGTCTCTCTTCAATCTGATCGCTGGCTGTTTATTGTTTTTAAGTTAGTGAAACATAGTGTGAATCTTTTTTGTTAATTCAGTATTTTTACAGGTTGTAACTGTGTGGTCTTTCTGTCTTTCTTGGAAAATGTAGGTCAATTTGTGAAATTAGACCATGCACCACCCTTCAGAAGTGCCAGCGTTGCCAGTTTCATGTGTCCTCTGTTAAAGAAACTGATTTTTTTTGTGATTCATTTATTACAATTTCAGTTTCTGGGAAGTTTTCAATGTTCCCTCCTGTGGCTATGAACAGTAAGCCTGGTGCAAGTTTTTGGTTTTTTGTGAAACTGAGGATGGTTGTGGACAATTTCGACTGCACTGTTTGATTTGAGTTTCTTGTTGGATCACTTTCTTTAATTGTTAATCCTCTGGGAGCAGTGAGGACCCAAACTAGGACTTACAAGTTTTGCCGTGCCCCAGGGGCCAGTGCGAGGTTGTGCTGCAGATCCCAGCATGAAAGCTGAGGGTCCAGCCAGCCAGTGGAAAGACCGGTTGATGCCTGGATGTGCGTTGGAGCCTTTGTCACCCGCACAGAGCATTTCTGACAGTCGGGCATTGCTTATGTAAAAGAGAATAGCAACAACACAGCGTTTTTCTCTGCTCCAAGACATCCAGTCCTTTCACACGGTAAGCATGTCTGTTATAGCCTGCGCTCTTTATTTGAGAAAGTGTCCCTAAACTATTGTTGTTCATACTTACTGAGTTCTCTAACTACTATATCAGTAAACTTTTTGAACAAGAAAGGTATCTACTATGTTCTATTTAAATCCAGATTCCTTTTATAGTTTGCAGTGAAATTTGTTAAACCATTGCTTAACGGGCCAGAAGTGCAAGTCACTCTTTACTAACACACTGTAGATAAGTTTATTGCTGGACAACACAGCTAACAGCCTCACACACTTATTGAAATTTTGTGTGTAATGGTTTAGCTTCTTACACTTTACCCCTTTTCTCCCCAGTATCACAACAGTATGATTCCCCAAGTACGGCTCAGTAAACAAACAAGGACTCTAAAGTCAGAACAGAAAGATACAGTTGGAAGATTAATGATTGCGTTTTTATGATGCGTAGTAAACTACACAAAAAAAAAAGAGATTGTCTCTTGGACTTATGTGAGCGTCTTGCGTGTATTCAACACAATTGCCTCATGCTTTAAAGTTAAGTGTAACTATAAAATGTAGAAACTACATGATATGCAGAGAGGGAATATTAAATTGTTCATATCATGTTCGAGTGAAGTAAGTCAATAATATAGCAATGTTAAATTTCGCAACACCGCACATGATTTCCCCGCTTTGGATCGTCATCTCAGTCAAGTCGAGCAGTCGCCTTTTCTTTTTTTGGTATACCAAAAAAAGAAAATTGGGTGGTTGTTACATTTACAAAAGTCTAACTTGTAATTTGAACAAAATAATTTCATGTTTCTATGGTGAATGTAATGAAATCATGTAGGATCTATATGAAATTCAACAACTTAATTTGTTCTTGTTGAGATGACATGATACAATCTAGTGAGAGTGGTTAGTTGCTGGACTCATGAAATTCACAAGATCACATGAGATTTCAAACTGCAGGAAAATCACTGGAGTTATAAGAGGCAGATAACTACACACATACCACGTGTACGCTATTGCTATTTATTGTGATTTAACCTGTCAAGGACAAAAACGTACAGATTTCAAACTTCAAGTTTCACCTGGATTGGTGGCGTGTTGGTTTGTGCTGTTGCCTCACAGCAAGAAAGTCCTGGGTTCAAATCTACAATCTGGTTAGTTGGCAGTGGGTATTCTGGTTTCCTCCCACAGTTAAAAGTCATGTAGTTATTTGAGTTAGGTTAATTGGTGATTCCAAATTGCCCATGAATGTGAGTGCATGTGATAAACTGGTGAGCTGTCCAGGGTGTACCCTGCCTTGTAACCTATCACTTCTGGGTTATGCCCCTGCAACCCGGATAAAGATAGGAGGATGGTAGTTGTTGTAAATCCATTCAATTTTTATGTTAACCAGACTCTAGACTTTGTTGAACGTTATGTAATATTAAGACAACATATAATATTTAAATTACCAAGTAGTATCGGGTTATTGAAGTTATTGAATAGTGTTGGAATAAAATGACAAAATATTGAAGGATTTCAGTGTACCCCCTCTTCTTCTTCTCTGTGTTGTTGTTGTTGTTCGTGTGTGTGTGTGTGTGTGTGTGTGTGTGTGTGTGTGTGTGTGTGTGTGTGTGTGTGCGCGCCTTAGAAGTCAAATTATACATTAGCCTTACTTACAAAAAACATTTTGAATTTAATTTAGAACTGAGATTCTAAGTTGTAAGCATTAATCTTATGCTCAGCCAGGAGTATGTTCCCCCACTTTCACAATCCTAAGGTGTCAAATCCACGACCCACAACAGATGGCTTGTTACACGTGGGCGAGAAGGGCAAACCACCCTTTACTTAAACAGGCTCACACACCACAGATTGTTGAAGTTCTTGTGCACACTGGTTTTGCCGCATAGGTAACTTCCACTTTTTGATAAAGATCACTCCATCTGCATATTTCTTAAGAAATGAAGCATCTTTGCGTGTAGACGCAAGCGATAGGCCTATGTTGTGTGTGTGCGGGCCAGACGTGGTCTGCGTGAGTGTGACTGATTGTTGTCTTGTAATGGAGACTAAACTGTGTAAGTCTGCCTTGAAAGAGGATGAAATACACTGCAAAGTTTTTATTGGGCAGCACGTGGTGTGTGGATCGTTGACGAATGAAGTGAAATTGTGCTCTAAAGCAGAAGTGAGTGTGAGTGTGTCTGACGTCACGGTGTGTGTGAAAAGGTATCCAGCTGGGGCAGACGTGATTCTGCAGGTCACCTGCCCAGCGGACAAAGAAATAAAATAGTTGTGTGGTAAATGATAGCACGAAGAGTGTTTGGTGTTTCTCAGCCTGAAACAGCTGTAATGTACTTTCTGTTTTTGAGAGAGAGAGAGAGAGAGAGAGAGATGTGTGTGTTGTTTTAAGCAGTGATGAGAATAATGAAAATGTGATGAGAGAGGAACACAAAAACATACAGAAAATACATCAACCATACTAACCCTACATGCACATACACATACAATGATACTCATGAAGACCAAACAGCATCTTAAGCATAAGATTCTGTTTGTCATCTTGTCCAAGTCACTAGTAAGATGAAAGTGATACATAGACTAGTGGACTGAATATTATAGGAGGACAGATCACCGCATCATAGAGGAGAAAACAGAATGCTGATGAGGGGTCTTAGATGAGTGAGCTGATTGTGAGTTTCTGGTGTGTGAAGAAGTTTTACCATGGCACACATTTGGTTATATGAGAAGAAACTTATTATGTGATGAGACAACAGGGTTATGCTGTATGTTGTGTGTGGCTGATTGGATGAATGTTTGAGATTAAACTGGCTGTTGATTTGTTTTTTGTTACTAAGTTGAGCCTGCCAATTGGGTTGGTATGATTTATCCCCCTGGCATGAAAAACACGTGTCATGATTTAAACAAGGTCTTTCTTTCTTTTGCTTTCCTTTATTTTCTTTCTTTTCTTTTTATTTTGTTACTTTCATGGTGCATTGAAAGTTTCGTTTGATGATCTCTGTTTGAGCAGATATGCACGATTAGAACAGAAACGCTATACGACTCGTCGTCAAGAAAACTGTTGCAAAAGTGAGTTTCTCCAAAAATTAAAATGGGCTCAGGAGAAAGCCACTTATTTGGGACAATCAGAAAACAAGTCCCTGGGAACTGACTGACTTAACACCATTGTGTGAAGTTAACCCCCACCTGACAAAGGTGTGGACGTATCTCTGTGTGTGTCTTCTGTTGCAGGAACAAAAGGAGACCACAAGAGGAAACTTGGGTCACAATTCTATGTGAACTCTGCAAATTTAACCTTTTTTACTTTAAATTTTTCCTGTGTCTGTGAATTCACCATGAGTGTGTTATTACAGTTTTTCTCGATTGCTTAAACACTATAACCAGGCCTCTAAACTAAAATTTCAAAACCATAAACGCTATTGGTCAAAAAGCTCACCCATTTCCCTGAACTATAAACACTATTCCCTGCTTTGACACATGACTCAAATTTGGTGAACTGGTACTGCAAAACTCTACACACAAATCCCTACATTTTACAGTGCTTACACCATGTAGTCATGTAGAAAGCACTAGCATGCAATAATGTTAACGTAAGTCAGCATAGCTTGAGCCCAATTAGCACACAATTAACCAGGTGGAAACACTAGGAGTCAAAATTTAGCACACACCAATCAGAACCTGCGATGGATAGATAAAAGGGCCAAAGTCAGCTCATTCAGGTTTGAAACAATGGATCCAAAGAGATGCAAAGGAAGAGGACGTGGTGGAGAAAGAGGACGTGGTGAAGGAGAAGGACGTGGTGGAGAAAGAGGACGTGGTGAAGGAGGAGGACGTGGTGGAGAAAGAGGACGTGGTGAAAGAGGAGGACGTGGTGGAGAAAGAGGACGTGGTGAAGGAGGAGGACATGGTGGAGAAAGAGGACGTGGTGAAGGAGGAGGACGTGGTGGAGAAAGAGGACGTGGTGAAGGAGGAGGACGTGGTGGAGAAAGAGGACGTGGTGAAGGAGGAGGACGTGGTGGAGAAAGAGGACGTGGTGAAGGAGGAGGACGTGGTGGAAGAGGAGGAGGAGGTGGTGAAGGAGGTGGAGGTGGAGAACGATGGCGACAAGGAAGGGGAAGAGCAAGGGCACGAAGACAGTCAGTCTCGGATGAAATTCGAGCCACTTTAGTTGACCATGTCCTTGTCCATGGGATGACTATGAGGGAGGCTGGGCAACGAGTACAACCAAATTTGAGTCGCTTCACTGTTGCCTCCATCATCAGAACCTTCAGGGAGGAAAACAGGTAGGTGTACTTGCAGTAAGACTGCTTTGTACAGTAACGTTTAAGTTACTGAATTTATGTGTCTTGAGTTTCAGTATGTTTCCATTATTTTCCTGTAAAATGAATGTGTAACAGTTACAGTAATGAGTGCTTCTATTTTTGTAGGACACAGAGACGACCACCTGGTGGAGGCAGGTTAAGGCTTTTGTCGGAGGAGCAAGAGAGGGAACTTGTAAACATGGTAATTGCAAATAATGTAATCCGCTAAGGAGAGTGATTGAGGATGATCATCTTTTTCGAGGCATAAATGCCATCAGCCTCTCCACAATTGACCGCATCCGCCGAAAGAATCAATTCCGGATGAAACAGGCATACCGAGTCCCTTTCGAACGAAACTCTGACAGAGTGAAAAACCAACGTGTGGAATATGTTCAGGTATGAGTTTTGATACTGTATAAGGTATTGTGTACCATCACAGCATGGCAGTTTATGCTGCCATTTCAGCACTCTTGAACTTTGGTTCAGGGTACCGATTGACGCTACTGTGTTATGTGTTTTGCAGAGAATCTTTGAGATTGAAGGACGGCCTGTTCCCCATGAAATGATCTTTGTGGATGAGGCAGGTTTTCACCTGACCAAAAGAAGGAAAAGGGGGAGGAACATAATTGGCCATCGGGCTATTGTAAATGTCCCTGGTCAGCGTGGGGGGAATGTCACTATGTGCGCAG
This sequence comes from Pelmatolapia mariae, assembly GCF_036321145.2. Lineage (NCBI taxonomy): Eukaryota > Metazoa > Chordata > Actinopteri > Cichliformes > Cichlidae > Pelmatolapia > Pelmatolapia mariae. Next base: position 5,567,781 of record NC_086230.1, on the reverse strand, counting down.
CCATCAGCCAACGAGGGGTACTCCACCGCCATGCCGTACTAGGACCCTATAACACTATGCTTCTCCTTGCTTTTCTTGATGGTTTAAGACAACATATGTTCCAGCTGGACTACAGGGAACCAGCACAGCCAGAGCAGCCTCACTACGTTGTTGTGTGGGATAACGTCAGCTTCCATCGCGCTGCTCTGGTTCGTGACTGGTTTACCAATAACCCAAGGTTTTCTAATATCTTTCTGCCTGCATACTCCCCCTTTCTAAACCCGATAGAGGAGTTATTTTCGGCATGGCGGTGGAAAGTGTATGACCGAGAACCTTATGTCCGTGTTCACCTCCTTCAGGCCATGGAAGAGGCCTGCCTAGACATATCAGTAGATGCATGCCAGGGGTGGATCAGGCATGCAAGAGGATTTTACCCCCGCTGCCTGGCTGGGGCCAATATAGCCTGTGATGTGGATGAGATTCTCTGGCCTGACCCAGACCAAAGACAAGATGCTGTGGTGGGATAATGTTTCTGGTGTGTGTTGTACTGTATAGTACATGAATGACAATGTGCCACTGTACATACATTGGTTGCGTCTTTTGTGTTTATCATGTGACAAGGGTTTTGAAGGGGAGAACCATAAGCAACCTAATTGTTTTGGAACTATTGTTTTGAATTAATTGTACCAGTGTGCAAAACTCTGTTGTAGTGTGTGTGTTTTTGAGGGCTTGTGTTTGATGTCTGAGGGCAAAGTTCGGTTTTTCAGCAGGAGTGAATAGTTTTGGGTGTAGAGCTTCATTTTGACCTGGAAATAGGATGTTTGGGGAATTGAGTGAGATGTTATGGATTTGTGTTTACTGTTGTGCGGATATGAGGCGTAGTTTCAAGAAATGTGTTTTAGCAATCGAGAAAAACTGTAACTACTTTGTGTTGCTCACAGAGATTACTGTGAGAAAGAGTGTATACACCTGCGCAGCGCTAACATTTACTTCTTTTTACAGCAGAGTGTTAACTTTATGACCTTTTTACAGCACCTCTGGAATCTGGATGGCCGACACCTGATAACCAGGATGAACCGTGTGTTTGGCTAATGTTTGTTTTTCTTTAAGAGTGCTTGTAAAGGATTCAGCACAGACAGACAAGTGACAATTGAACAGATGTGCAGTGGTTACAGAATAGTTGAAAATGGGGCTCATTAGCTGGCCACTATTGAGCTCACAGTGATAAAATGAGTGGAGTGACATTGCTTAAGGAAAGTCACCTATTAAATTGTGGAATAAATTGGGATGATTCATGATTTGGGACAAATTATGGTAATAATAGTGATTTAATGATTGGAGAAAACCTGCACATGATATTTGTCTTTTATGCTGAATACTTTATTACTCTTATGATCTATAGTTGGTTGAAAATGTGAAGTTTGATTTAAAGACTTTGTCTTCCAGGATACAGGCTCCAGGTGGAGCTGGGAGTTAAACAAGCTAAACATTTAATTGCTGACTGATGTTTTTACACAGGGTCACAGGTTGGAGTATGGCGGCTCCAAAGGACAAACCCTGGAGATTTTTTTTTAGGGAGACTGTGCAACATTCTTGTACATGTCTCATTGGGGAGTTGACACATGGCAGAAGCCATGTGGCGAGAGGAGTGTCATTTTAATTTGCAGATGTCGTGAGATGCCATGACGAGAAGGAGTGACTGAGAGGATCGTCCATAAGATGGAAGCTGAGGCCTGGAGAGAGGCTTCAGGAGGATCGGAGATCACCTTCAGCGCAGAGAGCTGTGCTACTGGGCTTCCAGGAGATCGTCATGAGGAGACTCTGCACAGCAAAATCTTAAATAAGATGAAAGAGTTTTGACGTTGACGTTGAGGAAGACAACTAAGGTGTACGTCGTGCTCTGCCTTAAAAATCTTCAGCAGCGTTGGAACATGAGAACCTGAGGGAGCGTGCCAGGCTCCAAAAAGTGACACCGCAGAGGAGGTCCAGCGATGGACTTGTGGTTCTGTGAACAGCACAAATGCCAGGTGACTGTGAAATAACTAACAGCACTTTTTCCACAAGTGAAGCCAGTAACTTCCTATCCTAAAAGATTAGCTCTAGTTGCTTGTGCTTTACCTCCATGCGTGAGATCAATATGTGCAGCAGCTTAAGCTGTACAATGTTTCAGGATATAGTTTTTCACCTTTTTGACACTGTTAGTTCCACACGAGGTAGATGTCTACTACTGCAGACTAAAATTACATTTCTGTCACCTACAAGACGCTTGTCTTTAATGTTACTGTTACGTCAACCCTTTTTGCCAACAAAAGAAGAGGGCGCTTCTCATGAGTGTGGAGAGCACGTAGAGAAGGAGTGTAAGCCAGGGATGACTTAATAGATGTGCTACTTGTTGAGGGAAAGGTTTGGTTTGTTGATGGTTTGAGTTTTACAACGGCAGAGGGACAGGCTAAAACAGGTTTTACTGTAGAAGATAGTGAGAAAGTTATCTGTGCAGGACAACTAGCATGTTTCATATTTGCTTGAGCAGCAGGGATGCTAGCTTTAACGGAAGCGTGTAAAGCTGCAGAGAACCAAGATGTGACAATATACACTGATAGCCAGTATGCATTTGCTACAGTACATTTCTTTGTAGTGCAGTGAGTGAGACGAGGTGTGACAACCTCTACAGGGAAACCTGTAGAACACGCCAAACTCTTGCAAAATCTGCTGAAGGCAGAGTTATTATCCAGTAGAATTGCCGTTTGTAAATGTGCAGCACAAATGTGAGGGAAAGATCCAGTTGCATTAGGGAATGCTTTTGCAGATAGGATAGCAAGAGAGGCAACTTTAGGAGCACATGGTGTTAACATTTTAGCAATGCAACACCAACAGACATTGCCTATTATGCGGAATGCACTGGTAGACATGCAGGCCACTCATCTACTGCAGGGAAACAGTTGTGACTTATAGAAGGAGCGAGCTTGCAGGATGGTGTTTATTATCTGTGTGATTGTAACGGAGGGAAGGTGTTTTTTATTCGCACAGATGTTATTAAAAGGAGAGAAACCCTCCTAAAAACGGACAGAGCAGTAGAGCAGCCAAGGGAATTCACACAAATTTAAAACTGTAAGGCTAAAATACAATTTATTGCATTTAAACAGTTAAAAATATAAAATAAATTAAAACAGCCCTGGCCAGGGGGCAACAATAAAAATCAATAAAACACAAAGATTAAAAGTCCAGTGGCGTCCGCCACGGTATAAAAGTCACTACAAATCCGGTGAAGTGATACAGGAAGGGAACCCGGCGGCGTCCTCGCCTTCCTCTCCGCGTTCTGCGCCCCAATGCGCTAAAAAAAGGAAAGGCAGCAGCAGTCACTACTCTTTTAGGGAGCTATCGTTCATTAAAAGGGGACAAGTCACAAAGACTTACCCCGGGTGGGCAGAGCTCTCAACTCTGCCCGCCGCTTCCTTGTGACCGGTAAATGGCACTGGCCCGCCTCGCCGCCTCTAATTCTTCGCAGACGCGTAATCTGGGCTTCCGTTGCTGCAGCCGTCGGACCACTCGCTCCGTGTCCTCGGTCGCTGTATCTCTCTCCCGTTGATGCAGCAATCGAACCGCTCGCCCCGCGTCGCTGGCTTTCCTTCCTCTCACGCCAAGCTCCACCAGTCTCTCCGCGGGCTTGCAGGCGCCGCCGCCTGACACCATTCGCTACACCATCGCTGCCGCTCTCTCTCTCAGGCCTCACCCTCTGTTAGTAGTCTGTGGGCCCTCTTATTCACCTCTGTGCCCTTCCAGGTGTATCGGATTTGTGATTGGAAGTGGGCGGAGTCTCTCCAGGGGAAGTTAATATATTCAATAAAACATGCACTAAAAATAAAAACACTCCACAAAATATAATCAAACCATGCAATACAAAAAATATAAATAAAAACACTTCATGTTAAAACACAGTAAAACACAACAACATGCAAAGCAAAATAACTTCCAAATAGAGTCAGTCCTTCCCTGGAAGACATCATACACCAATACTGCCTTAGAATTTGTATAAGACTGCTGCTATTTTGCGCCATGGGCTTTGCCATGTCGCAACAGGAGGGAGATGATGGCAGCAATAGTTTATACTTTAAGATTAAATACCTGAGCATATTAGCAGATTAGATGCTTTAAATGTTAAAAAATAAAGAAGTCTTGAGAACAAATGATCTGCCAGATGATTCTGTTTCTCCGCAGGAGCAGAGTCTGAAGTCTGGAGATTGGATGTTGATAAGGCCATGGAGAGGAAGTGCTGGTCCAGTCCATGGTGAAGAGGTTCCTATCGGATGCTGCTGACGACGACCACAGCAGTGAAGATTGCTGGAAGGAACACTTGGATACATCAAGCGCACTGCAAGACGGTGACACACTTCCTGGCCGACTCTGGGTGATGGTGAAAAGTCCAGCGGTACAAAGGGGGGAGTATATCTCTAGGACCTCTCGTCTCAATCCTGGTGAAGAAACCAACGGATCCTGAACCCAACTTAGAATGCCTGGGAATGTGCTGTTCGCCTTCTTGTGCCTGTGGACCCAGAGTGGGATGACAGGAGAGCACTGAGACAGAGCAAATCACACCCAGTACCCGCATGGGTTTTCAACCAATTACTGGTGGCAGTTTAAGAACACAGCCACTCACATAAAGAACGAGACCAATGGTTATGCTTGTGATGCCACTGGCTACACATTCTTCTGGACTGTGGCCATATAGCATCACTGAGAGCGAGACAGTTGTTTGGTTGCCTTAGCAACACATCCAGGAGTAAACGTACTTGGAACATTGCCAACTTTTCAACTGCTCTGAACCTGACTGGAAGGTTAATTCACCAGTAGCTGGGAAGGTGAACTGCTCTGGTACGACAGACCTGCTAGTCTGACTCCAAGTATCTGACTCACTGCAGGACATTGAATAGCTAAACGAACTGGAAACAGGCCAGTTGCCTATGTGTATGAAGGGCAATGGATTAGTCCAAGTTGGAGATTTACCATGAAATCTGTGCAACGTCACCTATTCTTTGTGTCCTCTGCAAGAAGGATGCAAACAGAGAAGCCTTTTGTCTACATTTGCATCATAAACACTTCTCTAAGCTGGTTGAGGTTGTGAGCCAAGAAGATCAAAACACCTTGATCCAATTTCCTTTACAAAGCTTTTCCTGTGGTGACAACAGGACAGGAGGAGAAGTTGTAAATGCGGATAATTCACCAGTTGACTCTAACCCCCACAGGATGCCTATGGTGAAAAGATCTGGGGGGTTGATAGGAGTCATAAAGAAGGGTGTTGACCAGGCTACAGCTTTGAAGTTAGCTGAGAGCCACATGGACAAACAATAAAGTCAACTGATGTGTTTGAATGCTTATGTCTGTATACAGCTAGATTGTAGTGACATATGATTTTTGAGTATGTTGATTCTTCTTGTTTGACTGTTACATTCCGTTGTTTATTTGCAGAAATACATAATGAATCGCACGACAGGAGTAGATGCACCACAAGGCTGGAGAGCTTGGTTAATGTCTGGTCCTTGGTGGCATCTTCTTTTGAAAATATCAATTCCTGTTTTTGGACTGTTGACATTTGATTTGCTTATGTATAGGATGCATTTTACAGTGTATAAGATCAATGCTAACTATAATGATTTCCTAATACATTTGTTAATTATCTACTTTTAGAACAATATGAATTGACTGAAATGAATGACATGATAGAAGCCTGTGTATAAATGACGCCTGCACTGAGATTGTCAAGCAAGAGGTCAATGGCTAAGAATATACTACACAGGAATAATTTGGAGCATAAAAATCACAAAATAGGAGGGAATGTTAGAGTGAATTGTTAAATGTTTGTCATTTTTATGCTTACCATCCCTACGAAAGGAATTTCACTGTCCCCCTCCCCAGATTCTCGAGGTTCTGGGTGGGGGGCTGTAGTCTTTTATTACAGGCAACATCCTTGTGAAGGTCTTTTTTGATGTAAGCTTCCTGCCCAGCAGGAGGTCTCACACACACACACACACACACACACACACACACACACACACACACACACACACACACACACACATTCTTACTTACATACAGAAGTTCACACATATACATACAATGCCTTAGAACTATGTGGGCGTTGCTTTGCTGTGTTTTGTGTGAACTGTCTCTCAATAAAAGGCAGCGAGAGGAGGCCGGATTTGGGGTCATTTTCGTGCTGGACACAGATGAGGCCTCCCTTGCGCAAGTAATCGATCGAACGCTGTTGCCTTGTTTTCTTTCATGATGAATAAGTCTCTAGAACTAGCGGGGTTTGTGGGAACAGACCCAACAATTCTTAAATCCCATCGAGGAGTTCTTCTCTGAAAAGTGTACGACCGTCATCCTCATCAACAGGCAGCCCTTTTACAGGCAATGGAGGAGGCATGTGGAGATATTGACCAGGCATCATGTCAGGCCTGGATACGGCATTCAAGGAGATATTTTCCCCGGTGCCTTGGACTGGAGGATATCGCATGCGATGTGGACGAAATTTTGTGGCCGGACCCAGAAAGACGACATGATGTAGGCTGATTGTCTTTTTTTCCCTTTTCTTTGTGAAATTCCTATTTTGTGTTCTGACTTTGTCTTGGTTTTGATGAGTGTGAATAAACACCAATACTTGAAGTTTGGATCCTTGTATGTTTACATGACACTATGACAAAAGTGTGACCTCAAATTGACATCTGTACACAGAGAAAGCAAAAGCCAGATGTGTTTTGTATTCATACCATCAGTGTGCAGTTGGCGCATTGTGTGCTTAGTAGATCATGGTTTGTGTGTACTGTTTGATACGAAAACACCATTTTTACGAAGGTGTGAAGAGTTAATCTAGCTGTGTTCGCTTTTGCAAGAGAACTACAATGTTTTGATAATTGGGTGACAGGTTTTCTTATTTGTGTGTAGAGTTTTGCAAAAATAGCCAATAGTTACAAAAAATGTGCTTAAGCAATCAGAAAAATTTTTAATTGTTTTTAACACTAGGTTTCACTTCGGTCCTTTGTATGTTATAACTTCACTCTTTTTGATGGCTCACTGATGGACCAGCCCAAGGAAGAGTTTTCAACACACTGATTGTACCACATACTTTGTACAATGCTTCCATTTGACAAAAGAGCTCTCTGTAGGCAGACAGGCAGTTCCTGGACTGGAGCAGACAGGAAATGTGCCACCTGTGTCGACCATAAACCCAGTTCATTTGTTAAAAAAATGAGAAGGAGTTTGTTATAAGTCCAGCAGTCGCCGGTCCAGAAATCCCAGGATGAAGCAGAGAGAGAGCACCCAGGGGGGTGGCTGACAGGTGATTCCATTCCTTTACAGATTTTGGGTCTGTTAAGGTTCATTTTTGAGGACGAGAGAGATGGTGGAGATCGGAATAACACACTGACCCTGTCAGGTGGAGTCAACGAATTTTAATGAAGCACACGCAGCGTGGGAGATGTGACACTGTATACAAACAGCAATCAGATCTCATCTCCAAAACGTCAGAACACAGTATTTATGCATCGGGGTATAACGCCCCCTCTTGCGTCAGATAAACACAATACATGCATACGTCAGATCAACACCACAATGACTTTTAACATAGTTTAAAAAGAACATTGTCTCGTCTCCATCCAGGTGTCTTCCTGTTGTGCCTGGACGCTCGCTTATCTGTCTGGAACATCAGGCACACGTTCTGCACAAACTGTCACATATGCACGCACAATTTTGCAGTTGCAAGCAAAACATGATTAACTTTCACCTATACATGAACCTCTCTAACTGTATGTGTGTGTATGTGTGTCTCGTCCTTAAATGCTCTCTCATCTCACCCGTTGCACTTCTGACCTCTCACCTCACCAGCTAGACCTTATAACCTTTCCACTCAACAGAAGGCCAGCACGTACACAACTGAAACTATATGTGTAATATATCGAATACATGTTTTAATCAAGAACCTCTACTAAAAGCTTAATCAAAAGATATAGATACATAAAAGATACTAAAGAATAAACCAGTGAGAGTCTCCTGAGACTCTGCTTTCAGTTTCACTTCCTGCCCTGCACACTCTGCACAAGCCTGTGTTTCCTGTCAAGACCTTTAGGCCCAGAGTATACTCAGTGGTAAGCCTTTTTCAAATAATGCAATGTAATCTGCCTATAAACATTTTGAGATTATAGATTCAACTCAACAGTTTAAAGTGGTTCTTCTTGGACCTATAATAAAGACTAATATGATACCAATATGTTTGAACATCTGAATGCAATATCCATAGTGTTATTAATAGAATGGTAATGATGATTATAAAAAATAGCAGCCAATAATAGCAGCAAAATATCCCTATATTCTACAGGTCGCAGGCTAGAGGGAGTAACATACTAAGGTTGAACAAAAACAACAGAGGACTAACTGTTGTCATACCAGAGAGGATAATCTGGCAAAGGACTGTGCACCAGTCGGCCCCTTATATACAGGAGAAACATCAACCCAGCTCACGTCTGTGAAGATTCTCAGTCATCCACTTCATCGTAGTCATATTCTGCTTCTTGGTCAATATGTTTGTTCTCCCCAGCTGTGTTCCCCGTGTTTCCACTGCGCTTGTGACCCTGATGTGTATTTATTGTGTGAGTTTTTCTGTGTTTGTTATCAGATTGTCAATTACTCTGCCATGTCCCAGGTCTCAGGATTCCCATGTCTTTTGTGTCTATGTTCCATTTATAATATCCTTAGTATTTAGTTTCTTCACAGTTTACCTTTTGCCTTTGTTTTGTACCTGCTCTTCAGCCTAAAAAAACAAATGAAACACAAAATGGGAGAGAGGGTGGGACACAAAAATGAGAACGAACAGCTTGTACATGGGGGTCATATGTAGATAGAGAACTGGAAGGAGTGTGTATAGAGGTGTGGTCCCGCCCTGGAAATTCAGATAAATTATCTCACCTTTATGCTTGTGGAGCACATTATAGACATTCGAAACCTTTTTTTTTTTTTTTGGCCTTTTCACAGCTTTATTTGAAAGGGTACAGTGAAGAGTGACAGGAAAGCACAGGAGAGAGAAAGGAGAAGACATGTGGCAAAAGGTCACGGGTCGGAATAAAACCCGGTCCGACCGCTCTCAGCCATGCAGCATATGGTCGCCTGATTCTCTCAGTGAGCTAAACCAGCGCCCATTTGTAACCATTTTGAGGCAAATTTCTCTCCATACATGCCACTGCCACCAATCTTGAAACACTGTGAAAAAAATTGGTGACATCTATGATTCAGAAGAATACTGCAACAGCTAGCAGTGAGCATAAATAATTCAATTCAATTCAGTTTCATTTATATAGCGCCAAATCACAACTAGAGTTGCCTCAAGGCGCTTTATATTGTACAGTAGATCCTACAGTATTAGATACAGAGAAAACACCAACAATCATATGATCCCCTATGAGCAAGCACTTTGGCGACAGTGGGAAGGAAAAACTCCCTTTTAACAGAAAGAAACCTCCGGCAGAACCAGGCTCAGGAGGGGCGGGGCCATCTGCTGCGACCGGTTGGGGTGAGAGAAGGAAAACAGGATAAAGACATGCTGTGGAAGAGAGCCAGAGATTAATAGCAGGTACAATTCAATGCAGAGAGGTCTATTAACACATAGTGAGTGAGAAAGGTGACTGGAAAGGAAAAACTCAATGCATCATAGGAGTCCCCCGGCAGCCTACGTCTATTGCAGCATAACTAAAGGAGGATTCAGGGTGCATTGAAGGACATGTCCTGGTCAAAAATGACTCCAAGGTTCCTCGCAGTGTTACTGGAGGCCAAGGTAATGCCATCCACAGTAAGAATCTAGTTAGATACCATACTTCTAAGATTTTCAGGGCCGAGTAATATAACCTCAGTTTTATCCGAATTAAGAAGCAGAAAGTTAGCGGCCATACAGGTCTTTATGTCTTCAAAACATTCCTGCAGTTTAACTAATTGGTGTGTGTTATCTGGCTTCATGGATAGAGTTGGGTGTCATCTGCATAGCAGTGAAAACGTATACTATGTCTTCTAATGATACTGCCTAAGGGAAGCATGTATAATGTAAACAGAATTGGTCCTAGCACTGAACACTGTGGAACAACATAGTTGACCTTAGTGTGAGAAGAGGACTCTCCATTTACATGCACAAATTGGAGTCCATAAGAAGCCATAAGAAGATCATTTGTAACCTTCACTAAAGCTGTTTCTGTGCTGTGATGAGCTCTGAAACCTGACTGAAACTCTTCAAATAAGCCATTCCTCTGCAAATGATCTGTTAGTTGTTTGACAACTACTCTTTTGAGGATTTTTGAAATGAAAGGAAGGTTAGTTATTGGCCTATAATTAGCTAAGACAGCTGGGTCTAGAGATGGCTTTTTAAGTAAAGGTTTAACTCCTGCCAGCTTGAAGGCCTGTGGTACAAAGCCAATTATTAGAGATAGGTTGATCAGATTTAAGATTGAAGCATTAATTAATGGCAGGACTTCTTTGAGCAGTTTTGTAGGAATGAGGTCTAAAAGACACGTTGATGATTTGGAGGAAGTAATTATTGAAGTTAACTCAGAAAGATCAATTGGAGAAAAAGACTCTAAATGAATATCAGTGGTACTGAAAGTAGCTGTAGATAATATTACATCTGTGAGATGATTATTGGTAATTTTGTCTCTAATGATTAAAATTTTATTTGTGAAGAAGTTCATGAAGTCATTACTAGTTAACGTTAAAGGGATGGTTGGCTCAGTAGAGCTCTGACTTTTTGTTAGCCTGGCTACAGTGCTGAAGAGAAACCTGGGGTTGTTCTTATTTTCTTCAATCAGTGATGAATAGTAAGATGTTCTGGCTTTGCGGAGGGCTTTCTTATAAAGCAGCAAACTATTTCTCCAGGCTAAATGATGATCTTCTAAATTTGTGACACGCCATTTCCTCTCCAGCTTACGAGTTATCTGCTTTAGGCTACGTGTTTGAGAATTATACCACAGAGTCAGGTACTTCTGGTTTGAGGCCTTAGTTTTCACTGGAGCTACAGTATCCAGAGTCAAACGTAGTGAGGAGGTAAAGATAATCAACCTCTGTTGGGGTAGTGTTCAGATAGCTGCTCTGCTCTATGAGCACTGAAGATGATAACAGTGGGTGCATTATATTCTTAAACTTAGTTACAGCGCTTTCAGAAAGACATCTACTGTGATGAAGTCTACTCTCCACTGCTGTGTAATCAATTATTGTAAATTTAAATGTTCTCAGGAAATGATCAGACAGGAGAGGGTTTTCAGGAAACACTGTTAAATTTTTAGGTTCTATTCCATATGTTAAAACAAGATCTAGAGTGTGATTAAAGTGGTGGGTGTGTTCTTTTACATTTTGAGAGAAGCCAATTGAGTCTAATAACAGATCAAATGCCATGTTGAGGCTGTCATTTTTAGCATCTACATGGATGTTAAAATCACCCACAATAATTATTTTATCTGAGCTGAGCACTAAATCAGATAAAAAGTCTGCAAAATCAGACAGAAACTCAGTGTAAGGCCCAGGTGGACGATAGATGATAACAAATGAGACTGGTTTCTGAGTTTTACAGCTGGGTTGGACAAGGCTAAGCATCAGGCTTTCAAATGAATTAAAAGTCTGTCTTGGTCTTTTGTTGATTAATAGGCTGGTGTGAAAAATTGCTGCCACACCGCCCCCTCTGCCTGTGCTTCGAGATTTCTGGTAGTTAGAATGACTCGGGGGTGTTGATTCATTTAAACTAACATAATCATCCTGCTGCAACCAGGTTTCTGTAAGGCAGAGTAAATAGATTTGTTGATCAATTATTAAGTCATGTACTAACAGAGACTTGGAGGAGAGAGACCTAATATTTAATAATCCACATTTCACTGTTTTACTCTTTGGTTCAGATGTGGATACTGTGTTGTTCTTTCTTTGTGATTTTTTATGTTTAAGTTGTTTATTGCTGTTTTTTTTTTTTGTTTGTTTTTTTGTTTGGTATCTGACACAGTCTCAATGGAAATGGGGTTTTGGGGGGGTAAGAGGAGGAGAGAAGCTGCTGGTCCCAACTCTGGATAGTCATATTTTGGGGGGTTTAATAAATTTGCCCATATTTCTAGAAATGAGAGCTGCTCCATCCAAAGTGGGATGGATGCCGTCTCTCCTAACAAGACCAGGTTTCCTCCAGAAGGTTTGTCAATTATCTATGAAGCCCACATCGTTTTTTGGACACCACTCAGACAGCCAGCAATTTAAGGAGCACATACGACTAAACATGTCACTCCTGGTCTGATTGGGGAGGGGACCAGAGAAAACTACAGAGTCCGACATTGTTTTGGCAAAGTTACACACCGATTCAATATTGACTTTAGTGACCTCCAATTGCCGTAACCGGGTGTCATTACTGCCGACGTGAATTATGATTTTACTGAATTTACATTTACCCTTAGCCAGCAGTTTTAAATTTCCCTCAATGTCACCTGCTCTGGCCCCTGGAAGACAATTGACTATGGTTGCCGGTGTCTCTAGCTTCATGTCTGAGAACAGAATCACCAATTACCAGAGTTTGATCCCCAGCTGGTGTGTTGTCGAGTGGGGAAAAATGGTTAGGCACATGAACAGGTTGGTGGTGTACCTGAGGCTTCTGTTTAAGACTATGCTTCCTCCTCACCGTCACCCAGCCGCCCTCTTTCCCCAGCTGCTTGGGGTCTGCCGGGGAACAGCTAGCGGGACCTACACTATCTTTAGCTGTACCAGCTACAGGGGCCTGGCTAGCTATGAGTGAATGAAGGGTGCGAAGCCGAGTCTCCAATTCAGTAATCCTGGCCTCTAGAGCTGCAAATATGCTACATTTGTTACAAGTATCACTACTGCTAAAGGACGCTGAGGAGTAACTAAACATCTGACACAATCAGCAGGAAAGTGCAGGAGGGACAGGTGAAGTAGCCATGCTGCTAGCAAGTCGGCTATGAGCTAAGCTAGCGATACAGTAAAGACACAGTGAATGAATACTTTGGCTATAAATTAGGTAGTGAGTACACAGAGTGTGCTTCGGATGAAGCACGTGAAGATTATCCTATGAAAAAAGAGGGTATCTAAAAGTTTTTAATTAAATTGCTAAGCAGATAAGCTACTCAAAAACACCACTGTGTGTTGAGCAGGAACAGGAAATGATACTCTACCGCAGAGAGAGCGAACACCAAGTGACCAGTCAGATGTCAAAAACAAATGACAGTCAGATGATGTTGCAGTAGCATGCAAAGTAACTAATGTGGAATGTATCCTAGTGCCTTTAGGTTTTTGCACACTTGTCAGCACTTTGAATTTAAGCTGAAAGTCTGCATTCCAATTACGTTTGGATTGTTTGATTTAAAATCTGCTGTGGTGATGTAGCGAGGCAAAAGTACAAAAACTGTCTTGATCCAAAACTTTATGGCTGTAACTTTAGCACCCACCACCTCACCTGCCTCTGAATATGGACTTTAGTCTGCTTTTTCTTCCAATGGCAGACAGAAGCACTTAATCAGAAAATTAGGCTAAAGTTCTGGAAATTCACTGTTAAAAAAAAAAAAAAGTAATAAAAAATAAAAATGACAAATATATATGAATAACCTAAATGTGTATATACCAAAGGAGAAAACTAGCTTTACAAAATAAACATGTAGGTGCCATTTTGTAGTTGGCTAAACTTAGACAGCTTTTAGACAAATGTTTTGTCAAGAGTATAGCAAAATAAAACTTTATGGTTTACATGGTTTACAGACCTCACAAAAGTGGTTCTGGAAGAATGGTCAAAGATTCCCACAAACACACCCGTAAACCTTGTGGAAAGCCATCCCAGAAGTATCCAACCTTTTATAGCTACAAAGGGTTGGCTATCATATTAAACTCTGTGGATTAAGAATGAGATGTCACTCAAGTTCATATGTGTGTGAAGGCAATGTATGTTTATTTCAGTTGTTTCCTTGGACATCTTTCTACTTTGAAGACGTTTAGGAAAACTGATGGTGTTTATGGTCATATTATCACATTAATAAAGAAATGACAAAAATCTCATTGGCTTCATTAACATTTTTTCTTACTGTGTTTTCTAGCAGGTTCCGGGTATCACATTTAAAGTAAACATGTTAAAAAAATTTTGATTTTCAAGTATAGGGTTATCAGTGATTTCATTATCATTTCAATTTTATATGTGCTCCCAACATTTTTTGGGATAGCCGGTTGTAAATATATATAAATCTTTAAGTATCCATAAGCATCCATAAGTGACTGAGCCAGGACTCTCTTCTAGACACTCTAACCACCACCGGCACAATGTACATTTCAGATTTTTTAATTTAAAAATTTCAGATTGTCTATTTTATTTAATTCATTTAATGTACAGAATTCACCCACTTGCTCCACACAATGCCACTTACTGCACATAAAGTCCCCCATGTATATATTCACATAATGTATATAATGTTCTTCTCTCCCCTTTTGCACAGTCGAGGAACGTGTCAGGATACATTTCACTGCGTATTGTACTTGTATAACTATGCATGTGAGAAATAAAGAATCTTTAATCTCTCTTGAAGTATGACGCACATACTGATTCCTGGAATTTAAGTTCCATTAGGTAAATTCAAATATGTTGAATATTGAATGTGTGGACTATATACTCAAGATAAAGTTTTATTGTAGGTGCAGCTAAACATCTGCTAATATTATTATCTGTTATCTATCTACCAGGAACCTGTAAAAGGTAAATATGTCCATGGTTGGAAATCTAATCATGAAAGCAATTGACGGGTGTGTACTGTGTAAACTGACTGCAGAGGACTGTTCGTCATCAGTATGAAATCATGGTAACTGTAATGTACACATTGAGTGTTTGCATAGAAAAAGCAGAGGAAATGTTGATTCTTTTATATTTTTCTCTGAAGTTCAATGTGGAAGGAGATGTGTTTAAAATTATCTGCAATTTTTTTTCAGAAATCCGCAATAACAATCTGTTCAGAATTGAAGATAATGTGGTTACTGAGGTTTATTGTGTCCGCTGTAGACGGTTCATTTCAGTCTCTCATTGTGTTCTTATCACAAGATGGAATAGAAAGTTTTCTTTTTATCAGATGCCACTTGTATCTACTCATTTCAATTGCCTTAGTTCCTCTGCCAGAGGAGAGAGAGAGTATTAATGGGGGCTTCATCTTCTGTGTTTCCTGTGTTATTACATTAAGGCTATAGGTAATTAGGCCACTTTGGAATAACAGTTCTATTAAAACAATAAAAATAAATAAAAACGCCTACAAAGTCTATATTGGAATATTGCACATTGAGTGGGAGTGGTGGGGGGGATGCTGATTGAGTGGGAGTGGGGGGAATGCTGTTGCTACTATAATAAATACAGTTTCTAGAGGTAGGAATGTTGGTTGCATAATAGTATGAATAAAATTACGGTTTATGGATAAAGTGTAATCTCCTTGAGTGTTGGCAGTGCAGTTATTTATTTATTTATTTTGGCCTGTCCCGTTTGGTTCTTTTGCCATCAGAATTATTGTCTAAAGGCGAAGAAAGATGCCCAACGGATTTACTTTACCAAATGGACCATCCCAGCCTTGCCGTAATGGTCTATTTGATTCACCTTTTATTGTTTATTTTATTTTTTATTTTCACTTGCTAGATACGGGACAGACTTGAATGAGGAAAAGAAAAGGGAGAAAGAAAGAGGGGGGAAAAAACAGCAGAGAAGAGGGACGGGGATAAAGGCCAAAAAACAAAAACCAACAGAATAAGTAGACAAAAAATACATATATCAATCACCTGGATCACCTGTTGAGAAAGAAAAAAGAAAACAAGCAGAAGAAAACGAGAGCAATAGAATAAACAACATCACGATGATATATGGGAATATAACACTAAATACTTAATATTAAACATTATTGTGCAGCACCTAAGATCGACAGCGCACAGTGTGCTTTGAGGTAGGAGCCAAAAAGGGTGTAGTTTGTGTGTGTGAGCACCCGTGTGTACACCTGTGAGCATGAACGCGCTTGTTTTTAAAAGGTTCCTTCATGTAATGATCTGCTAGATCATTACATTACAGCCCCGTCCTCCAGGGCATGAAGCAGGTATGGAGGAGATCAAGACTCCAGACATCCAGAGGCGCCCAGAACGCAAGAGACCAAGGAAGACCAATGGAGGGGCAACCGAGCCACTATCCCAGAAAGAGCTGAGGAGAGTCCCAGATGAGGGGTCACTCAGCAGCCACGGAGCAGAAGCCAGGGGGGGTTGCAGTGACGTGCCCGTGAGCTCCGCCGGCAGCCAGCTGTGCCTGAGTGACCGAGCCCCAGGCCGAGAGGCCGAGGGCACCCCACCCCCGAAGTGGCCCGAGCGAGCCCCAGGCTTCAGGTCCCGACAAGCAGCCACCAAGGAGTGAGCAGGTGTGTACCTTGGCAGTGCAGTTAACCTCAATCAGATTGGAGCTAGGGCATGTTTTAGAGCCTGTGGGTAGAAGCTTCTATTGAGTCTGTTTGTCTTTGATAAAAGTGAGTGTCCAGGGTGCGAGGGGTCCTTGATGATGATACTGGCTTTCAGCTGAAGTCTGCCAGTATAAATGTCTCTGAGTTAGTGAGGTGCCAATTGCCCGCTCTGCCGCCCTCACCACCCGCTGAAGTTTCCTCTTGTCCTCCACTGTGCAGCAGTTGAACCAGAGTGTGCAGCAGTAAGTCAGAAGGCTCTTGATGGTGGAGCGGTAGAAGAGGGCCCGGTGGTGCCAGTGTCCGGCAGCCTCGTCAGCCAGTCAGTGCGCCCTAGGGTGGCTGTGGCTACAATGTAGCTTGCCATCACCTGTGTGTGAATGGGTGGATGACTGGATGTGTAAAGTGCTTTGGGGTCCTTAGGGACTAGTAAAGCGCTATACAAATACAGGCCATTTACTTTCTACCTCCTCCCCATCAATGTAGAGGGTAGAGTGCTCAGATCGCCTTTTTCTTCTGGAGTTTACTATTTCCCTGGTCTTGGCTGTGTTCAGATGTAGGCTGTTGTCACACCATTGCTTCAGATGCTGAACCTCCTCTCTGTAGGCTGATTCATTGTTGTTGTCAATCAGATGGTGGTGTCATCAGCAAATTTTATGATGGTGTTACTGGTGTGGATTGGAGAACAGTCATGGGTGAAAAGTGAGTAAAAGAGGGGCCTGAGGACACACCCCTGTGGGACGCCTACGTTCAGACTGAGGGTGGAGGAGGTGTGCTCTCCCATCCTGACGTTCTGGGGTCTGTTGCTCAGGAAGTCTAGTATCCAGGTGCACAGTGAGCTGCTGAGTCCTAAGTTGAGTCCTAGTTTATTAACCAGTTTGTGGGGTTGAACTGTATTGAAGGCAGAGCTGAAGTCCACAAACAGCATTCTCACATAGGTGTTATTACTGTCCAGGTTCCAGTTCATTTACCATTTAAACTGCAACTTTTCTTCTTAGTGCCATGTACTAACAAAACATCCCCCAAAAAACAATTTTGGGGGATTGTCAAGGGGATTGTCCCTTGACAATGACCAAGTCATTGTCAAGGGACATGAGGATGTCCTTCTCTGTAGTCATAAGCATGAACGCTTCCAGGTGTTCTTGCGACTGTGTGCTTCTTATTGTACTTTTTATGTGTTTGAGAACAGAGAAACTTCTCTCACATGCTACCTGTGTCACAGGCAGAGTAAGGAGGTACCTGTATCCCCAGCCAAGAATATGATAACTATCTGTGAAGAGGTTGTATCGTTTCAGAAACTGATAACAACAGACTGGGCATTCCTTGCAAGATTTGCACTGTTTGTTTAGTACATCTGTGTTCTCTTCTTCGTCATCATCACAGCCAAACCCTACCATCCTGACCTTGTACTCTTCAAGTGCAGAGATTTTAAGCCGTGGCCATTGAGATGCCAGACACTTTAACTCAGACTGCAAATTTCTTTCCTTTTTTTACTTGCAGCCGCGTTTTGCATCGTTTCTTTCCACCGTCTTTGCCTCCTACTCCACTTCTTCTCCTTGCCTGGCGGCCACAGCCAATGCAGCTGGCATCCAACTTAGAGGTGCAGTGCTGCCCCCTAGAGTACTGGAGTGTGAAAGCGATCAGTGGGGGAAAAAAACAGGTGTTGAAAGTATGCATGGAGAGTGGTGGGCCGGCCCGCCGGCCTTCCTGGAGTACCGGCCATTCTGTGATTCTCCAGAATCCACAGATGGCCAGTCCGCCCCTGCTTGGGTATGATACTAACCCCAAGCTACCCTTCGATGCGTTCATCGGAGTGTGAATGTAGATTAGTTTGCACTTGTGTTTAGAAGTGCTGGTGTGAATGGGTTAATGAGGCATGTTGTATACAGCGCTTTGACTACTCCGGGATAGTAGATAAGTGCTATATAAGAATCAGTCCACTTACCAGTATATGCTTGCCTTTGGCACACTAATTAACCCCTGTTAAGCAAACCGAGCCTGAGTCAACAGGCCCAATGCTGCTGATACCTACAGCACATGTGCTTTCATCACAATGATGTGTGTTTTTTGTGTGGGTGTAGAGGCTTGAAGTAGTTTGACGTCCTTATAAAGAAAAAACATTAGCCACTGAAACAGCCTGATGAGCCATCTGTAATGTGGTGGATTTGCACTTTTGATAACGTTCTTATCAGTTCGACTCATCAGATCTATTTGCACAAAGCATATGGCAGGCACTCACACACATCATTCTAACAACTCAGTAACAGACTGTACCTTCAGTTTCCGTAATGCAGCTGATTCTCCTGTCTGAGGACTTGTGCTATTACATCAGGGGTAGGCAACTCCAGGCCTCGAGTGCCAGTGTCCTGCAGGTTTTAGATATCACCCAGGGTCAACACACCTGAATCATGATTCAGGTGTGTTGGTAATGAACTAATCATCATGATCATGATGATTAGCCTGTGGAGAACTTCAAGACATGTTGAGAAGGTAATTTAGCCATTTGAATCCTGCTGGATTATGTGGGCAGTTCTTTCCAGTAACTATAACTGGGAATTTGATTCTGTCAGGAACGATCCTAGGTCAAAACTTGTCGGGGTGCTCAGCCCCCAATCATAATGTCATTCAAACAATGCTTTGCAATTGCTATTACAACACTGGATTACAAAGTTATCTTTAAAAGCAACTCAATAGGTGTGTGTTTTAGAAGCAGATTTTGTTGGGTTAGTTAAGCTGAATTGACGGCTTTCCAACACGTGGTCACAGGTCTGTTGCTGCAATGCCTTTGATGTACATTGTCACATTGTCCTAACAACAGTGCTTAGATGCCTGTTTCAGACTTTATGACACCGTGTATCTCGAGAAATGGGGGAGATGAAGTGTTTTGCAGTGTAATTTGTCACTCTTTACTAACACATTGTAGATAAGTTTATTGCTGGACAACACAGCTAACAGCCTCACAAACTCTTTAGATTTTTGAAGTTTTGTGTGTAATGGTTTAGTCCAGGGGTAGGCAATCTCAGTCCACGAGGGCCGGTGTCCCTGCAGGTTTTAGATCTCACCTTGGGTCAACACACCTGAATCACATGATTAGTTCGTTACCAGGCCTCTGGAGAACTTCAAGACATGTTGAGGAGCTAATTTAGCCATTTAAATCAGCTGTGTTGGTTCGAGGACACATCTAAAACCTGCAGGGACACCGGCCCTCGTGGACTGAGATTGCCCACCCCTGGTTTAGTCTCTTACACCTTACCCCTTTCTCCCCAGTATCACAACATCCTATGATAAGTTCAGATAACTGAGGTTATTGTACTGGGATGTAAAAAGCGGTCGGGTTTGAAATTTCACACCACTTTTGTTATATTGTTTAAACCGACCAATACAATGCAGAGCCTGAGAGGCTCTACCTACTCGCAGGGGTCGCCTATATACGCTAGTGAGGTAGATGAATGGGCTCATATAGTTTTCGCCGTGCACACACACACAATAACCTCAGTTTTAACCTCAGTTTTATCTGAACTTAGAAGCAAAAAATTAAAGTTCATTATGTATCTAAGACATCCCAGCAGTTTAACCAATAAAAGTGGGTATCAACTGCATAGCAGTGAAAATGTATGCTATGCCTTCTAAAGCATGTATAATGTAAACAGAACTGGTCCTAGCACTGAACCCTGTGGAGCTGCATAATTAACCTCATTGTGTGAAGACTCTCCATTTCTCCATAATAGCTGTAATAAAATGTTATGGTCAACGGTGTCAAACACTGCAGTTAGGTCTAGCAGGAAAGATTTCAACATTTCAATATGAATGAAGTTGAAAACTAATTAGATTAATGTCTGATGATCTTTTCTGTGTTTCTTCAAGTTTGTAACACCGAACATATTAAAAGATGATTTGAGGCTGATTTGGGCTTAAGGTTCACAGGAACCAATTATTTAGACATATGTTTACTATTCCATGTACTATACTACGTTTACTACTCTTTATATTCTTGCTTCCACCACTGACATGTTCAATATGATAACTATATCAGATGAGAAAATAAACCCTGCGTAGTTTAAAAACTTTAATTTAATCAAACTGAAATGTTGCTGAACTCTGATGGACGTGTCTTTAAATCTTGTGAAAAAAAACCCTTAATCATCTAAATCTGCCATTTACCATGTTGCATAATTTTCCCTCTGCTCTTCTTCACCTCTCCTGTGCAGCTGGTCCAACCCCTGCCTCCTTAACCCTGGAGAACCCATGGGGTCAGATCCGACCCCATTGGTTTTCTAGGGAAACCATGGGGTCAAATTTGACCCCATGGGTTCTCCAGGGTTAAACTGGTGTGTTTACATCTCTTTACCTCTGTTGTAAACTTCACACAAAGTTTGTGGTAACAAAATCAAACTAATGAAGATCTCCTTTGAAAAATACACACTCACGAGACAAAATAAAAACAGACTGCTCAAAGTAAAAGCAGAGCCCTCACAGCTGGTAGTACAAAACACAGTGGCAACGTGTGTATTAGATACCCTCACTCCAAAAGCATAAATATAAAAAATGGAATCTCCAAGAATATCATCCTAAAAATGGCATTCAGGGGGTTGTTACAGTAAAATAAAAAAGCAGCCAAATCTTCATCTAAAAATGTTGAATTTTAGTAAAAACAATGCTTTGTAGTTTGATACTGTCGTTACAGACAAAGTGGATGTTTGAAGTCTTTGGACGCGCATTTGAAATGCCGTAAGTCTTCTTTATCAGCTGGAAACATTAAAGCCATAAAATGATTTTTGAGAGTAGCTAAAAACTATTACAGTTTTTTCTGATTGCTTAAGCACATTTTTTGTAACTATTTGCTATTTTTGCAAAACTCTACACACAAATAAGAAAACCTGTCACCCAATTATCAAAACATTGTAGTTCTCTTGCAAAAGCGAACACAGCTAGATTAACTCTTCACACCTTCGTAAAAATGGTGTTTTCGTATCAAACAGTACACACAAACCATGATCTACTAAGCACACAATGCGCCAACTGCACACTGATGGTATGAATACAAAACACATCTGGCTTTTGCTTTCTCTGTGTACAGATGTCAATTTGAGGTCACACTTTTGTCATAGTGTCATGTAAACATACAAGGATCCAAACTTCAAGTATTGGTGTTTATTCACACTCATCAAAACCAAGACAAAGTCAGAACACAAAATAGGAATTTCACAAAGAAAAGGGAAAAAAAGACAATCAGCCTACATCATGTCGTCTTTCTGGGTCCGGCCACAAAATTTCGTCCACATCGCATGCGATATCCTCCAGTCCAAGGCACCGGGGAAAATATCTCCTTGAATGCCGTATCCAGGCCTGACATGATGCCTGGTCAATATCTCCACATGCCTCCTCCATTGCCTGTAAAAGGGCTACCTGTTGATGAGGATGACGGTCGTACACTTTCCAGCGCCAGGCAGAGAAGAACTCCTCGATGGGATTTAAGAATGGAGAGTATGGAGGGAGGTTGAGTGCCATGAAGGATGGGTGGTCTGTAAACCAGTTGCGGACCAAAGCAGCCCTATGGAAACTAACATTGTCCCATGTCTGTGAAGGTTCTCAGTCATCCAGGTCATCGTAGTCTAAGGAGCTTGGAAAGAAAAGCGTCTGGACTTCTTAAAGTTGCTTGAAGACGTTTCACCTCTCATCCGAGAAGCTTCTTCAGTTCTAAGGTCAAATGGCCGAGAGTCCCAGATTTAAACCCAGTGGGAGTATCCCCCCAAAGAGGGACAAAAGACCCCCTGGTGATCCTCTAATCACATGAGCCAAGGTGTGAAAGCGGGTGTGGGACCTAATCAGCCAGGGTTTCGGGTGAGCTCATTGTTAAACCTGGCCCCACCCTATCATGTGAATTCCTGAGGTCAGATGGCCCAGAATGTGAGTGGGCGTTAAGGCGTCTGGGAAGGGATCTCAAAACTGGATTATAGATGGCAGACAATTGGTGTCGTAAACCACCGCCTCTGTTCAAAGATGGTCGCTCACAGTGGACATAGATGGCCTCTTTCACTCCTCTTTCAAACCATCTGTCCTCTCTGTCCAAAATGTGAACATTGGCATCCTCGAAAGAGTGACCTTTATCCTTAAGATGCAGATGGACTGCTGAGTCTTGTCCTGTGGAGGTGGCTCTTCTCAGCAGGACAAGACTCAGCAGTCCATCTGCATCTTAAGGATAAAGGTCACTCTTTCGAGGATGCCAATGTTCACATTTTGGACAGAGAGGACAGATGGTTTGAAAGAGGAGTGAAAGAGGCCATCTATGTCCACTGTGAGCGACCATCTTTGAACAGAGGCGGTGGTTTACGACACCAATTGTCTGCCATCTATAATCCAGTTTTGAGATCCCTTCCCAGACGCCTTAACGCCCACTCACATTCTGGGCCATCTGACCTCAGGAATTCACATGATAGGGTGGGGCCAGGTTTA
Organism: Pelmatolapia mariae; assembly: GCF_036321145.2. Taxonomy (NCBI): domain Eukaryota; kingdom Metazoa; phylum Chordata; class Actinopteri; order Cichliformes; family Cichlidae; genus Pelmatolapia; species Pelmatolapia mariae. The sequence goes on along the minus strand of NC_086230.1, from coordinate 5,544,889 downwards.
ACAATGAGCTCACCCGAAACCCTGGCTGATTAGGTCCCACACCCGCTTTCACACCTTGGCTCATGTGATTAGAGGATCACCAGGGGGTCTTTTGTCCCTCTTTGGGGGGATACTCCCACTGGGTTTAAATCTGGGACTCTCGGCCATTTGACCTTAGAACTGAAGAAGCTTCTCGGATGAGAGGTGAAACGTCTTCAAGCAACTTTAAGAAGTCCAGACGCTTTTCTTTCCAAGCTCCTTAGACAACATTGTCCCATATGATGACATATCGGGTCTGCTCTGGTCTCTGAACAGTGAGCATGTCATGCAAGGTGTCCAGGAATGCAATAATGTGTGCAGTGTTGTATGGGCCTATGGTTGCATGATGGTGAACAACACCATTTTGGCTTATAGCTGCACACATGGTTATGTTACCACCACGTTGTCCTGGGACATTGATGATGGCATGGTGTCCAATAATGTTCCTGCCACGTCTCCTGGTTTTACTGAGGTTAAAACTGGCTTCATCCACAAAAAGTAGCTCATGTCCCATTGCATCCGCTTCTAGTTCCATCACTCTCTGGACAAGACAAAACAAATGCAACACATCAGGCCCATGCACAGCACTACAGTATGCACTTCCAAATTCAGAACCAATGACACTAGCTTACCTGCACATAGTCATATCGCAGTTGCTTTACACGTTCTGTGTTTCTCTCGAAAGGAACTCTGTAAATTTGCTTCATTCTTATTCTGTGGCGCGCAAGTACACGACTCAGTGCAGAAATGCTTGCACTGTGTACATTTTGAAAGATGGTGTCATTATCAATTATGCGCTGCTGTATTTCGTGCAGTCTTATTGCATTATTGGCAATCACCATGTTCACTATATGGGTCTCTTGCTCTGGAGTGAACATTCTGCCTCTGCCCCCAACATCTGGACGTCTAGCAATTCTGTAAAGTAACAATTTCAGTATTTTTGCATGTATGGTACTGTTGTGTTTCTCATTAGAGTATGGCAGTGCTACAAAGTACTTACCGATTCTCATTTCGAAATGTCCTAATGATGCCTGCCACAGTGTAGCGGCTCAGTTTAGGCTGAACCCATTGGCCAGCTTCCCTCAGGGTCATCCCATGGTTGATGACATGGTCCACTATTGTAGCTCTGATGTCATCAGTTATTCTGTTTCTTACTCTTCTTACCCTTCCTCTTTCCCCTCCTCGTCCTCTTCTTGCTCCTCCACGTCCTCTCCCTCCAACTTCTTCACCTCCACGTCCTCTTCCTCCAACTTCTTCACCTCCACGTCCTCTCCCTCGGCCTCCTCTGATTCTCACTCTTGCTGCTCCTTCCATTGTACTCCACATAGACAGCTTACCTGTGGCCTGTTTATAGTGCTTAGGCTGATTGCAAAGTGGACTAATTATCTAAAACAGTTTTCACATGTGAAAGTGTGCCAGACAGTTGGCAAAATAGTGTTAATGATAGCCATACATGTGTATAATTTTGCTAGGAGTATGTTGGAAATTTGGTAATTGAGTGTAAGCAGTGAGTTGTGTTTAAAGTTCTGCAAAAAGAATGTTGTGCAGTGAATTGTGCCTACAGTTTTGCAAAGTGTGTGTTACAAAATGGCAAACTGAGTGCAAAGCAGTGTTTGTGCTTTTAGTTTTGCAAACTCAGTGAGTGGTTTTGCTATAAGTATTAATAGTTTTAGAAATTGTGCTATAAGAATCACAGTTAGGGTTTAAGCATTCAGAAAAAACTGTAAGTGTCCAGTGTCCCTTTTCATGCTGTATTTATTTTATCTTCAAAGTTTTTTTTTCATGGTTCTGCCATTGAGGGTGAGCTGTAACACCCTGCTCTATTCCAGCCCTCTTCTCAACCAATCAACATTTGGCAGATATTATGTGATCTACTTCCAGTGACACAAAATTAGGATCTTGGAGGACTGCAAGGGAACATAAAAACAGTTTTAGACAATCCAAATAATCCAAGATACTCCATTTAGCTAGCTCTTGTCCCTCTAGCAGAGGCACTAAGGCAATAATGACAAATGACATCTGACAAAAAAGAAACTTTTGGTTACACCATATAATGAGAACACAATGAGACACTGGAATAAACCACCTACAACAGACAAAACAAAACTTTAGTAACCACATTATTTTAAATTATGAACATATTGTTGTTACTGATTTCAGAAAAGATAATCTTTTTTTTTCATCTGAATGTAGCATCTTTCAGTGGGAGAAACATTCTGTAACTTCTCAAAGCGACTTCTTCAGTCAGCTCACTGCAAGTTTCACCCAACTTTGTAAAGAGTACATTGGCATAATGACTGACACTAGCACCACTGGCAAACAATGGACCCTGGGGTTAATTTCAAGATCATTAATATGCAAATTGGGGATTGCTGCAATCACAACATTGTAGGATGCTGAAAGATGTACCTTTGTGGATTGTTTGATTTAAATACAGAAGTGCATTGTAAAAGATTTCAGAATGTTTGCACACTCTTCTTTCTCAGGAGACTGAAAAGATTCGGCATGAGCCCCCGCATCCTCAGGACCTTCTATCGCTGTGCCATTGAGAGCATCCTCACTGGATGCATCACCACCTGGTATGGCAACAGCACCGCTCACAACCGCAAAGCTCTCCAGAGAGTAGTGCGGTGTGCTGAACGGATAATTGGAGGTGAGCTTCCCTCCCTCCAAGACATCTACAGGAAGCGGTGCCTGAGGAAAGCGGGGAGGATCATCAAGGACTCCAGTCACCCCAGCCATAAACTGTTCAGACTACTTCCATCAGGAAGGAGGTTCTGCAGCATCTGGTCCCGTACCAGCAGACTGAGAGACAGCTTTTTCCATCAGGCCATCAGACTGCTGAACACTTCATAGACACCTCACCCTTACTACTGGAACTTCAACATTATGCACTCCATACTGTATATAAATACCACTGTTTTGCACATACCAACCTCTGTATATTTTATATATCTTATTTTATTGTTTACTTTATTTCATTTGTAAAACATGTATATACATACTATATACACACTCAAACACACACACGTAGAAAAACATATTTAGTATACACATTCAGTAATGTATATACCTTTACATATTGTACATATATTTATTACTTTTTAGATTAGCCATTTTTATATTTTGCTTGTTTTACATTATTGTATTTTGCACAACTCTGTTGCTTGTGAAGCTCGCACACAAGAATTTCACTCACATGTACTGTACCAGTGTACCTGCACATGTGATGTGACAATAAAAGTGATTTGATTTGATTTGTATTTTTCCCACAAAAACAATGTACACAGTGTTCATCCCACCCAACACAAAGTTCCACATACCGTGGTCTACAGATACAAACAACAGAAGAATTTACTGAATACAGTCAAAACAAAACATAACAAAACAAAAACAATTATGCTGCATTGTTTCTTCTGTTTCTATCTGGCCACAGCACATCATCCACATCACAAGCAATATTTTCACTGGCCGATCAGCAGGGCAAATATCGCCTAGCATGGCGAATCCAGCCATGAATAGCATCAACTGCTATATCTCCACATGCATCTTCCATAGCTTAGAGAAGGGGTATACGTGTGTGGATTTCGTTCATACACTTTCCATCTCCAGGCAGAGATGGAAAGATTCCTTACTGTAATGGGATTGAGGAATGGGGAATATCGAGAAAAAACTAAAAAGCGTGGGTGGACAGTGAACCAGTCTTCATCGTCCTCATCCTCCGCATCCTCCTCCTCTTACTCTCACTCCTCTGGCTCTGCCTCTGTTTCCAATGTTGGCATCCATTGCACCAAAACAGAAGAACTCACCTGTTGCCCTTTTATAAAGCTCTGATTTTTTTTATTGCAATTATGTGTGAAAGGTGTTTACCCATGTGATGAGTTAGTATACAAAGTAGGGCAATTGAGTTTATAATTTTGAATGACAGTGTGTTTCTTGTGAAAACAAGAGATTTTCTTCATGAAAAGAGTTCCAAATGCAGAGAATTATGTGTAGTGTTTTGAAAAAAGTGTGTTTTAAAACTGCAATTTGAGTGTAAAGCAGGAATTGTGCTTGTAGTTTAGCAGAATTGGTTCAGGGGGTTGGTGCATCAGTTACATGTGGTAGTCATTGTGTCTGAAGTACAAGTAATTGTGTGTAAACAACTGGAAATAACTGTAATATTATTTCCAGTTGTTTACACACAATATTACTGTTAATATTACTCTGAACATAAAGGATCACTAAGAGTTTTCACTTTCCTGAATCGCCTGAAACTTTCGTTAGGTGTCTTCTCTTTGTTGACTAATGTCCAGATCGGATAACAACATATTCTCAGGGCTATCTTGATATGATCTTCTTCTGCAAAATGGGAAAAATCTGAAATTCATTTCCTTATGAAATAGGAAGAAAGCCACATCAGAAATGCTCTCAGTGGCTGTCAAGAATCCATTTTTTAGAAAAGCAAAATGTGAAAAGAAAGACTGAGATATGCCAATTACACAAGACCTGGACTGAAAATCAGCAGAAACAGGTCTTGTGGAGCAATCAATTCAAAATTTGAAATTTATGGTTCAAATTGTGCCCAGTATATATGAAAGTCTGGAGAGTAATGTGCAGTTTACAAAACGTAATATTTTGTATTAGTGTAAGTGGTCAGTCTTTGCTCAGATACAGTAACCTTATCCCTGTTTCCATAGTAATATCTACAAGCACTGACAATAATGTAATTGCTGTGCTCTATAAATTGCAGCTTCCTATTCCTCTCAGTCCAGCAGTTATCACCCTGTTTAAATTACAGAGCTTTATCTACTAAATGTTTTATTATTGATGATTTTGTTACCTCTCATAAATTAGAGTCATTTGGACTTTGTTCAACTAGGCAACTGCTTCCCACTTGTGAAAAATCCTCCACTAAAATACAAATTTTCACAAGCCTAAAAATACTCTACAAACCAAGTACACATTGTAAGAAATCTTGGGTGTTTTGCATACCTACTTATAGATACACAAGGATACTTAATATAATTTCTTTTATTTACTTAATTGAATTAATGAATTTAACAGCCACAGGCAAGGCCAGAGCTGGGAATTGTTTGTGGAGGAGGAAGGAAGGTTATACGTTGTCAGTATGGACAAACACATTTTTAAGTTTGTGTGGATGAAGAAGAGTGATCTTTAGCTTTACTGAGTATTTTTTAATCATTTCATCACAACACACAATTTAACATCTCATCCTGAATTAAAGATACTGCAATAGACAATAAACTCCAGAAAACCAGGAATCAACATATGAACATTATCTGTGCAAAGACTGATACTGCTGAAGTAAAAGAGCAAAGTCATAGAGGTGTTTATGAATACACAGCCAGGCGTTTTGCAATCTGGTCCATGTTGGCACAATCTGTGAGTTGAAATTTCTTAGGTATTGATATTGAACAGAAGAAATGATTTAACCTCATCTAAATACCTTAAAAATGCTTGTTTTTCAAGAATTTTTGAAGAATTACCCATACACACATGCATAATGGCCCTTGTGTGAATGCAGAAAAATAGTTGCCGTAACTTTGGCTTCATATATTAAATGTTATACTTCATATACTACATATTGCTGTAAGGTGACCGACCATATGGCTACCAGTTTTGATATTTTTTGACTGTTTATTTTTTCAAAAAAAATGTTTTAAGTAAAAAAAAAAAAATTGGCATGTAAGTATGGACTTATTTTGCAAGAGAAAATTGTGAACGTGTGATTAAGGAGTAAGTGGCAAAGGTACCAGTATCTATTAAAATATCACAGGAACCCAACCCAACAACAGAAACAAGAGAGATACATTAAACATAAAATAACTAAATATGAGAGTAGTTATGTGACAGTAATATCTCCTTTCCAATCCCATACCAAGTAAAGTTCAGGCTGGTATCAACAATACTGATTCGATATCAGTACTTTGTACAAGAACTTAATGTGCTTGGAAAATCAAAATCAGCAGTATTGTATTTTAAATTATACCTTAACAATAAATACAAGACATCACAGTACTTGTTCTTATTGTTTAATTATGAAGAATTATCATACAAGAGGGAAACGACCCTGAAATGTCAATGTCAAAACCTTTAAAATATTCAATTAACAATGACTCAAAACAAATATGACTGATTGAAAACAACAATAAAGCTAAGAAACATTTTCATAGACTGCTTTATTCACATGAATCTCAAGCTCTGTCATTCCTGGGGCAATGACTAAACAATTAAAATGAAAGAGACAAAAATGTTCAGATTAAGTGCAATATGTAATGACAATAAGTGACCCTTATGTTCATTTATGGTCTTCTATCCATATCTAATGCACTTAAGGTGGTTTTTGAAAAAGTGAAGCTGCAGTTTGAATTCGCCTTCACTTCTTTCAGGGTATCTGAATTTGTTGTAAGTAGGATTACGGTTTTCCCGTGTTTTGGGTTGATGGTCAATTGTCACATCACCACATGAGGCAACCATCAAAGAGCCCAGGCCATCCATGAAGAACTCTACAGTCAGAAACAGACATTTCCCATTTAAGAAAATATCATCTTAGTGCCATTTTCAACAATGTTCCCTCTAAGCTGTGCGCGTGCGCAATTGCGCACTGCTGGCACGGTCTCTGCGCACAGAAAATCTGCGTTGCGCACACAAAAAAAAATCTAACCTGAATTGAAATTAAAATTAATACTTTAACAATTCTGTTTTGCAGTGTTAGTCAGTGAGTGACTGGCTGCTCCTGTATGGGATTAGAACGATGCCACCTTATCCCATAGTCCAGCCAATAATGCGATTTACATTCGTATATACGCAGCTAATCAACATCGTTGACAGGCTATGACAGCGTCCTTATGTGCCGACACCGACGGTTTTTTAGCTAGCAAAGCGGCGTGGCTGATGTGGAGTGAAGCCACGTTAATGACAACGTGTACAACCATTGGAGATGTGAGCAGGACAGACGGAACAATTGACGAAAAAAGTGTGGACTTTATACCAGTTTTTAAATTGTGTTGATAGGCCACGTAAAACCAGAGTTGTGATAAAAAAAATATGCAATGTTTGGTTTTCTTCCTGAATACTGTCGTTGTTTATATTTACTGCGGGAAGAAACGGTAAAAACGGCGTTTTATAAGAAAAAAGGCTCGAAAGCGCTCTCCACCTGTGAGCAAAAACAAACCACCACCCTCTTCTCTCTTTGCTATTCGTCCAAAAAAGTACCATGTCGACCAATCAAAAAATGATATGGCAACGCGGTATCTAGTTGTTAAGAAAGGGGGGGAAGTTTTAGGAGTGCCGGCGGTGTTTTGAGATGTGAGAGATTTGAGACGTTTAGCGCAAATCTTGTGTAGTTAGTGTGTAGTGTAGTCAATAGTTTTGTTGTGTGTGTCAGAACAATGAGGCGACTGCTGAATGTTACAGGTGTTACAGCAGTGATACATCTCCTGTTGTCAGCCTGCAGGTATCAGGCTGTTGTTCTCCTTTATCTCATAGTGGACAGAAATTATTTTTTGGAGTGGCACAAATAATTTGTGTGGCATCAAATTTAATGCAGAACAGCTGATTGTTCTGTAAATAGTTTGAAATGTTTATTTAAAAATGCATTGGCTGCATTTAAAAAACTTTGTTGTTTGCCAAACTGAGTTACTTTTTTGAAGAAGTAACTATATAATTAATTGCCCAGCATTGGTCATTATATACTGTATTTTGCAGACAGAGAGTTACAGGACTCTCTCCCAGACCACAGACTCATACTCATAATACAAGTCAGAGCTTTATTTAAAAAAAAAAAAAGAAAGAAAAGAAAGTTGTGTTTTCAAAATTGGAGTTCAAGTTATTTTTACTTCCAATAGTGTTAACATACTACACAGACCAATGGCTAGATTTTTTTTTTACATTTTCATTGTAAATGGGCTAAAGCAAGTTTAAAAGTAGTCTAACATAAATGTAATTGCTGTAACTTGATTATTTTAATAAACCATGTAACTTGGATGGATTCGATGCTGGTGTGACCACAGTGCACACATCTGATGTCACTCACAGTGGTCCAAGGGATCGCTCAGGGAGTTTGTGTGTTCGCTCAGACACATGAAAAATTAGAGGGAACATTGATTTTCAATCTAAACCCCTTTTGAGATCTGGACTTACCTGAATGTGCTACTCGCTGGAGCTTAGGGTCAAATCTCACCCTCTGCATGGCATCTGTACGAGCCAGGAAGAAGTTGACCACTCCACTGGCCAAATGGCATTGTGGGTAACCAGGAAGACGGTGGAATTTTCCACCAGACTTCCTGTATAGGCAGCCACCTTCATTTTCATCTCCTTCCTCATATAGAATAGAAAAGTAAAAGCGGTTCCCTTGTACTGACCCACCAACCTAATTAGAGAAAAACAAAACAACCCATTATAAAATCAACACAATACAGTACAACACAATCCATGTAACCAAGGTTCAAAACTGGTGATTGAGAAAAAATAATCTTGAATAATTATTCAAGATTAGATTAGGCCACCTTAGAAGTCTAGTTTTTTTCAGATACTCACCTTTCTGTCCTGGGGTCTGTTACATAAACTAACCTTTGCTAAGCCTAGTTCGGACTCTTCAGTTGGTTTTTGTTGAGATCAACAGTTAAAGTGAACACAATCTGGAATGTTTTTCTGTTTTTAAATCTGTTAGATGGTTTCTTACAACCTTCAAAGACCAATCTCTAAGTTGTAATTTGCATTGGTTCCATCAAACAAACTTAGAACTGGTGTTAACGATGCATGCTCATGTCTGGTCAAAGCTCTTCAGTAAGTTGAAACAGATGTGGAATCAAACTTTCAGTTGGTTCCACATTGTTGCATTTTCCCAATTCAGGGGTTCTGTCCTTGTTCATGTATAAAAGTTTGCTTGTTGTAAACTCATCAAGTGCTATATGCTGCATGCAAATGAAAGATTTTGTCTTTAAAGCTGTTCTTGACTAGGCAGAAGATTGATGTCTAGTCTTATCAAGAAAGCTTAAGACTTGAAGGTCCAAGTTACATATGATTGAGCTAAAGAGAAAAAACTGTTACAAACTGAACCACTGAACCAACACAAGCTATTTCATTCTTACCACGTCTAGTTCAGGGACCGCCTCCATCACCTCCACAAGTTTCTCTATCTTTGTCTTCTCTGAAAACAAAAAGTCATCATCCACCCACAGAAAGTACTTGGTGGTTACCTGGGAAACAGCCAGATTTCTGCCTGCAAACCAGCCCTGAGAAGAAGAACGAAACATCCTCTGTTCAAATTCATAAATTGGAATGGGACCCCGAGATTTACCTGGTTTGACTGGAATTGTACTTGATAAGTCTTCCAAGAACTGAATTGACATTTGCATGTCTTATATTCTATAAATATCATTTTAGTCCAAAATATTGCTAAAAACTCATGAATCTGAAATTAATGTGTGTGCATACCTGTGCTGGAGGCATGATGTAATGCTGGATGTTTTCTCCAGTAACGTTCTCTGGTTGTAAACTGTCATCTGCAATAATGACTTTAATGTCACTATAGAATTTCCGGATGCTGTCCAACAACACCCTCAGTTGTTTGTAACGCAGAAAGGTCTTTGTGATGATGGTGACTTGAGAGCTGATATCTAACAGACAGAAGTATACAGAGAATAATTTTAAGAAAAGATGAACTGTTAATATGGCAGAGTAGCATTATTTTCTGAGTCATTCAACCAAAGAAAATACTAATAAATGTTGTTTTTTTTTTCTGGAAAAGCATGTGTGAGGATGAAAAATAAGTTAGATATAAAGATATAGAATCTGCCTGTTATTATGAAATAAATGAATTATTTCACATATGTTTTAGAGTCTTAGAGTGAGCTTCAAGAAATTTCTAGCAAGAAAGTCCCAGTTCCCAGTTTGGAAGTGATTTCAGAAAATTCTCAGAGCAATTTGAGAAAAGACACAGCAAAAACTTTAAATGAAAGAAAGACAGTGGGTTGGAAGAGTAAATGCAGTATTAAATGCAGCATATTGCATTCTCTGGTTAATAAATAAATAAATGAATAAATAAATGAATAAATAAAAATCCTATGATGTTTTGAAGTCTTGAAACATTACCCTTATGCTCACTTGATTTATAACCTCAGTAAACTTGTCCCTTAAAGTTTATGATTTTTTGTCTTATACAACAAATGTAAGGTTATTTTTGTAAATGTTGTTACTATTGTAGCAAATTTAGATTTTTACATGTCAATGGTCACATTCCTATTTAACATTTCCTTTATCTATTCACAAGTGTGTGTGTATATATATATATATATATATATATATATGTGTGTGTGTGTGTGTATATGTGTATATATATATTAGGGGTGCAACGATACACAAAATTCACGGTTCGGTTCGGTTCGATACTTTGGTGTCACGGTTCGATATTTTTTCGATACAAAAAAATGTTAGTGCCTTTTTAATTTGTCATTTATTAAAATTATAAATATATATTTTAACTCAAAAGTACAGTTTTTAAATTTAATGTTGCTGAAACGACAAAGTAATAAAAAAATAAATATCTGATGGAGAAATCCCTCATCTTTGGAAAAGAGAGTTTATTACAGAGAAATGGCTCTTTCCAAAATAAAAGCTATACTATATGCTTCTTCTGGGGTATACTCTCAGCAGCATATTAAACATATCAGGTCCCCATAAGGAGAATCATGTGCTAACGGCTGTCTAAATGACTCGGGTAAAGTCTGTAGCATGCGTGCTTGTTGTTTTTGTCTGCTTCCACTTGTCTTTGCACTAGGATGATGTCGGAGTAAATGTGCAGTCATATTCATTGTGTTCCCACTAGTGCTGTCAGCGTTAATCTGAAATGACGTTAACGCCACAACACGGCAAATCTCCGTTAACGAGCTACCGCGGATCGCCCCGTGTGTGGGGCTGGACAGCGTCAACACGTTAACGAGCAAACTGCACTAACGCAGTAGTTCCCACCCATGTAATTAAACACTGCGTGGCACATCCGACATACTGTTTTACTTTTGTCCATGATGCGCTTACCTTCAGGGTCATACTTCACATGAAGACCAAAATAGTTCCAAAGGCCAGATCTGAATGAGGGTGGGGGAGGTTCAATTTACCATGTTGCAACGAGCTAAGCTTCTGTCTTGCTAGCTTGCGCTGCGCTCAGTGGATCTGCGCTCGACAGTGCAGCCTAGGCGGAGTAGTCGAACGCAGATCCACTGAGCTCTCAACACAGACAGCATCGTCAGAAGAAAAGTTGATAAAATAAATTAAAAATCTTGTATTGATCGATACACATGCGTACCGAACCGAAAGCACTGTATCGAACGGTTCAATATCGATACGAGTATCGTTGCACCCCTAATATATATCTATATATATATATATAGATATAGATATATACAGTGTTGGGAAGGTTACTTTTAAAATGTATTCCATTACAGAATACCGAATACATGCCCCAAAATGTATTCTGTAACGTATTCCGTTACGTTACTCAATGAGAGTAACGTATTCTGAATACTTTGGATTACTTAATATATTATCATGCTGTTTACAACTACGTGAATGTACTATTGCTGTGATTTATTACTGTTACTGAAGGTCCGCGGCTCCGAACCGTAGTAAAGGGACCTCTGGCTCGTAGCCGAAAAATAGCTTTACTTTGTTGTCTGGGTCAACTTTGCTAGCGAGAGACAGAGAGAGGCGTTGAAAGGCTGCTCCAACGGAACTTATTTTTTCCGGAGGAAAACACGAACACAGTGTACAGTTGAGTCTTAATAGCTTACTTACAACTGGGCTCGTCAGGCACTCTTCTTGGCTGCAGTGGTTATTATTATATTTACATGCTTCCAGCTCCCGTTTTTGCTCCGTGACAGCTCGGACTTTTCCTTTCTCTCCCTCCCTCGCTCACAGACACATAACGTGTATGGTAGTCCATTCTCGCTGCAGCACGGACTACACTGCCCATGAGGCTACATTCTTTAGGGCCATGCCTGTAGCATTCTGCCTTTTAGCTTAGCACAACAACAACAACAAAAAAGCGCTCTCTCACCCAGGAAACATGCAGAGAGAGAGAGCGGCACCCTGTAACCATGGCAACCGTAACGCTGCCGCATGGAACAACAGAGCGTAGCTGTCAAACAAACCCAAACAGTCCTGACCCGCGACAATATGAAACAGGAAAGTACCGCCGTGTAATCCATTTATTTCAACAAAGTAACTGTATTCTGAATACCACCTTTTTAAACGGTAACTGTAATGGAATACAGTTACTCATATTTTGTATTCTAAATACGTAACGGCGGTACATGTATTCCGTTACTCCCCAACACTGGATATATATATATATATATAGATAGATAGATAGATAGATATATCTATATATAGCCTGTTAACTTTTTTCTTTTTAGTATATTTTATAAACATTTTGCTCTTACTATTTTTTACTTACTATACTGCTGAGTGACTGTCTACTGCTTGTCAAATACATTTCATTGCAATCTTGACCCTGTACTAACTTGCATATGACAAATAAAACTGAAACTGAAACTAAATGTATGTCACAGGAATATTGTAACTGCAAGCCCTCTTAAACTTAAACTTAATCTGTGCTGTAAGTTGTTATCCACCTCCGGCAAAATTTAGGTACACATCACAGCTCTTTATTGTGATAGGAAGGATATAAATAAAGTGTAAACTAAATGAATACAAAGAAATATAAAAGATAAGCCTAATAAAACAATAGACATTTAGCAAATATTGAGACCAATCCCTGCGTTGAAAATATTGCATCAGTGTCACCAGTAATAATTAAAACTATGCTTTAATTGCATCTAATGCTTTATTTTAGATTAAGATTTTGGTGTAATGAGTCATGAAAATGTTTTAGTATTTACTGAGATATGGGGTGTTGTGAAATTCCTCCAGAGAGGGTCGAGGGCAGCTGTTGATTACCTGGGTAACCTTTGTAGCACCCTGAGCACTTTCCCCTGTCCCACTGTGTAGGTGGAAAACCACACTCAGAGAGAGTCGGCTTTCTATTGGGCACCAATAGGAGGACACCATCAGTTTTCTGGGGATTTTTTCATGAGCAATCTCTGTTGGGCTTTCTTCACCACTGTGTTGATGAGGACAGGCTAATGTGTTAGTCCACAAAAGTCTGAAACACTTTCCAAGTCCCTGTTAATGAGTAATGTCTGAGTTACCTTTTCATTCTTCCTAAAATCCAACAAAGACAAAGAGCTCCTTTGTCTTTGTTTGATTAAGAAACAGGTTGTTGTCTCTGCACAACACTGCCAAACACAAGTTCCACTACCATGGTGTCGTCAGTGAACTTAACAATGGTGTTACTATGGTGAATGGGGGTGTAACCGTGGGTGTAGAGAAGGGGATCATATATAACCCTCTGAGTATGATCCATCAAAAAGTGTTTTATCCAACAGCATGCAGTTTAAATAATAGTTAGTGACAGAGGGTGGTATTATTAGAAGCAGAGCTAAAGTTGATGAAGAGCAGCCATGCATCCATGCTTATCTGTTTCTTCAGATATGACAATGCAGTGACAGTGAAAATGCAAGTGCTACAGTCCTCGGTATACTTATTTGCCCTTTAAGAAAATATGTGTCCATCAAAAGTGAAGGAAATGAATGACATAATATTACTCTGGACCAATTTCTTGAACCACTTCATAACCAGTTGAGTTTAGTCAGTGTTAATGGCTGGTAGACATTGAGGCAAGTTTTTTTTTTTTTTTAATGCAAATGGACTATGATGGATTTCAGGCAGGGTGAGTTGGTGGGATATGATAGGGACTGATTGAAAATCTTGACCCATGTCAGCTGGTCTAAATAGTTCTACCACACCATGCTATGATGTCTGCAAACACCTCACTTTAAGAATGGAGTTATGATATAGGCTTGGTATAGGATACCCATATCCAGAAGATTGCTCAAACTATATTATACTATTGTGAGGTCTTCTGGGTGATATTTATTAACTAATCAGTTACTAGTTTTTAACAAAGCATAGTGTTTAAGACACTTCCTAAGGTGGAAACATCTAGGAGTGAAGAAGAAGAGGCTTAAGATTTTTTCTGAGAAAGGTAAGATAATGAGAAAATGACAGTAACTGGAGGAAACAATGATTTTGCGTCAACATAATGTTCTTTGAACACTGTTAATACTCTTAACAGCATGCAATTAATATGTTAAAGAAGCCAACAATATTTAAATTAATATGGGCTTGACTATTAAGCCATTATCAAGAATTCACTTCTACCTGTTCCCATGTCATACAGGACTGGTACCTGAGGCTGCTGGATGGTAATGGGAAACACAGCTTCATAGTTTTCAAACTGGAAGGTAACTGAACAAAAAAAAGTATTTGTTTAGGTCCAGTACAAAGGGGACTTAACTTATTCTATATCTTAAATATAATGTACAGAACTCATACATACAATAATACTCATATGTAAAATGCACAGAACAATTTGCAAATTAAATTGTCATTTAAAAATTACGATTTATAGTTCTTATCAAATTTTTGACACATACCAAGGTCTCCAGTGTTTACATGGTAGATGGTGCTGGTATAGGACACTTTGGACAGCAGGTCATTGAGGATGAGCAGACTGCTAGACTCGATAATCAGTTTCGTCCCACCAGAACCTGTGAATTAAAACCAGACAATTTTACATCAGCCTTAAAATGACTTTAAATATGTTAAGGTTAGGTTCCAATTTTGTACTTTGTGTACATGCAGAGTAATATAATGCTGCTGGTCATTTTTCAGAAAGAGCTCATAGTATAATCTGAGTAGGCATTAATCCAGAATAATACATTCTGGCTTAAACATGAGGAGAAAATGCAAACTCCACACAGAAATGGATGGTGAATTCAAGACCTTCTAGCTGTAAGTTTACAGTGCTAACCACCATGCCACCATGCTGCCTGCCTGTCAATGGAAAATTGTACTTAGTAGTCAGTATAAGATTTTAATGATATAAGTCTACATATGATAGAATACTGCATGTTGACCTTTTGATGACTTAGACTGTTGTTCACTACAAGACTTATTCCCACAGCGATAATAAGAGTGGAGCAAGCAGTTTCACTCTGTTTACCAGGAAGAGGAGAGCTGGACACTTTTATCTTCGCTCCCTAACAAGAAGAGGGGCTGCGTCCTTCAGAATCACACACACACACACACACACACACACACACACACCTGCATACGCACATACATACGCACTAACATTCCTCTGTCTATGAATAGACGTATTCACTGTTGTATTATTTTTGTATATAAATAAAGACCAGGGCAGTAGCAGAGCGCTGATTACAGGGCCCCCACTCTCGTGTGAGCGCTCTGTGACCGCCCTTGCAAGTAAATCTGCAGCGTGTGTGTGTCTTCACTCTTAGACTCTCAGCTGAAGAAGTGTCTTTTAGAATAAATCTCTTTACACTGCCCAAAAAATATGAAATATACTAAATAAGACTCACATAAAACCACCCATGCTACTCTGATTGAGCAGGACTGAGGTCAGGAGTCCACTTTTAAAAGGACCCTAACCTGTAAAATACAAAATGAAGCCTCTGGATCTGGTGTACAGGGATGCTAGCTTTCAGGTGAGTTTCACCAGTCATCCCATTAGACCACTTAACAATTTGACTGATTCAGTTTCTGTTCTTTACAGATAAATGTTCAAACCATGACACAAAGAAAAAGATAAAACAGATTTCCAATAAAATGAATTCACCATCATTTTATCAATTTGGAAATGAGAAAGCCTTCTCAAACATGAGTCACTGGTGAACTTCTTGCACACAAGACCACAGTTTAGTTTAAAACTAACCTTTGAATCAATACCTATTTCAAGATCTGACCTTTAATCTGACCTTTAATAAAAGTGCTTTGTAGTTATGAGTGCTTTTCCTAAAATCAGTTATCATATCTTTGGATACTGAAGGCAGGACTCATCACACCATTTGACAAAATTAGCAAGAACTGGGCCACAGCTGGACTCATTTTCCTGGAGCAGACTGACAATAACAGAGTTGTCTACATACAGTTGTCTACAAAATCACCCTTTTTTCAAACTTACTCTTACACATATTTGTGCACAAGATAAATAATGAGGGCAAGAGCACACATCCCTGTGGGGAGCCAGTCAAGGAGCAGGCCAGGTTGGACAGGATTGATAAACTCAGTCTAGCATCTTCCACTCCAATGAAAACATTGAATTTCGTGTATATTAATTTGAAGTATTTTAGTGACATTTTCATGTTCCAAGGTGAATATCCTATGGAGAGAATTGAAGACATGTGAAACAGTTTATGTGCCACACTCTCAGATGTCTGTCAGTACTGGTCACCTGAAAAAAACTCCTGTGTATCCATGAAAGGCTGAATATTTAATTTCATGAACATAAACCAAAGGAGCATGAAAGGAAAATGATAATTGTCTTCTGGCTCTTGGAGAAGGCGGACGCATCTCTCACCCTCTCCTTCCCCTATCTTTCCTGCTTAGCTTTGATGTCCTTTTCCAGTCTCATCTGACTCTAACTTTGAGAGAGCCTCTGATTCTCATGTTGGAACACTGAGCTACTAGTTGTTTTGCCGTCATTGTGGATATTGGGTATTGGAGATTCCATAGGTTGTTGTGGAA
The DNA here is from genome assembly GCF_036321145.2 of Pelmatolapia mariae. Taxonomy (NCBI): domain Eukaryota; kingdom Metazoa; phylum Chordata; class Actinopteri; order Cichliformes; family Cichlidae; genus Pelmatolapia; species Pelmatolapia mariae. The sequence goes on along the minus strand of NC_086230.1, from coordinate 5,528,200 downwards.
ATTTGTTAACAAAGCCTGCAGACACGATGAGCAGTTAAAACCCAACACTTTTATTTCCCATGCATGAGGAGAGACGTCAGTCAGGGGGCACTGAGAGTTGTCTCTGACAATGAACAGTTCAGGTCCCTTTTAAACACAGTCACGGAACAAAAGGCTTTTACAGTTGCAGTTCACACCTTGGCTCTAAACAGAAAAACCTCCATTACCTGTGAGAATCTCCCCCACTCTGGGGTCAAACTTTCCCGTGTGAACTTCCCTTTCCTGGGAGACATAATAAGGTGTGAACCAAACACACTAAAACTAAGTGACATCAAAAGCATCTTCATCAATACAATACATTAACACTAGAAGTCCCAGGCTTTTCTAACCCTCTGTCAGCCAAGTGGAAGCTAACTTGGCTAGTCTGTTAGCATCAATTCATATGTAAATTGGGTCGTTACCTGAGAATTGTGGAGGGGAGTGGGGGTGTGTGAATGATTGCGGATTTCTAACTGCAAACTGCCTCTTTGTTTGTGTGTGGGGAGGGGGAACTGCTAAAAGCTGTGAACTTCATTTTGTGTTCGTCTTGATGCATTCTCAATCATCCAGGAAAATAAATCTCCAAAAGATTTATTGATAAAAACAGTACAAAAAAACCAAAAAATATTTCTACAAAAACAACCATTTGTACACATATTTACAGATAATAATAAAAAGTGAGTGAGTACATTTCAATCACTCACAATCCTGGCACTGCCATGGTATCTGTAGTCTGCATTTACCACATGTGTATCTGTAGCAGTGAACACATCGCACAGTTGCATGATTGTTCTTGCATTTGTGTTTGACCTGACACGTGGCTCTTTTTCCAGGGCTAGGTGTGGAGGGTTGTGTCCGAAGCAACTGTTCTTTTATTGCCTTCTTCCCAGCCATATGAGAGTTAGCCAACTCTTTTGCAAGCTGCACCAGGAAGTCCACCCGTCTTTCCTGCGTCCCGGTGCATGCTTGATACAGCACATGTGCATTCAGTGCTGCCATGTCAATCATGTTATAGGACCGTGTACTCCCGCACCATCTGGTCCATCACATCCACGCCACACTTTGTGGTGTTGTAAAGGGTGACAGTGTTTGGCTTCCTTTTGGTGGTGTTATCAGTCTGAACCACGCTGTGCATGCTGCTAAGAATATAGACTGTCTTCTTCCGTTTGGCTGCATACGCCGTCAGCGTGGCAGCAGAGGTTGAAAACACCTAAGAAATAAGATAAATTGTTATTTCCATAGCACTTTTACACACAATGAAACACATAAACATAGAACCACAAAAGACCTGCAGCCTACCTGAGGGGTGAATTCATTGCGATTTGTGTATCTAGCGGATTGAGGAATTTCCCGGCGAATCTTGCTGACTGTGCCGAGGATGGTGGTTTTCCGTCTAAGAAGTTTTTGCGCAAGTGAAAGTGATGTGAAGAAATTGTCCGTGGTAACATTTCTGCCCTTGTCTAGGAATGGTTCCATCAGCCTCATCACTACATTTTCAGACAGTCTCTCCCCACTGGGACGATTGGGGTCCTTGCCAAGATATGTGAGGACATTGCAAATGTACTTGGATTTTAGGTCGCAGGCCACCCAAAACTTGATCCCAAACTTGTCAGGTTTACTTGCAATATACTGCAGGAAACAGCACCGAGTCTTTGATCTTGATCTTGATCAAAGATCTTGATCTTGCGGGGGGTTACTAGGGTTCCATCACTACGTGACTGCTGGTCAGCAAACCTGGGAAACCCACAGATCATTGGAACTATGCCGCGTAACCGCTTCCAAGACATCATGCAACACCTACGCTTTGATGACAGGTCCACCCGCAGTGATCGAGCAAAGACTGATAAGTTCGCTGCAGTTTCCAGTGTGTGGGGATCATTTGTCACCAACTGCATCACGTGCTACAACCCTGGTCTACATATCACCGTTGATGAACAGCTCTTCCCATCAAAGACTCGGTGCTGTTTCCTGCAGTATATTGCAAGTAAACCTGACAGGTTTGGGATCAAGTTTTGGGTGGCCTGCGACCTAAAATCCAAGTACATTTGCAATGTCCTCCTATATCTTGGCAAGGACCCCAATCGTCCCAGTGGGGAGAGACTGTCTGAAAATGTAGTGATGAGGCTGATGGAACCATTCCTAGACAAGGGCAGAAATGTTACCACGGACAATTTCTTCACATCGCTTTCACTTGCGCAAAAACTTCTTAGACGGAAAACCACCATCCTCGGCACAGTCAACAAGATTCGCCGGGAAATTCCTCAATCCGCTAGATACACAAATCGCAATGAATTCACCCCTCAGGTAGGCTGCAGGTCTTTTGTGGTTCTATGTTTATGTGTTTCATTGTGTGTAAAAGTGCTATGGAAATAACAATTTATCTTATTTCTTAGGTGTTTTCAACCACTGCTGCCACGCTGACGGCGTATGCGGCCAAACGGAAGAAGACAGTCTATATTCTTAGCAGCATGCACAGCGTGGTTCAGACTGATAACACCACCAAAAGGAAGCCAAACACTGTCACCCTTTACAACACCACAAAGTGTGGCGTGGATGTGATAGACCAGATGGTGCGGGAGTACACGGTCCGCAGAGGAACACGGCGCTGGCCAGTTGCCGTGTTCTATAACATGATTGACATGGCAGCACTGAATGCACATGTGCTGTATCAAGCATGCAACGGGATGCAGGAAAGACGGGTGGACTTCCTGGTGGAGTTTGCAAGAGAGTTGGCTAACTCTCATATGGCTGGGAAGAAGGCAAGAAAAGAACAGTTGCTTCGGACACAACCCTCCACACCTAGCCCTGGAAAAAGAGCCATGTGTCAGGTCAAACACAAATGCAAGAATAATCATGCCACTGTGCGATGTGTTCACTGCTACAGATACACATGTGGTAAATGCAGACTACAGATACCATGGCAGTGCCAGGATTGTGAGTGATTGCTGAAAATGTTGAAATGTACTTACTCACTTTTTATTGTTATTTGTAAATATGTGTACAAATGGTTGTTTTTTTATTTTTGTTTTTTTGTACTGTTTTATCAATAAATCTCAGCAACAATGGAAATACACCCATGTGTGTTGATTTCTCCCTAAGGAAAACTGAAACACAAGTTTCCTTGTGGCTCAGGAAACTAACCACTCCAAGTGGTTCAGCATGGCCCCACCTTATTTACATAACAAAAGCAGCTGTTCACAGGTGATTAAGGATATTAGCTAAAAGTCTACCAGCCATTTGGCTCGACGGTGGGTTTTATAGGTAGAAAAGCCAAATGGCTCTTCTCTGGGACTTCTAGTGTTAAAGAGAAATCCCACTACAAGGTCCCTCATCCTACACACACACACACACACCACACATATATATATATATATATATATATAAATATATATATATATATATATATACGTATACACACACACACAAAGACCTTTATTTATTTATACATACATACTTGCCTTTGACCTTAAAACGCACCTTGAATAGTGGCCTCTTCAGGTGGAGTGTCTGTTGTCAGCATACCATTAGACACAGTTAAGAAAACCTAGAATAGCAACACATGAATGAACTAAAAAAAAAAAATGCAGTCATTTTAACAATACCATGATGACTACCTACCACAAAAACACCACCACCACCACCCAAACTGTCTTTTTAAACCAGAAGACCGCTTTAAAGTGAGAAGACACATTACATTTGTTCCACCTTTTAGAGAATCTACAGCAAATGCTTATTTTACAGCATTCATATAGTTTTATAACATACAATGCATAGCAGATGCACTGCACAGCCCAAAGAGTGTGTGGTCTCTCTTATTACAGTACACAGCTTTTTCAACTGAGGAAAGTTTGAATTCTATTGGTGCTTTTCGACAAATGTCAAATGCAAGATAAACCTTACATGATCATGTGAGCTTGTGCTGTTCACAGAATTTCAAAATTGACTTTCAGAAAAGTTTGTTACCTACTTAAAAAACTACATTCTACAACTCTTGCTACTGCGGTTGCAGTACACACTGATGAATTTGCCCTGACATACAAGAATGTTTTTTCATTTTTCCTGTTTGCAACACACCCCGCGGTTAGTCGGCCCAAAAGATAGGTTCCCTAAAAAATTACATACATTTAAAACTGACTGTTATTACTGTCATTAGCAAAGACACTTCTTAAGAAAAGAGCAGTCCAGGAAGATTAAATCACCTTCTTCAAGAAATCCAATGCCAAGAAGATATCACTAGATAAGATGTTGCTGGAGAAGCTGGAGATTGCAAAATAGATGAAGAACTGAACTCTTTTGTGTCAATGTGTTTTGTTTAATGTTGCTGTTTTGCATGCCACTGGTACAAAACAGTGTATGTCTTCATGTTTCAGACTCTGTAGCATAGATAGGTTAGTGTGTGCAGCTAATATGTGCGTACTGGGTGTGCTATTGCAGTTTGTTCAGTTGCAATCAAGGTTTGCCTCAGGCAAATTTAAATTTGCTGTGTGACCTTCATTGCTGGTTGCAGGTATTGATATTATCTTTGGAAATTATTTGGCTAGCAGTGAACTTTTTCCATCTCCTGTCAATATTAAAACAACTACCGGACATGAGTGTTTCTGATCATGCTGCAAAGAGAGCTATGATGTGGGCGCAGACACATAAATATGGAGATTTAGTGCACTTTAGTGACTTGTATGAGTGATGCAGCTCCAACAAGATCACACCCAAACTATATATCAAGTAGCACTTCAGACTGATGAAAAAAAAGCAAAACTCACAACACTCTCTGTATACAGGTGACACTGCAATCGGAGGAACCATAGTGTCACGGCAGGCTTACAGTTAGCACCAGAGGTCACTTTAGCACCAGCCCATATGACCACATCATGTCTGGTCCCTTGGAAAATCACAAAAATGTACACTCATGAAATAATATTCTGTTGCTCGTGTCATACATGCTAAATCATAAATCAGGTTATTCCTGCTGCTCATTTGACACCCATCCCAGGCACTGGAAAACCATCTGTGTTTGTTACGGTACATGTCCAAAGTATTTGCTCTAATCGTGACAGAGGTTAGAAAGGGTCCACAATGCCTGCACTTTTACACGATTTTCACTTGAAAATTCCTAATTCAAAATGACAGTGAGCTTCAAGAAAAAGAGTGTTGCACTGACCTTCCAGTCAGGCAACTTTGTGTCAGTTTTGCTATATGTTGTTGGTGCTGCTCTGTAGGTGTAACGGGTGTATTAAAAACCCGGAGTATTTAGATGCATCTAAAGGACAAAGGTCACTCTTTTGAGGATGCCAATGTTCACATTTTGGAAAGAGAAGACCAAAATGTGAAGATGTTTGAAAGGGGAGAGAAAGAAGCCATCTATATCTCATCATTCAGACAACACAAAACAGAAAACATGGTAATCAGAGTGTTAGGCCAGACTGGCTACACAGAGAAAGTTTTTTGATCTATATGTTGCAGAGCGCAAACTCAGTGAAAAAATCCATTCCATTGCTGACTATGAAAGCTCTGATATTCTGGCCCCTGTAGTTTCACCTGTTGCCTCTATGCATCGGTCAGCCCCTGTAGAGCTCCAGCGTTGATAGAATTACTGACACTGACACTGGGCGGAGATGTAACAGACAATAACCTGAACTTTATGATACTTGCTTAATTTTCTAATAAAATAAAATTGGTAATAAAAAAAATTTTTTGTCATTGGTTAATAATGCAAATTTTCATGGTAAATGGTAAATGGTCTGTATTTATATAGCGCTTTTTTATGGTCCCTAAGGACCCCAAAGCGCTTTACATATCCAGTCATTCACCCATTCACACACACATTCATACACTGGTGATGGCAAGCTACGTTGTAGGCACAGCCACCCATGTCAACGTTATTGTCGCTACAGTGGTCAATGGTTCCCCAAGATGGCTGCTGTACAATCATCACAAAACATAACGTTAAAGAAAAATATCTTTACTCGTAATATTTACAGAAAGCCACAGAATTATTCACACAAAACCAAATTTCAATTCAGAGTTCTTTTGCCCCAAATTTTTACATCAAAATGAGAGAGAATCTCAGGTTATGATTGGCAGTTAAGTATAATTACATTATTAATGCAATTTAATAGTTTCAAACATCATTGCCTTTTATTAATATATACATATGTAAATATAAAAAAAATTAAAAATTCCCCACTCGCCCCTGTGGGCGGTTAATCCTTCAAGCTCGGGTCCTCTACCAGAGGCCTGGGAGCTTGAGGGTCCTGCGCAGTATCTTAGCTGTTCCCAGGACTGCGCTCTTCTGGACAGAGATCTCCGCTGTTGTTCCCGGGATCTGCTGGAGCCACTCGCCTAGCTTGGGAGTCACTGCACCTAGTGCTCCGATTACCACGGGGACCACCGTCACCTTCACCCTCCACATCTTCTCGAGCTCTTCTCTGAGCCCTTGGTATTTCTCCAGCTTCTCGTGTTTCTTCTTCCTGATGTTGCTGTCATTCGGAACCGCTACATCGATTACTACGGCCGTCTTCTTCTGTTTGTCTACCACCACTATGTCCGGTTGGTTAGCCACCACCATTTTGTCCGTCTGTATCTGGAAGTCCCACAGGATCTTAGCTCGGTCATTCTCCACCGCCCTTGGGGGCGTCTCCCATTTTGACCTCGGGACTTCCAGGTTATACTCGGCACAGATGTTTCTGTACACTATGCCGGCCACTTGGTTATGGCGTTCCATGTATGCCTTGCCTGCTCGCATCTTGCGCCCTGCTGTTATGTGCTGGATTGTCTCTGGGGCATCTTTACACAGCCTGCACCTGGGGTCTTGCCTGGTGTGATAGACCCCAGCCTCTATGGATCTTGTGCTCAGTGCTTGTTCCTGTGCTGCCATGATTAGTGCCTCCGTGCTGTCTTTCAGTCCAGCTTTGTCCAGCCACTGGTAGGATTTCTGGGTATCAGCCACCTCCTCTATCTGCCGGTGGTACATACCGTGCAGGGGCCTGTCCTTCCATGATGGTTCCTCGCCTTCCTCCTCTTTCTTGGGTTTCTGCTGCCTGAGGTATTCACTGAGCACGCTGTCAGTTGGGGCCATCTTCGTGATGTATTCGTGGATGTTCCTTGTCTCATCCTGGACTGTGGTGCTGACACTCACCAGTCCCCGGCCTCCTTCCTTCCGCTTAGCGTACAGCCTCAGGATGCTGGACTTGGGGTGAAACCCTCCATGCATGGCAAGGAGCTTTCTTGTCTTTATGTCAGTAGCTTCTATCTCCTCCTTTGGCCAGCCTATTACCCCAGCAGGGTACCTGATCACGGGCAGGGCGTAGGTGTTGATGGCCCGGATCTTGTTCTTACCGTTCAGCTGACTCCTCAGGACTTGCCTGACCCTCTGCAGGTACTTGGTGGTTGCAGCTTTCCTAGCTGCCTCTTCATGGTTCCCATTCGCCTGCGGGATCCCCAGATACTTGTAACTGCCCTCTATGTCTGCAATGTTGCCTTCTGGTAGCTCGATCCCCTCAGTTCTGACTACCTTCCCTCTGTTTGTTACCATCCGACTACACTTCTCCAGTCCGAACGACATTCCGATGTCATTGCTTTATATCCTGGTAGTGTGGATCAGTGAATCGATGTCTCGTTCACTCTTGGCATACAGCTTGATGTCATCCATGTACAGGAGGTGGCTGACAACTGTTCTGTTCCGTAGTCGGTATCCGTAGCCAGTCTTGTTAATGATCTCACTGAGGGGGTTCAGGCCTATGCAGAATAGCAGTGGGGACAGAGCATCTCCTTGGTAGATCCCACACTTGATGGTGACTTGTGCTATGGGTTTGGAGTTGGCCTCTAGTATATATATATATATATATATATATATATATATATATATATATATATATATATATATATAGACATCCAAGACATCCAAGCAAGGGTCTCTAGTATGAAGAGTTGGACAGCACCAGGCCCCGACATGGTTCACGCCTACTGGCTGAAGAAGCTGACTGCACTCCATGAGCGTCTGGCAGCACAAATGAACCAGCTGCTAGTTGACGAGAGACACCCAGAATGGCTAACCGAAGGTCGGATGGTCCTGATCCCCAAGGACCCCAAGAAGGGACCGGTCCCATCCAACTACTGACCAATAACCTGCCTCAGTACTACATGGAAGCTCCTGTCAGGCATCATATCGGCTAAGATGAACAGGCACATGGGTCAATACATGAGCGGGGCACAGAAAGGGATTGGCAAGAATACCAGAGGCGCAAAACACCAGCTACTGGTAGACAGGACAGTCAGCCGAGACTGCAAGACCAGGCTGACCAACCTGTGCACTGCCTGGATTGATTACAAGAAGGCCTATGACTCAATGCCCCACAGCTGGATACTGGAATGCCTAGAATTGTACAAGATCAACAGGACCCTAAGAGCCTTCATCAGGAACTCAATGGGGATGTGGCGTACAACACTAGAGGCCAACTCCAAACCCATAGCACAAGTCACCATCAAGTGTGGGATCTACCAAGGAGATGCTCTGTCCCCACTGCTATTCTGCATAGGCCTGAACCCCCTCAGTGAGATCATTAACAAGACTGGCTACGGATACCGACTACGGAACAGAACAGTTGTCAGCCACCTCCTGTACATGGATGACATCAAGCTGTATGCCAAGAGTGAACGAGACATCGATTCACTGATCCACACTACCAGGATATACAGCAATGACATCGGAATGTCGTTCGGACTGGAGAAGTGTAGTCGGATGGTAACAAACAGAGGGAAGGTAGTCAGAACTGAGGGGATCGAGCTACCAGAAGGCAACATTGCAGACATAGAGGGCAGTTACAAGTATCTGGGGATCCCGCAGGCGAATGGGAACCATGAAGAGGCAGCTAGGAAAGCTGCAACCACCAAGTACCTGCAGAGGGTCAGGCAAGTCCTGAGGAGTCAGCTGAACGGTAAGAACAAGGTCCGGGCTATCAACACCTACGCCCTGCCCGTGATCAGGTACCCTGCTGGGGTAATAGGCTGGCCAAAGGAGGAGATAGAAGCCACTGACATCAAGACAAGAAAGCTCCTTACCATGCATGGAGGGTTTCACCCCAAGTCCAGCACCCTGAGGCTGTACGCTAAGCGGGAGGAAGGGGGCCGGGGACTGGTGAGTGTCAGCACCACAGTCCAGGATGAGACAAGGAACATCCACGAATACATCACGAAGATGGCCCAAACTGACCGAGTGCTCAGTGAATACCTCAGGCAGCGGAAACCCAAGAAAGAGGAGGGAGACGAGGAACCATCATGGAAGGACAGGCCCCTGCACGGTATGTACCACCGGCAGATAGAGGAGGTGGCTGATATCCAGAAATCCTACTAGTGGCTGGACAAAGCTGGACTGAAAGACAGCACAGAGGCACTAATCATGGCAGCACAAGAACAAGCTCTGAGTACAAGATCCATAGAGGCTGGGGTCTATCACACCAGGCAAGACCCCAGGTGCAGGCTGTGTAAAGATGCCCCAGAGACAATCCAGCACATAACAGCAGGGTGCAAGATGCTAGCAGGCAAGGCATACATGGAACGCCAAAACCAAGTGGCCGGCATAGTATACAGAAACATCTGTGCCGAATATGGCCTGGAAGTTCCGAGGTCAAAATGGGAGACGCCCCCAAGGGTGGTGGAGAATGACAGGGCTAAGATCCTGTGGGACTTCCAGATACAGACGGACAAAATGGTGGTGGCTAACCAACCGGACATAGTGGTGGTAGACAAACAGAAGAAGACGGCCGTAGTGATCGATGTAGCGGTTCCGAATGACAGCAACATCAGAAAGAAGGAACACGAGAAGCTGGAGAAATACCAAGGGCTCAGAGAAGAGCTCGAGAGGATGTGGAGGGTGAAGGTAACGGTGGTCCCCGTGGTAATCGGAGCACTAGGTGCGGTGACTCCCAAGCTAGGCGAGTGGCTCCAGCAGATCCCGGGAACAACATCGGAGATCTCTGTCCAGAAGAGCGCAGTCCTGGGAACAGCTAAGATACTGCGCAGGACCCTCAAGCTCCCAGGCCTCTGGTAGAGGACCCGAGCTTGAAGGATAAACCGCCCGCAGGGGTGTGCTGGGTGTTACGGTTTTTTTTATATAAAACAACCATCTCTCACACACCAACCAAATGCTACCATCAGTCTGGGAGATCTGGGTGAGAATTCCCTGTCAGTTTCTAATCTGTGATATCAGACCAACCTTATAGCTGTTTCTTTCTTCTGCATGCAGACCTAAACCTGAAATAAAAATGAGCTTTAAGTGTCACATAGTCCTTTCACTGAAAGATACATATTCACATCATGTTTTGACTTTACACATGTTTTGCAAGGCCAGTTATTGAGGAAGTTTCTAAGAAACCTCATTCATCTCTCACTCAGTTTTTCCTCACTGTGTTTTAAGATGACATAAGTTTACCTAATACTGTTGGCTAAATGTTGAAGTCTGAACCATTAAATTAATACGTCTTTGCAGAGGTAATTATTCAGTGCAGTGTTTGGTCTGATAACTGAGAGCAAAATTTTAGAAAAACTGCGACAATCGATCTCATCATAACTCTTCCATGAAGAAATGGCACTGGCCTTGTTACCCTCCAATTTATTTGTTGTGACTAATAAATCCAGTTTAATCCTTTTTCATTGCAATTTTCAGTGAATCAGATGAATACATATTCTCTATGACATTTTTATGGAAATATAAAAACTTTAACATTGCTGTCTGAGGTATATACTGAGCTTGGCATACCTGGTATGGCAGTGGGGGTCAAAGGTCGTACTATGAAGCCCTGGATAGGATACTGCAGAGGAGAGTTGGGCAAAGCAAACAGCAGCTTTGATAGTACTGAATTAGACCTGTTGAGGAGATGGAATAGGAGAAGGTTAGACAAAAGAATTTTGAGTACTCCAGCTGAACACAAACAGACACACATTTAATGCATTCTTTTGTTAATATTGAACTGCAAATGCAAGAATTCATTGAAGGCTTCCATTCATCTTTACCTGGCTTTGTAGTGTTGGAACTCTTTAGATCGCCGTTGCATCAATTCTTCATACTGGTCTTGTGGGATGTGGTCTTTGAGAATCTTAGCGCCATCAGGACAGGTGCATGGACCAGGTAAGCGACGTTGTGTGGGCAGAGATGACTTATAATGTAGAGATCCTGAAGAGTGCCTGTAATATGGAAGTCCTGAAGAGTCACAATTCAATTCTATATCAAAGAACTACTATGTCACTGAACTATAAAGGAAAGCATATCCTTACTGCTGGTCAAATCAGCAATTTTACTTGTTTCTGTGCTTTTTGTGAAATGTCCCTCCATCTATTTATTATTTTGTGCCAGCTTCTTCCATCTCTTCCTCACTGTGTCTTTGGGGCTACTGTTCCTCTTCCTGCACTTCTCCATGATAGTGCTAACAACAGTAGCTTTCTCTGACTCTGCATGGTGCACAAGCATGCAGGGAGGGTAGTGGAGGGCCTGGTTATGGTAAGAGATTTGAGTGATTGGGCAATCCAGTGGCAGTAATTAAAATAAATTAATGGGCTGCTGTCAGTGCTTGGACTGATATGCAGAGAATCTGTCAAGCCAGTGTGTGGTGTGTTGCCATGCTCAGTATGCCAGATTACCGGTCCATGGATTACTAATCACATCCCAGAATATTTCTGTTTTATGAACATATATGCAGTGCTCTCTATAATGTTTGGGACAAAGACACTATTTTTGTAGTTTTGCCTCTGCACACCATCACAGTGTATTGCAAATCAAACATTAAATGGATCATTGAAGTGTAGACTTTAAGCTTTACTTCAAGGGGAGTTTGCATGAACAAGTATAACAAGCACCCACATAGCAAAATTGGTATGGCCCGGATCTGGCCCACACAATGTGCTTACACATGGCCCACATATGAATGACGGCCCTTTGGTGGCCCAGATTTGGTTTGTCAGAGGTGGCCCACACATGGGCCAGCACAAGGCCAGTTGCAGACACACTGGTGGTCCTGTGCTGGCCCAGAACAGTTTCTGGCCCCAGATGTCAGGCTAATGTGTACCTTAATCAAGCCATGTAATAACAACATGTGCCGGAGCATAACAGTGCAAAAGTAACATGACATAACTCTGTTCCAGTAGCGGTTTTTGATACGGGCGACACGGGCGGTTGCCCGGGGCGGCATTGTGGTGGGGGGCGGCATCACGGCATCGGAAAAAATAAATAAATAAATAAAACTGCTCGTACTCATGCTGCCCCGACGTCATGCCAGCGCATACTGGGGATGGCATAGGCACCGATCGGTTTTCTATCGCCCATTTGCTGGGAGTAAGGGCGCCCTCCGTTTGCGAGGTGCGCCTGCTGCTTGCTGCACAGGGAGGAGAGGGCGGGGCGGCGGGGGATTCTCTGGCTGGCTGGAGCGGCATCTAATAACCAACCCGCAAAATAAAACAAAATAAAAACAAACCAACAAACACGAAAACACCAGACATCATGATACAGACTCATAATTTGCACCGATGTTTTTTCGAAATTCTATACGCGAAAGTGAGCGCGAGAGCCCTCGGTGCGCCTTTATTGTCATCTCCACTACATACAGTCCAGTATATAGAGAGACAACGAGGCTCCAGTTACAACAGTGCAAGTAAACAAACAATAAATATAAGAAGAGTAAGAAAATAAATATACACTTTAGGACTAGGGGTAAAGGGATCAATAACAATTTAAAATTTATATTTTATAGTTTGATGATTTAAAGTCTCACACACAACCCGTCGAAAGGGGAGGGGGCCGGCTGCTTCCAAATTGAGCACATTTCATTCATAATGTTGTAAATCCAAGCCTATTATGTATTCATGATTTGAATCCTGGGCTGTGTGAAATCCCAGAAATAAACCTTAGACAAAGTGAATCTGTGAACTAAGGTGTAGGTCAATAGACCTACACCTTAGTTCACAGATTCACTCGGGTTGGGGAATGGGTGTTCATACTGGAGTGCAAAATTAAAACCAAGATGGACAAGAAAAGTTCAAAGCCATCAGGTGCTCAGTTTAGAAAAAAGAGAAAAGAGGAGTTGGAGAAATGAGCAAAAGATACAGGTAAGCAGATGTGTCATTGGATAATGGCAGGTCATCCTGAAACAATCAGAATCAGAATACTTTATTTGTCATGGTCCAGAGTCTGTGGACTCTGTGTTTATGTTTAAGTTTATTATTATTCTGTGGTCTTGTTTATTTTGGGGTTCTTTTTATGATTATCCCTAGTGTTTTGTGTCCATTGTACTCCCCTGTTCCACTTTTCACGCTCCTATGTTCTGTGTCCCCCAGTCTGTGTTAAGTTTGCGTGTGTAGCGTTCAGTCGGTGTTTTTCCTGTTTTATTTTGAAAAAAGGTCTTGTGTTCTGTGTTCATGTGCTTAGTTTTACTCTCCCCTGTCCCGTCTTTAGGTTCATGTATGTCAGCTGTTGCCCTTGTGTGTTTCCTCTTCCCCTAATCACCTCCCATGTATTTAAGTCCTCTGTTTTCGGTGTGTCATTGTCAGATCGTTTGTTTTCCTCGCCATAGTCACGGTCACTGTCATAGTTAGCTTTCATAGTTTGTTCCCAGTTTAGGTTTCTGTTTAGTTATTGCTCTTATTGCTCGTTCTCGTTTGTTTTATTCGTGTTCATCAGCCACAATAAAAGGCTCACTTTTTGTTTAAGTTCACTCCCGTCTCCTCACTTGTGTTCGCACCTGGGTCCACCACACACACACCTCCGCACGGTCTGTCCCCACAAACCGTGACATTATTAACCCTAAGGAAATTATGTGGGTTACAGTTGCTCCAAGAAGAAATGGTAAAAATAGTAACAGTAACAGACTAAACTCCAAACAATACATTATATTACAGATTTTAATATTAATTAGTCATTGTCAATTGTTGATTTGTCCTGTTCTCATTGTATGACAAATTATGATGGCTGTTTGCCAGAGGGAGTGTTCGCCCAGGGCGCCAAACAGGCTAGGACCACCACTGCTCTGTTCAGACAGTGAATGGACTTATTCTTATATAGCGCTTTCCTACTCTCATTCTATACAACATGCCACATTAACCCATTGATATGCAGACTGAAAGAGCCAGGGATTGAACCACTAACCTTGCGATCAGTCGGTGACCTGCTCTAGCTCCTGAGCTACAGCCACCCGGTGATAAGCATGAATAAACTGTCACTAGGTTTTGGATAAAGTGTACACTCACAAACCGGTCAAACCTGCATTTGAAACGTTGGCTACCATAGCAGTATAGTACTGCAACGTGACATTTGGGTCTTCTAACTAAAATAGGAAAATAGGAACATAAATAGTGCCATCATTGCCAGACCTGGCGCACATCTGGTTGACATACACCCTGCCATGACACCAGTCAGTCAGAAGTGCCAGCTTGATGCCGGATCCGGGCCAGACTGTTTTTTTATGAGCCTGGGCCACATAAACCAAACCACAATTGGGCCAGATATGGCATGCCATCACATGGCCCATATCTGGATGACATACCACTTGCCATGCCAGAAGTCAGCCAGGAATGCCGGCTTGACACCAGATCCGGGTCAGACCTGTCTGCTATGTGGGCATAGTCCCTTTCAGCATAATCAAATAGAACTCCCTGAGAAGGATAAAACAGCACAGCTGCTGGCTTTATGCTGAGCTTGGACACTAAGGTGTTGTTACAAATACAGAATAAAATACAGAATCATTCATGCAATGACTTTTAGAGTTAGCTTTCACTGAGTCAGTTGAACACTGATCACAGCCCCATTATTCTTTAAATAGCTTCTGCCTGCTAACCTCTTCCTGCTTCTATCTCTGTTTAATCCCAACTACAAGGTTTTTCATAGGTTTCTTTGTATAACTTCTTTTTAAGTCAAGCTATCAAAGCAGACGTCACTATTCACTTACGTTTGTATTCCCTTGTATGTCATACCCAGGGACCACTCCCTCCTGTTGAAGGTTGACAGTGTAAAGACACATCTGCACCTGTGAGGGAGGCGAGCCCTCAGACTGGAGGAGACGCCTCAGAGATGAAGGAGGTGCAGGGAGCGTACCCACATAGCAGACAGGTCTGGCCCAGATCTGGTATCAAGCCGCACTGCTGGCTGACTTCTGGCATGACAAGATGTATGTCATCCAGATATGGGCCAGGCCTGGCATAGATGGCACTGTCTATGTGGTGGCATGCCATATCTGGCTCGATTGTGGTTTGGTTTATGTGGCCCAGGCCCATAGAAAACAAGGTCTGGCCTGGATCCAGAATCAAGCTGGCACTTCTGACTGACTGGTGTCATGGCAGGGTGTATGTCAACCAGATGTAGGCCAGGTCTGGCAATGATGACACTATTTATGGTCCTATTTTCCCATTTTAGTTAGAAGACCCAAATGCCATGTTGCAATACTATACTGCTATGGTAGCCAACGTTTCAAATGCGGGTTTAGCAGGTTTGTGAGTGTACACTTTATCCAAAACTTAGTGACGGTTTACTCATATTTGCCACCGGGTGGCTGTAGCTCAGCAGTTAGAGCAGATCACCTACTGATCTGTGGTTAGTGGTTCGATCCCTGTCTCCTCCAGTCTGCATGTCGAGAGTGAATGTGTATGAAATGGTAAATGGCCTGTATTTGTATAGCGCTTTACTAGTCCCTAAGGACCCCAAAGCGCTTTACACATTCATTCACACACTGGTGATGGCAAGCTACATTGTAGCCACAGCCACCCTGGGGCGCACTGACAGAGGCGAGGCTGCCGGACACTGGCGCCACCGGGCCCTCTGACCACCACCAGTAGGCAACGGGGGAAGTGCCTTGCCCAAGGACACAACGACCGAGACTGTCCAAGCCGGGGCTCGAACCAGCAACCTTCCGATTACAAGGTGAATGCCCAACTCTTGAGCCACGATCGCCCCGGGAATGTAGTTAGGAAGCACTCAGTTTAGAGGAAGTGTGTGATTGGGTGAATGTGGCATACTACATAAGAATAAGTCCATTCACTGTCTGAACAGAGTTATGTCATGTTACTTTTGCACTATTATGCTCCGGCACATGTTGTTATTACATGGCTTGATTAAGGTACACATTAGGCTGACATCTGGGGCCAGAGCTGAAACTGTTCTGGGCCAGCACAGGACCACCAGTGTGTCTGCAACTGGCCTTGTGCTGGCCCATGTGTGGGCCACCTCTGACAAACCAGATCTGGGCCACCAAAGGGCCGTCATTCTTTGCGGTATGTGGGCCATGTGTAAGCACATTGTGTGGGCCAGATCCGGGCCATACCAATATTGCTATGTGGGTACATTCTGCAGTTTGTGAATTAATGTCTTCTAGAGAATGATGTCTCGTTGTCACGATCCTGGGTCTTTTGACCCAGCGTTTTGAGTTTTAGTTTATGGTTTATGTTTTAGCCCTTCAGGTTTTCTAAGTTCATTTTTTATCATGCCTAGGTTGTTATAGTTCTTTGTTATTAGATTCCCCTTGTGTCTTCCACCCCTGTTAAGTCTCCCTTGCCCTTCATGTGTTTCATGTCTGTGTCTTACATTGTCAAGTTCATGTTGTCATGTCTGCGTCTCATTATGTTTCCTGTTTTATTTTGAAGGGGTCCTGTGTTCCTATGTTCAGTGTTTGTAGTTTTACTCTTCCACTATGACGTCGTTATGTTCATGTGTGTCAGCTGTTCCCCCATGTGTTCCCACTTCTCTCATTAGCCTCCTGTGTGTATTTAGTCTGTGCCTTTTCATTCAGTCCTTGTCGGATCGTCTGTGTTGTTCCCATGCCATGTCCTGCGTTCAGGTTTTCATATATCCTCATCATCATTGCCATGTTTGGAGTTTGTTTGTTTTTCTGTTTGCCAGGGTTTTCATAGTTCGTGTTTCCTTTCTAGTTTACCCAGTTTAGGTTATTGCTTAGTTTGCATTGTTTTCACCCTTTTATTTTGGTACTGTTCTGTCTGCTTTAATAAACGGTTCACCATCAGTTAAGTTTGAGTTTGAGAATGTCTGCACCTGGGTCCACTCCTCACACTCCACGCAATTTGCCTCAGCAAACTGTGACAGAACGATCCGACCATTACATGGACCCAGCAGACAGTGAGCTGTATGAGCGCCAGGAGGCAGCCATCGCCCAGCTGGAGGAGGAACTCCGCTGGAAGCCGTGGCGCGCTCCGGATTTTGAGCATATATTCCGTGGAACTCGGCTGGCTTTTGGAGGTCCCCGAAGTTGCCAAAAGCCACCGCCTGTTGCCCCCTTTTGCAGCCAAGCCTCGGCCGCTTCAGGTGGGAGTGCTCCGTTTTTCTTCTGATGTTCACGCTCCAGCCTCTGCATTGCCGTCCCGCACATCAGAGGCTCAGCTGTATGCCCCGTCAGCTTCCTCACCTCAAAGGAAGCGACGCTCACGCCGCCGTCACTTTTCACCTGCTGAGCAACTCCCGGTGGTGAGTTATAATGACTGCCTTTCACACATTCCACCTGAAGCCATAACTGAAAAGAACAATAAACTCACCCCAGACACTGTTGGAGTCTCCCTTTTGAATGATGACATAGACTGGGAAAAGTTTTTTCATTTTGCTCCCTCTGAACAGGGAGAGATCAAAGACAATAAGCACTCGCCAAAGGCTGTAAATGCTGTTAAAGGAAAAACTGTGAGCAATGTTACCAGGTCTAAAACACTCAGTTCAGGTTTTGTCAAGTCTGGTTCAGTCATCCCCAAGTCAGCTCACTCTAAGACTGTTAACCCAAGGACTTCAAAAACTGCTAAAACAAAGACTGTAAAACGTGGTGGGAAAGATGCAAAATTCATTCTTGATAGGTCTGTTTTTGTTGACCCGGTATATATTAACCCTGAGCCTGCCCATTCTAAGACTGTTTTTTTTCTGAGCCTGCTCCTTTGCCTACTCATGTTCCTGCTCCCGGGGCAGCTCGGGCCCAGCGTACCCCTGCACCCGTACCAGTTCCTCGGGTGAGGGAAGCTGGGGCCCAGTTGGTCCCTGCTCTGGTTTCCAGGCCGGCTGAGGCTCTGTCAGTTTCTGCACCCGTACCAGCTCCTCGGGTGAGAACGGCAGCTGCCCAGCTGTTGCCGGTGCCTGTCCCGGCTTCCAGGGTGAGGGGGGCTGTGAACCAGTCCACCCCTGCACCCATGCCGGTCCCCAGGGTGAGGTCAGCCAGGCTACAGCCTGTCTTCGCATCCGTACCTACTCCTCGGGTGGGAGCGGCTAGTGTCCGGCAGGTGCCTGCACCCGTTCTTGTTTCTGCTGAAGGCTCAGGCAAGCCCGCCCAGCAGTCCTCCCTGTGTTCCAGAGGCTCAGGAGAGTTAAGTCCACAACCATCATCACCACCATCACTACTGCATGCATTTCAGTCTATAGCTCAGTCATTAGCTCTGTTAGCAGCCCAGTCCATAGTTCAATTTCCTGTGTTACCATTAGCTCAGCCCTTAGCCCACTGGGCAGCTCAGCCATCTCCCCAGTGTTCAGCTCAGTCATTTGTTCCACCACCTGCTCAGCCTTCTGTTCAGCCAGTGGTCTCTGCCCCTACTGGTCCTGCCACTGCTTCAGCTGGAGGGCCCGAGCAGCCCGTCCAGCCTCATGCCTCGTCAGCTGGAGGGCCCGAGCAGCCCGTCCAGCCTCATGCCTCGTCAGCTGGAGGGCCCGAGCAGCCCGTCCAGCCTCATGCCTCGTCAGCTGGAGGGCCCGAGCAGCCCGTCCAGCCTCATGCCTCGTCAGCTGGAGGGCCCGAGCAGCCCGTCCAGCCTCATGCCACGTCAGCTGGAGGGCCCGAGCAGCCCGTCCAGCCTCATGCCACGTCAGCTGGAGGGCCCGAGCAGCCCGTCCAGCCTCATGCCACGTCAGCTGGAGGGCCCGAGCAGCCCGTCCAGCCTCATGCCACGTCAGCTGGAGGGCCCGAGCAGCCCGTCCAGCCTCATGCCACGTCAGCTGGAGGGCCCGAGCAGCCCGTCCAGCCTCATGCCACGTCAGCTGGAGGGCCCGAGCAGCCCGTCCAGCCTCATGCCACGTCAGCTGGAGGGCCCGAGCAGCCCGTCCAGCCTCATGCCACGTCAGCTGGAGGGCCCGAGCAGCCCGTCCAGCCTCATGCCACGTCAGCTGGAGGGCCCGAGCAGCCCGTCCAGCCTCATGCCACGTCAGCTGGAGGGCCCGAGGAGCCCGTCCAGCCTCCACCTGCGGCTTCATCGCCTGCAGCGCCTTCGCCGTCGCCTGGTCCAGCTTCAGCTTCAGCTTCGCCTGGTCCTGCGGTTGCCAAGCCACTGCCTCGTCCACGTCCGGCTTGGCCTGCTAAACGTCGTCCACGCCTGGTTTGGCGTCAGCGGCCACCTTCCAGGCCGCTGACTGGACTTCTTCGCCGGCGTGGCTGGCCTCCTGACCTGCTTCGTCGCCCCCGCTGGCTCCACGGTCGGTCCCCTGAGCTGTTCAGTCATGGACTGTTGAGCCGTCGGCCCCCTGGTCGGCCCCCTGAACTGTATAATCTCCTGTGCAGCCGTCCTCGGGTCGGCCTCCTGAGTGGTGCTTTTGAACTTTCTTCGCCTGGAGTCATGGTCGCCACCCTGAAATGTTTATAGACTGTTTCCTCTGCTCCAGGGCCTTTCATGGACTTTTTGTTTCAGACTATTTTGTGATTTCCAGGTTTTCTTGTGGACATTTTGTTTTATTGGTCGGTTTCAAGCCCTCCGTCCTGGACCCCCACCGCCCGCCCATGGTGGGTTGTTTTGTTTTTGTTTTCACGGCTAAGGGCGTCTGGAATCCGCCCTTGAAGGGGGGGCTCTGTCACGATCCTGGGTCTTTTGACCCAGCGTTTTGAGTTTTAGTTTATGGTTTATGTTTTAGCCCTTCAGGTTTTCTAAGTTCATTTTTTTATCATGCCTAGGTTGTTATAGTTCTTTGTTATTAGATTCCCCTTGTGTCTTCCACCCCTGTTAAGTCTCCCTTGCCCTTCATGTGTTTCATGTCTGTGTCTTACGTTGTCAAGTTCATGTTGTCATGTCTGCGTCTCATTATGTTTCCTGTTTTATTTTGAAGGGGTCCTGTGTTCCTATGTTCAGTGTTTGTAGTTTTACTCTTCCACTATGACGTCGTTATGTTCATGTGTGTCAGCTGTTCCCCCATGTGTTCCCACTTCTCTCATTAGCCTCCTGTGTGTACTTAGTCTGTGCCTTTTCATTCAGTCCTTGTCGGATCGTCTGTGTTGTTCCCATGCCATGTCCTGCGTTCAGGTTTTCATATATCCTCATCATCATTGCCATGTTTGGAGTTTGTTTGTTTTTCTGTTTGCCAGGGTTTTCATAGTTCGTGTTTCCTTTCTAGTTTACCCAGTTTAGGTTATTGCTTAGTTTGCATTGTTTTCACCCTTTTATTTTGGTACTGTTCTCTCTGCTTTATTAAACGGTTCACCATCAGTTAAGTTTGAGTTTGAGAATGTCTGCACCTGGGTCCACTCCACGCAGTTTGCCTCGGCAAACTGTGACACTCGTCTTATATAGTGCCTTTCTACTCTACTCCAGCACTCGGAGCATTTTATACACCCTGTGTGTGTTTATAGTGTTTTATATCTGACATTCACTCTGAGATGAACAGCTCAGGGGTCAGGATCCCGCACCTTCTAAAGTGACGCTTCCTGGTGCAAAACACTGTTTTTCTTTGTTATTTCATTCAGTTATCATGAGCAAAGAGGCTTGTTTTTAACTATTATAGGTGCTATTAATAGAATTCTTATTATTTTAAGCATTCTTTTAGCTCCTCAGTGTCACATCACATCCTTGATGTGTGTTCTGTTTGTTACTTTACAGTGAGTCCTCGGTTGTTAAGCAGATGCCTCCTGTGGGGTTAAAGTTGCTTCTTCTTTGTTTTTCCTTGTTAATAACTGTTTGTCATCAGTGATTTGGAACTTGACTTTTGTCAGTAAATGTGTGTTTGTAATTAAAATTCAATTTTTGTCATCTACCTTTTTCCCTTCATTTATCTTTTCTACACTTAAACTATCTACAAAATAATTCAATAAGGAGAGATAATATGAAAAACCTGAACATGATTTATTAAAAAGAAATAAATTAAGCTATCTGGTAGTTAACTAAGATGACCCCCATAGAAGAAAAACCCCAGCAGTGAAAGGAGTTAGGAGACCTAGGAGACTGAGGAGGAGATAGTGAGGAGACTGAGGAGGAGATGGTGAGGACGTGGGTTGCATGACTGAGTGTCTGAATGACAGAAGACCAATGAGATGTGAAGTATGCATAGTGAAGGCTGATTAGTTTGGAGTAGGTAAGCCAGAAAATGACTGGACCATAGAAACGATGTCAGAATTATGTTTGATAGTGCGAGAAAATTGAAGCAATGTAAAGAACAGACTAGCAGCCGAACAACCAGGAAACCTTTAAATATTTTTTTAAAAATCGTCCTAATTTAATTAATACATACACTTAAATTTCTATTTCATCAGGATATATCTGTGCTACAGCTTTTTTGTGTGTGACTTTGTATTAAAACTGGGATGTGTATGTGATTGTTGACATCCCATACCCCCAAAAACTAAAAGTAAAATAACAAAAGGAGTGAACCCTCACTGGAAACTAACTGAAACCCATTTTAACATAGTAACAACTTACACATAACCTAATGAACAATGGAGGATTATTGTTTCTGGTATGTGTTATCTCAAAAATGTGATGGGAGAGTTTATTCTGTTTATTTATGTACTTACTGAAAGTACAGATACTTAATGCAGAAACACAGCCTCCAGGGCTGTAACACTATATAACAATAATTTACGAATAAACAAGATAATCAAATAAAATCACAAAGCAACGAGAAAAAAAATCAATGAAACCCACATTAACTAAGTAAAAAGTGATGTTTATCTTTTGATAATTTAACCCAAGCTTTGTCCCCACCAGACAGTTCAGTGTAAACAATCAGTTCTTTTTCATTGGCTAAAAAAGCTGCAATTTGATTGGCTATTTCTTCATTACACCTATACGCGATGGGCCGCCATAAAAGGAAAATGTGTTGCTGCACTGAAGCAGAGCCCTCAGGAAGAAGATTAGTAAACACATTAGTATTTCACAAGAATATTCAATGGATATGTTGTTGGAAAAAAGTGTCAAATATATAGCTTACACATACAAAGGGGAAGGTTTATCTAAATGGACACAAACACACATGGATACAGGAGTAATTTACCTTTCTTTTGATGTACGATAATTGTTATGGCCCAGCTCATTTGCCAATTTACATGAAATCCCCAAATAGAATGGAAGCATGATGAACAGCACGATGACAACAGCAATCGCAAAAAGCTTTGAGTTTGTAAAGACAAACATCTGTTGATACACAGAAACACACATTATAGTTGGTTAATTAGCAAAGGCAAAACATTTAAAAGCTCAAGCAAATGGGCATATTTATTATTATATAAAATATGTTATGTCTCAAATTACATCCTAGATATGACTGAACATGATAAAATGAACATGAACAAATATTTTCTTTTTTCCACTTTTTTCCTCTGCCTCTGTAAAAAATTCATCCTGCCTAAGTCTCTTAGTTGAAGCCGGTGTTAAGCCAAAAAGTAATTTTCAGTTTTTGCCAAAAATTGTCTGCTCATATTTAAACTGTTGTAAATAACTTGTTGGCCTGTAATCTGTCAAATATCTCACTCAGAAATCATATCAAGTCACATTCCTGTGACACGGTAGATGCAGTAATTATTTTTTTAAGTGACATTTAGATGTCCTTTTTTTTTTTTTTTTTAGAATGGAATAGAAACTTTATTGTCACTGTTACAAGAAAAATGAAACACAGTTTGGCATCTCTCCATTGGGAGCATGTAGATTTTTTCTGGGTAAAAAGTCACATTGACATTAAAAATGTGTTTTCCAAGAGAGATCTGGCCAAGAGGGCAGCAGAAACTGCAGTAAATATAAAATAAGAGTAACATAATGATGCAATTTTAAGTCACATGCTTTGACTTCATTTTTTGCTTAGTTATTAGTCAATAATGGAAATAAATGGCTGCACATAACTAAAAGACTGTTTTATGATCAAAATGATAATCACAATTATTTTTGATTAATACTGAGGTCAGAATAATTTGATACAATTATCCCCTGACTTTAGTGATATGAATGGTTTTTTTTTAAATTATTTCTCATCTTTATACTGGTACAAACTTTGCATTAAAATGGAATAACTGTTAAACAATGGACCAAAACTTAACAGAAAATTCTTTCTTTCTTGCCATTGCTTTCACCTTTACATTGTGGATGGTTCCTGAATTAATCTTTATAAATTATAAGTCTTTGTAGATAGTAAAGATGTTTATTCACCTGATGCACTTAAGTTTTAGTCACTTAGACTCAGCAATGTCATCCTCACTTTGAAGCCCGAGCACAAGTGTAGCCATAATGGCAAATTCATGTGTCATTATTTAACATTGGTTGCTTAGAAACCCAGTTTTGAATATTCAAATACCTTTATGCTTCTGTGACTGAAAAAAAAACATTGCATTTGCTAACAAGGCATATCTTTCCTCTGTTCTTCTATCTGGTCTTCTTTTTGTAAATTCTTTCAGTACTTCTGCTTTTATGTTACACAATAAGAACATGCCACAGCCCTTAAACTGACAAAATCTAAGGATGTATGTATAATTCAAACACACAAAAGAACTATTTACATTTGTACCATGATATTAAGGTACAAAGAAGACTTTAATTATGTGGCTGCATATTTACAGACAGAGCACAGCTACCTGAAGAAAGACAATTCATATGTTATAAAGATCCAGAAATTTAGTTTTAAGGTGAAACCTCAGGGAAGAGCCACTCTCTCTTGCTCGCCTTAGTGATACAACTTTGTACGTGTAGAGTTGGTCAATCGGAAGCGTGTTTTGACCATGTTTGGACAGACAGGTTAACAAGCTGTCGAACAGGTGTACCTAATAAAGTACACAAATATAAAGTGTACATGTTTTTTCCCTTTTTCTTGTAAAAGACAGTTTACTTCAAAGGTACTCTTTACCATTCCTGACAGGTGCATAATGAAACAGACTCGTGAATATCTACAATGCCAGAATCAGAGAGTATTGGAAAAATGTAAATTAACATAACTTATTTCTGTAATTGCAATGATATTGGGTTTTTTATTCTTGTGGTATGACAAAAGTATAGAAATAGCTCATTTCCTACCTCTTCTTCCTGCTGTTTATGGAGCCACAATAACTAAAAAATGCTGAGGGCGTGAGGAAAAGCTGTTCTTGGAAATCTTGAAAAACTTGCTTAAAATGTAATCAGCAAAAAGCTTGTACACTATAAAAGGTGCATTCCTCTTCTTTTCAGTTAACCGGTGTCCCATTGGTCAATGATGGGTATGGTAAAGACAAGGGGCGGAACCACTGAGCGTGGCTAAAAAAAGAAGCTGTCAAAAAGCTTAATCATCTGTTCCAGTACACCTACAGACCTTCAATGCTTCGCTCACAGAAAAAAGAAAATGAGATACATACTGAGAGACACCCAGAATCATCAAAGCAAACAGCTTTGACAAACAAAACTATGTTCCTGCTGTTACATTTAAAGCACAAGGCGACACAGACTTTAAAGTCAATCCTTCTTCTTAATTTACATTCATGTGACAGTGAAACTGTGCAGTACAAATGTTCTGAAAATGGCCATCTGAAATTTTGAGGTCTTGCGGTAAAATAGTAAACACTAAATACTAGAATACTCTGTGTAAAGGTAGTGTCGGTGGTGTGTGCAAGTAATAAGTAATGTGTGTATTTTGTGTTCATGGGTGGGGTTATTGTCTTCATGTTCTAAATGTTGCTGTTCACTATAAATAGCAAGCCAACAGAGTAATACCCCTGACATTTATTCATGAATTGCTCAAAGTGGGAGACGATTGGAACAGTAATGGAAGGAAGAGCTCCATTTCAAAACTTTACCTTCTATATATTTTTCATTACTTTTATTTAACTACAAATAAATACATAAATAAAATAGACACAAATAAAGCAAAAAATAAAAGGAATTGTTAAAATCTGCTCAGCAAATCAAACATTAAAAAAAGCTGTTTGTTCTGCTTGAGCCATACTAATACCACTAGTTGAGCTGTAAGCCAAGCTGAAGGCACAGGATGACTATGAGGCTGGAATTCCTTGGACAATGCTGGTCTCATCTGTTAAGCACAGCAGTATCATGGTTGGGGCTAGTGATGCGCGAATCATGAACGAATCGTTCAATACTCGAGAATCACTTTACTGACTCATGAATCATGATTCACAAGCCCAACTGACTCACTGACTCATCCCTGTTGCTGTTAGCAGCAATATATCTAGCTTATAATTAAAATTGTGGAGAAAAACACAACATCCAGTATCTTAACAAAAACATTTCTGCTCTGAACTGGAAGAAAAAACCCTGAGTAGAAGCTCACATCAAGACAATAGCTCCTCGCTTCACAGTAGCATCGCTCTGCTAACATGCTAACAGCACATTTGAGCTACTCACCCCCTCCTTTCCTGTGCTGAATCGTAGAGCCAGCGAGTCACTCAGGACTCGCTAACCCCCTCCCTCCTGTGCTGAATCGTAGAGCCAGCGAGCCACTCAGGACTCGCTAACCCCTCCCTCCTGTGCTGAATCATAGAGCCAGCGAGTCACTCAGGACTCGCTAACCCCCTCCCTCCTGTGCTGAATCGTAGAGCCAGCGAGTCACTCAGGACTCGCTAACCCCCTCCCTCCTGTGCTGAATCGTAGAGCCAGCGAGTCACTCAGGACTCGCTCACCCCCTCCCTCCTGTGCTGAATCGTAGAGCCAGCGAGTCACTCAGGACTCGCTAACCCCCTCCCTCCTGTGCTGAATCATAGAGCGAACGAATCACTCACTCACTCACCCCCTCCCTCCGGGCTCACAGCTTCTTCTTCTTGGTTGGCAACCAATGTTAAGGCGCATTACCGCCCCCTGGCTCACGGCTCAGTGGACATTTAGATGAGAAAATATATACTTGACACATTTAAGGAAAATACTAATAAAATAAAAATAAACAAGATAAATGTTCCCTTTAGACATTTTTTTGCTCTTTTTTGCTTTATAAAATTGTTGTTTTCTTTTAGAATCACTCATCTTAGCAGTAGGATTTACATGAAAAGAGAAAAGAAATTAAGTTTGAGTGAAAATGTACATTTTTTGCACTCTCTGGTCAACTGACTCAGTGAATCAAATGACTCAAAAAACCCGATTCACTTTGGTGAGTGACTCATTAAAACTCGATTCAGTAAAAAGAATCAAATTTACCATCACTAGTTGGGGCATGTTTACTGTCTGGTTTGGCCTTTCTAATATCTCCTTAAATAAATGTAAAAGATTCATAGTTTTATTTTTTAAACCAGGTTTTCTTGGTGGATATGATCGAAAAGACTATTCAGTTCATCATATAATAGTGTGTAGTGTATTGCTGTATTGGTTTTTGTGCAGTGGGAGTCAGGTTGGGATTCTGGTTTCTGTACACCTGCTGGTAATCAGACACCTGTCTTTGATGAGTTTGTTGGAGCCGCTACTGAAGGGAGTGGCTGAGTGAAACCTGGTGCCTCAGCTCTGTGATTGTACAATTTGCCATTGAATGGGAAAAGTAGGGATGGGCAAAGCGAGGCTTTGTGAAAACTGAAACACTCAAAGCATTTGTGCTGGAATTGTATCGACACTTGGAAACAATCTGAAACCCATCTCCACAGTGACATCTGCTGGCCAGTTTTGGCTATTGCTACATCTTGAAAAGGCTTTTGTATAGAGAACCATATTCATGATGTCCCTGATGTTGATCGATTTTGCCTGTAAGCAAACTGCTGTGGGTCACAGGATGACGGGTGGCTGGATTTGATGTGTTTTAGTACAGCCTCTCAAAACACTTCATGACAACAGGAGTAATTGTGACCAGTTTGTAGGCTGTCAGGGATGATGATAGTAGATTCAGGAAGGGTGGGATTTTGGCTTGTGCAAGGGATGTGTTGTGGAAATATAGATAACATTGATTACAGCAGCTTCAAATAAAGACTTACAAAGTTAGCAAACCACAATTACATTCAACACCTTTAGCCTCCTCCTTAATATAATCAGTTCACCTTAGCTTAAACACTGCTCAAAAAAATTAAGTATAGCATCAAGTAAATTAAACTCCTGTGATGTTGATCTGGTCGCTTCCGTAAGAGAGGGGCATGAGTATGTGGCATTACCAGAATGTTTGCCTTCTCCCAAGAGCATGGAGGGGATTCCAAGAGGTGGGCAGTTACTCTAGGACAGCTGGGTGAATAATTGATATCCAGCAGGCCACTGGTGTGAATGTCTTTGACCACACAATCAGGAACACAATCATGTCAACGTCAAATATAACAAATTTAAAAGCATAAAGTTGTACAAATTGCTTCACAAGTTTGTTAATGAACAAGAGAAAACAACAGAAAAATAAATAGAGGAAAAAATAAGACATTAGAAAAAGCAAATAGAATATATTTAACATAGAAACAAAAAATAAACAAATCTGAGGGTACTCAAACTGAACTAAAATTAAAAGCCAACTACAAAAATGTGAGTTTTAGACTCTGGAATAACTTAAGTTGCCACTTGATATTCGTACTTCAGAGTCGAGGCGCTGCAACTGCGAAGGCTCCTCATTGATTTAATCGAGACCTCGGCTGTACTAAGAGCATCAGGCTACATGATCTTAGTGCTCTTTTGGGGTTATATATATGTTGAGGAGTTGGCTTAAATAGCTGGGCACCATAACATTTAAAACACTGAAAGTAAGTAAAAGAATCTTAAAATTCATACAGCAGACAGGGAGACAGTTTAAATTTGCTAAAACTGGAGTGATGGGATCATACCCTCTAACACCTCGTAAAAGACATGCAGCTGCATTTTGGACTTACTGCAAGCGATGGAAAGATAAGTGTTCAAGACCCAAATAAGGAGAATTGCAGTAGTCTAGTCTAGAGGTGATAAAGGCATGAGCAAGTTTTTCTAGGTCTTTAGGAGGAAGATAAGACTTCACATTGGCAATTTCATGTAACTGATAAAAACAAGTTTTCTCAACTGTGGACACTTGCTTCTCTAATTTAAAAGAGCTATCTAAAAACACTCTGAGATTTCATACAGTCTGGAAATGATGACAAGCAAGAGGACTGAGGGTTGGTTAACCTATCCAAAGGGGTATGACTTCCAAAAACAATAACTACAGTCTTATTTTTGTTTAGGGTCAGAAAATTCTGTGTTAACCAGTCATCATGTAGACAGTTAAACAGAAGCTGCAGTGAGGCAGAGACATCCAATTTCAAGGGGAAGTAAATTTAGATGTCATTAGCATAGCAGTGAAAGGGAGTTTTTAATTTCCTGAAATTTTATTCCAAAGGCAGCATGTATAATGACAACAAAGTGGGACCCAAAAAAGACCCCTGTGGTACACCACGACAAATAGGGACAGAAAAAGAGGAGTATTCCCCAAAGGCAAACAGAAAAAGTCCTCTCTGTCCAGGAGCTCAGTGATGCTCTGGCCCAGATGTGGGTGGAGATCCTCCAGGATACCATCTGTCGTATTATTAAGAGCATACCTCAATGTTGTCAGGTATGCATACAAGTATGTGGGGGCCACAGAAACCACTTTGAGTGAAATTTCATCAAAATAGATTAAAATTTCAAGGAGTCTTTGAATCCAACTCTTTGTTGGCTCATAATTTTCATTTACATCATTCCTAACATATTATGTCCAGACAGTATCAGCATATATATCCACCATGCATGGTTTCTCTAGTGAGATCTCCTCTGTTTTAAAGTGATTTTTGAGCTTTCCAGTATTATGATGCCTACAAGCAGGTTTGAATGCTAACTTCCCATGATTCAGATTCCTTCCATGCCTCAGTCTTACTGTATTTGGTAAGCAGATATATTCTTTATCCATTAACCTTACTTTGTTATTCATAATAATGAGTGTATGTCCATTTCACAGCAACTGAGTCTGTGTGAATGATTTACCTGACATTGGAAAAGTACTCAGTCAATGTTACCGTTATGACTCAAAACTAATGTGACAAATGTGACCATGATGGTTGAGCCTGTTACTTATTGTTTTTTTAAACAACCCTACCTGCTGATTCCAGGTCTTTCTATAGCTCTCCACAAGTGGTCCTTAGCTCTTGGACAACTCTTCTGATAATTCTTTTCACTCCTTTATCTGAAGTCTTGCAGGGACCACCTAGTCGTGACCAGTTTATGGACTGTATGTTCTTTTCACAAATGACCCCAACAGTGCTCACTGGAACCTTCAGTAGTTTAGAAATTTTTATGTAACCAGTGTAACCACCTGTATATTTTGCAAGAGTAAGATTGCAAAGGTCTTGAGACACTAGTTAGACAAAATATATAACAGTTTATATAACAAGAAAAAATGTTGTGAAGTATTTGATGCTGAGTAAATTAAAACACAAACCTTGTTGTATTTATTGAAGCTAAATATTTGGACTCAATGAAATGTTAATAAATTAAATTTCATTCAGTTATCTAACTTTAACTGGCAAATGTTATGTTTAAATAACTTAATC
Organism: Pelmatolapia mariae; assembly: GCF_036321145.2. NCBI lineage: Eukaryota > Metazoa > Chordata > Actinopteri > Cichliformes > Cichlidae > Pelmatolapia > Pelmatolapia mariae. Next base: position 5,498,585 of record NC_086230.1, on the reverse strand, counting down.
AAGTTTACTTACTTTGATTATTTACACATCCTTAAGTTTTTGTATGAAATATAGTGGCATGATAATATTACATTCATTGAAAATTGTTTTTTTTGTTTTGTTTTTTGGAGTACGGTTTCATGCCTCACCAGCTGAGCTTCTTGCTGGGCGAGGAACTAACAAATTAATTTCTTGTCCACAGACCATTTTCTGGCCTGAGCGTTGTGTCTGGTCGACTCAGACACAGGACTTGGATGAAATTCGGTCATTTTATTTACAGTGCAGGTGAAACTGGAAACTATTTACAAAATCTTGAGATCTGAGTCCAATCCCTTGCAGGTCCAAAAGTGAATCTCTTCCACAGACTCTCACAGAATCTAACTCACAGGAAAAATTTCAATGCTTCAGGCATGGAGTACACAGTGGAGCTCAGGCAAAGACTTCAGGATATCTGTGAGTTGATCAGCGGGTGACAGAAAGAAAACAAACTAGATGCTTAGTTGAGTTGATTTACGTTCAAATTAATCTGTAATCTCTGTAATGAATCAGTAACAGTTCTGTGCATCATATTAAACGGGGCTCTAGAGTGCGACCAAATTGGTCGCAAATGTGACCAAATTTTTCAATGGTGCGACTAAAAAAAATCTTAGGTCGCACTGGTGCGACCAACTGTTAGAGTAAAGAAAAAAGAAAAGACTCCGCAACTCTGAAAGTCTCCGTGTGGTCAACAACAGACACACATTATGCCCCTATCGTGGTCTAAACCATTCAGAGATAGTCAAACAGCAAATGAGAGCCGGTAAACGGATTCCACACAAAGACGTAAAGACAGAGCGGACCCGACGCATCAGAATCAGCTTTCTTTTTCTCGGCTTTCTCACCTGTCAGGGCTGAAAGCCGACAGCTCACTGATTCTGATGCGTCGGGTCCGCTCTGTCTTTACGTCTTTTCTGCGCTAGATTCTGAGCTGCAGGTTTTGTCTCTCCAACCAAAATTCACCGAACCAGCAGCAAAAGAAGATCCAAACTACGCTTCACATTTGATAAAGATCGTCATGAATTCTCTTACTTTTGGTGTTTTGCTTCCACCACAATAAAAATCACACTTCATGCACAGCTCTCTCTCTCTCTCTGTGTACTTCAAGAACAGTTTCCCATCTCAAATCTCTGTTTTCGGCATTATTCATTCGCTTATTACCCACCAGTCTACCGTTGTTTACAGCGCTGTCGGCCGCTGTCTTTTTTTTTTTTTTTTTACTTTAATGTCCTCGGACAAGAAAGCCTAATTTCTGCTGTTCAATACTGAAAAATGTAAACTTTTTAAAATTATGCAAAATTGCAGAATATGTTTAAGGTTAACTGCTATATAAAGCCAGGCCAAGAAAATCTGCTTCATGTTTTTCTGTGTCTTATTCTCAGTTACTTTGACACAAAGACATCTGCTGTGATGTTCACATCTCTGATGAAGTCTCACATGTATCACTACTGATAAATGATCAGAATTATAATATTTCTGACTGTCTGAGGCTAAACTGAATTGAATCGAATCGGGACCTTGTGAATCAGAATCGAATGGATTATAGAAATCAGTGATGATACCCAGCCCTAGTGAGTAGCCTAGGCCCGACAGAAGTGGATGTAGCTGTGGGTAATAAGAAAAGATGAAAAGAAGTATTGATAACTTTTTTGTTAAGTTAAGGCCTGATCCATCTGAAATTCATAGCCAGCTCTGACACGGAGCCATCAATCTCTGAACGCTGAAAAAGCACAGTGTATCCAGAAAACACATTATATGTCGTGATAAATGCACTGTCCAAGTGTCCTCTCTCCCCACTGCCTTTCAGCAGCAGGCAGCAGCAAACAGGTCGTCAGAGGAGGCCGATGTGATGATTAAGTTTAATATTGTCTACAGTATTGCCAAAGAGTGCCAAAGCACTTTAAGCACAAGCACAAGATTGTTAGTTAATCATTTACAAATCAATATTGTCTGTATGGACAGCAATTTTCCCCCCCAAAAAGTGCACATGTAAAACTGCGGTGTTAAGCGATGCGGTTGAAAAATTTGGGTGCGCCTAACTTTTGTGCTGGTGCGCATCAAGGTGCACCAGTGCAACCGTGGCAAAAAGTTAGTCTAGAGCCCTGTATTATCTTTGTGATAAAATTAAGGTACTGCAGAGACACGCCCACACATGCAGAGTGAATCAGTTCAATTATCAGCTTGATAAACAAATTTATGTGGTCTTCCCCCTTAATAAATTAAACACCCAATCAATGTTTTTTTTTCTATATCCAGTGTAGATACTCACTGTGTGCAGTGGCGTGTTTCTGTTTCCAGGTGGATTGAATGCAAATACTTTGCAATTTGCAATGGAGAGTTTAGGTTACAGGGTAGGCGAATTGTTTCTGATGATGATGCACACAAACACACTCTGATATCTAAATACTGAATTTGAATGCTGGTGCTTTGCATCCTGCAGGCTGTCTGGAAAGATTTAAGTGAGCAAAGGCAGTGGTTCTCAAACTTTTCACAATGAGTACCACCTCATAAAATATATGGCTCTTAAGGTACCGCCATTAAGACCGACATTAAAGTACAATAGTATAGGCCCATTTAACACCATATACAGTTTACACAAGACAATTTTATTTCTTATATGAATGTCATCAACAGTATGTGCCAAGTGATAATAATAACAACTATACTGCTTTAAAACATTCACAGCATGTGGGACATCCGGTTTTTAAGTGATGACAAATGAATCCTGTTCCCAGTCCAAACTAGTCTGCGTTTATTAAGGCTGTTGTGTTTTGAACATGTCTGAACAAGGCCCTCAAAAAAACAAAAGGCAGGGATCCTCTCTGTTTTTATTACCACTATTCATCAGCAGCACATTTTTAAAGCTCAGTTTTTAAAACCTTACGACTTAGCTACAGCCCAACCCATGCAGGAGTATATTAATGACTAACATCGTATTGTGGATAGATTATCTCAGTCTATACAGCATTATGCCAACCATAGCTGTGTAGCTAGCCACCACGTAGCACATCATTATATACCAGCTAGCCCAACTTCAGTAACCCTGCAAACGTCACTGCTGTTTAGTTTTTCAGATTCACTTGTGCCAGAAGTGATAGCAGAGGTGTACATTTACATTTCTCAGAAATCCCTCAGTCAGAACACATATTACTGTATTACTGTAATATATATTACAGCGGTCCCCAACCCCCGGGCCACGGAGCAGTACCGGTCTGTGAGTCATTTGGTACCGGGCCACGAGAGTTGAGGCTCGGGTGTGAAATTTAGGGTTTTCAGGGTTTTTATCGTTATTTTGTTATCGTTTACTCGGTTTTCCTGGGTCTTTTCCTGTGTGTTATGAGTAAATCTCCCTTTTTTGGTATGGATTTTATTTTGTTGTATTTATCCGTGACACCTTAAATATTGTGAAAATATTGTCCGTTGCGCAAAATAGGTTGGGGACCGCTGGTATGTTATTTAACTGGCCAAAGGCTCAAAAGTGTTTTGCATTCATAGATGAGTAAAACAGAGCTATCAGGGCAACATAAAAAAAATAAAGATTCGTGAGGGTAGCCTGAGGGCCTGACATCCTTTAGTGTACCCTGTCCTCACGGCCCTGCACTGTAGTGATGCGCGAATCATGAACGAATCGTTCAATACTCGAGAATCACTTTACTGACTTGTGAATCATGATTCACAAGCCCAACTGACTCACTGACAGTTCTGCTCTGAACTGGAAGAAAGCTCACATCAAGACAATAGCTCCTCAGTTCACAGTAGCATCGCTCTGCTAACATGATAACAGCACATTTGAGTTACTCACCCCCTCCCTCCTGTGCTGAATTGTAGCGTAAGAGAATGGGCGTTTATCAATATGCGTACTTGTGCGTACTTGCGTTCTCGTGTGCTCGTGATACGTCATCAGTCGGAGACCAAGTACTGTTCCAATTCGAAGTACGCATCAGGCCGAGAACGCGAAAAAGTCCCGGATGTGTTCTCGATCCGCCCATTTTATCGAGCATGCATCGGTGTAGACTTGGGACAGCTATATATCCCAGAATGCATTTCGTCCAAAACTCAACAGCGGACTCCCGGCACATCGCACAGCGAGTACGTACTCACCGAGAACGCGAGTACGTACTCGCGTACTTGGGCATTGATAAACGGCCAATTACTCAGGACTCACTCACCCCCTCCCTCCTGGCTCACAGCTTCTTCTTCTGGGTTGGCAACCAATGTTAAGGAGCATTACCGCCCCCTGGCTCACAGCTCAGTGGACATTTAGATGAGAAAATATATATTTGACACATTTGAGGAAAATACTAATAAAATAAAATAAATAAAATAAATGTTCCCTTTAGAAATCTTTTTTTGCTTTATAAAAATAGTTGTTTTTCTTTTTCAATCACTCATCTTAGCAGTAGGATTTACATGAAAAGAGAAACAAATTAAGTTTGAGTGAAAATGTAAATTTTTTGCACTCTGGGCAACTGACTCAGTGACTCGAATGACTCAAAAAACCCGATTCACTTTGGTGAGTGACTCATTCAAACTCGATTCAGTAAAAAGAATCGAATTTACCATCACTACTGCACTGTGGAGCCTGACTGGTATTTGTCATACCAGAACTAACAGGTCCACCACAGGTGTCCTATGCTTTTCACAGATGAGAGCAGGTTCAACCTGACCCCACACTAGTGGAGGGGGCTTCATGTGGTGAGAACATGCAGGCAGTTCCTGACAGATGAAGGAACTGATACCACTGGCACCAGTGACACCACTGAGGTACAACACCACCAGGTTGTGCCTCAGACTGTCCAGGAGCTCAGTGATGCTCTGGGCCAGATGTGGGTGGAGATCCCCCGGGATACCATCTGTCGTCTTATTAAGAGCATGCCTCAATGTTGTCAGGTATGCATACAAGCATGTGGGGGCCACAGAAACCACTTTGAGTGAAATTTAATTAAGATAGACTAGCCTGCTGCATCAGTGTTTTGATGTTTGATTTTCAAGGAGTCTTTGAATTCAGCTCTTTGTTGGCTGATAATTTTCATTTACATATAAAGATGTGGCATCCTTTCATTCCTAACACATTATACCCAGTCCATATCAGTATAGATATCCACCATGCCTTGTTTCACTAGTGAGATCTGATGTGTTTTAAAGTGTTTTTTGAGCTGTGCACTTTCCAATATCATGATGCCTACAAGCAGGTTTCAGTGTTAACTTCTCATGATTCAAATTCTTCCATGCCACAGTGTTACTGTATTTGGTAAGGAGATGTAGTCTTTATCCATTAACCTTACTTTGTTATTTAAAATAATAATTTTATTTCCGTTTGTGTGTTGGAATGCAAACTTTCTTTCCTCACATTAACAATGTTCAAAAAAGTTCGCTCAACAGACAACCATCATCATTCTTTACTAAGTTTATTTTCACTCTTACATATAGTAAATATGTTATTAAATATGTTATTACTAAAATGATGTGACAAAAAATGATATGTAAAGTACCTGTGCTGTGTCCAACGGTCCAATATCCAAATATGCTCAGAGGAGATTTAAGAGAATAAGCAAAAGAAAACACTGAAGTTAAATCACAGGCAGTGGATCAAGCACAAAGCTCAATCATGCATATTCTCTTATGTGAGAGTGCCATATTTTCCAACACAGAGAACTGACTCACCCTTCTTTGAAAGCTCATTATCTGGAGACACACCTCTACTGGGCTCTCTTTTCCACTACCTAGGCATGCTGCAAGAGTATTAAAATCAATAAACTATTAGCACTTTGGAAAAAATTTATGTTACAACCCACCCCACTCCTGTCTGTCATCATTTAACTAACTGCATTAGCATAGAGACTTAAAATTAGATGGGGCGAAATGCATCACAGTTTGCCTAAGAAACTGTAATTTCATATATTTGAAGTCATATTATTTTATCTGCACTTGTTTAAGTACTAAATAAATTTTATTGCTGGTCAAAATCATTTTTTTCTCAATACAATCTACATGCAGTTGTTTCCAGCCATGTCAACCACCATGTAGAATCAGGAATAGAAGTAGGCAAACACTAAAATGACCATATGACATCTATCTCACCCCTGATTGGTGGCGTTGCAACTCTCCCCATGTTACAACTGTACACAATAAGATAAACTCAGAGGCAGCTTTATTGCTGTGAAAAAATCTGAATGAAACATACAAGGGGAACAAAAACCTAACACTAACAAACAAGAAACAAGGAACTGAAAACAAGGAAACTAGGAACAGACTTGGAAACAACCCTGGGAACGAGGAGAACAGATAAACATACAGAGCAACATGGGACAACGCGACAACAAGCAGAGGAAGACAATAACGCTTAATATACCACGTTCTCAACAAGTAAACAGCTCTGTGTTCATTTCCAGACGTCCTATAAAACGCAAACTGCAGGTAAGCTGAGTGATGGCTCTGTGAGATTTCTAGAGGCACGAGGAAAAGTGAGGTTAGCATCCCCTTTGTATTGTTTTGTTTAGGATTGGTAATGTGATGTGCTTACAGAAGGGTATGTGCATGATTGAGCTTTGTGCCTCATCCTTTGCCTGTGATTTCATTTCAGTGTTTTCTTTAACTTATTCTCTTATATCACTGTTATAACACACTCATATATTTGGATTTAGACATTGTTAATGTAGGGAAAAAGTTTGCATTCCATCACACACAAACACATACAAAATAAACTCATTATGTTAAATAACAACAAGGACGAATATATCTGTTTACCAAATACAGTAACACTGAGGCATGGAAGGATTCGAATCATGGGATTTAACATTCAAACCAGCCAAGCAAGTCATGCTGGATATCTATACTGATATTGACTGGGTATAACATGTTAGGTTAGGATTGAAAGGATGCCACAGAGGCAGCGATAGCTCAGTAGGTAGGGTAGAGTGTTTTCCCCATGATCGGAAGGTCGGGGGTCAAAACCACCGAACCCTTAACCTTGTGGTACCCTTGAGCAAGGTACCGTCTCTACACACTGTTCCCTGTTAGGAGACCTGGGTCGTCTACCCAGAGTTTTGAGTTTTCATTATTATCGTGCTTTGATTTTTGCCTATATTTATCATTTCTCCCCTGTCTGCTGTCTCCCCGTGTCAAGTCTGCGTCTCTGTGTTATGTTTTCTGTTTTACTTTGAAGGTCCATGTCTCATGTTAATGCGTCTGCTTCCTTTGTTTCATCAGCCCTGATTTGCCCCAGCTGTGCTTCCCTTCTGTTTCCCATTCCCTGAGGCTACGTCCACGGGTATTTTTGAAAACGGAGATTTTCTGTTTTTTAAAAAAAAATCCTGTCCACACGTAAACGCAAAAACGAAGGAAAATTCTGCTAGGAACATCCCATATGGAAAAGAAATAGAAAAAACTTATAAAAGACTTGCATAAGATGTGGCCTACTTCATATAGTGAATCATACAAGGCTTATATGATTTACTCATGAAAGTGGCCACTTTCTCATTACTTTCATATATTGTTTTAGGAAGTATCCAAAACATACAAGTTTCATTTATATAATTTTTCAAGGGATTTTATATCTGTTTTCACTCTTGTATGCTTTTCATACAAGTTTCACAGAAGACAGATACAAACTTTATAAGATTTATATATATGTTTTCCATATGGGATGCCAAACCAACAGGTGGCAATATATTCCTAACCATGTAGAAATGTTGGCCAATCAGAAGTCTAGAAGGCTGGGTGGGAAAGAGTAAACAAAGATGGCGCATAGAAGCAGAACTGAGTCCTATGTGTGGAGGGACAGTAACTGTGTGTGTATATGTAAGCATTTAAACACTGCAGAGAGTAAAATTAACAGTAACAGTATTTTGTCTAAGTCCCCCATTGTAGAAATTCATTTCTTCGAAACAATAACGTGGCGCACAGTGTGACTTCAAAAAAGGCACACACCTTTGACGTTGCATTTTCTCCGTTTTCCTCGTCCACACTCGTCCTTATTGGGAGCCGTGGGGTTTTTTTCTTTCTTTCTCTCACCCTCTCTCTCGCACTTTTTTTCCGCTTCACTCTGCACGCGAGCCTTGTGCTTTGCCCTGGGAAGAGGGGGGAGGGGCGGTAGTTACACTCGCAGTAGCACAGGAACAGAGCGGGAGGGAGAGACGGAGAAAGAGAGCCAGGGACAACAACATCACAATAGAAAGGTATAGTAATAATCAACAACTATTTTCAGTTGCGGATGATAAAGGATTCAGAAAGTTTATTCATGCAGGCCCATATGACAGAGAATATGCATGTTCTTTTTGTTTTCATATTTTAATTGTGTTTTGTGTTGTTTCACTTTAAATTTGTTTAAAAGGAAAAAGCTGAAAATTTAAATAGTTAAAAGTTGAAATGTGAATAGTTGGTTTTTGTATTATATGACTTATTTATTACATTTTATGTGGAGTGAATAAATAAAAGTATATTTACGGTGGCCCCTAGAGACAAAGCACGTACAAACTCCAAAACACGTACAAACTCCGAAGCACGTACAAACTCCAAAACACGTAAAAACTCCAAAACACGTAAAAACTCAGAAGCACGTACGAACTTCGAAGCACGTACAAACTCCAAAACACGTACAAAATACAACAGAAGTGCTCCAAAATGCTAGGCGCAGTGTTGAGCTTTTGTTAAATACACAAACAATACACATATGCTTTCAATTGTGTAATTTAAGTGATCTAGGTAGCTCTGTTTGGGAAGTTCAGTTAACGCTAGAAATGTGTTTTGGAGTTTGTACGTGCTTTGTCTCTAGGGGCCACCGCATATATTTATATATAAACATATATAAATAAAACCACTTTTTTTTTTTTACATTACTAATTCCTTTTGTGCATAATTTTATATTATTGTTAATAATAAATCAATTAAAGCAACAAAACAACCTGAAGAGCCGGTTGGGAGCCGAAAGAGCCGGCTCTTTTTAGTGAGCCGGCTCTTTTTAGTGAGCCGAGCCGAAAGAGCCGGTTCTCTAAAAAGAGCCGGAAATCCCATCACTACTTTACAGTGGTCCCTCGCTATAACACGGTTCACCTTTCTCGGCCTCGCTGTTTCCCGTATTTTTTTTTTGGTGCAATTTTGCATGCTTTTTTTTTTTTCTTACAGCGTATTGTGTTCGGTGTCCTGATTGGCTGTAGACCATTGTCAATCAATCTTGTGTCGTGTCTCCTGTCCAGTACAGAATGTGTTCAGCTTGTCAGATTTACATAAATCTTGGATCGCTAACAGTGTGACTCTGAAGTGCTGTACTGTATGTTTGTAAGTTTTCTCCACAACAAACACAACAGCATCGACGAAACGTTTTGCACCGTCAAAGGCAGCTGCTGGTGCCTTTGGTTTCATTCTACAATACTGGATTTATTTTTCTACGAAGGTTTGAACATTCAGAGTGTTTAAACATGAGAGAAAACTGTGAAAATGTTCATGCCTGTCTGAGAAAAGTGTATAAAGTGTGTAGTGAGGGGTTTAACAGCCCTAAAATGTAATAATTGTAATAATATAAAAAAAAAAGTTGGCTACTTCGCGGATTTCACCTACGCGGCTTATTTTTGGAATGCAACTCCCGCGATAAATGAGGGACTACTGTATTTCAAATTTCATTACTTACAAATTAATATTCAGAATTCGACAATGTATGATCCATACATGTTTAACTATATAGAAGTTTACAGTCATATACACACATAAACGTACACACATAAAACAATTTCAGCACGTAAACCAAAACAACAGCAAACTCCACTTTTACATAAACAAATCACCCTGTGGTTAACATCCGCTTAACCCTCATGCTCCCCTTCGGGGCAGCCCCAGACCCCGGGGGTCTCAGAGTACCCCACCCTCAGTAGAGACCGGTGAATGAAAATGTTAACCCTCATGCTTCCCTTCGGGGCAGCCCCAGACCCCGGGGGTCCCAGAGTACCCCAACCTCAGTAGAGACCGGTGAATGAAAATGTTAAAAAAAACCAGAATGATCATTTGGGGTCGAAGAGTGCCCCAGAGCGATTCTAATGGGTTCGTCAGGGGATCGGGAAAGAAAACGTAGCACTTGGGGACCACGCACAGAAGCTGCTGTGGCACCATGGGGGTCATTGATACCCCAGTACATGAAAATGAAGCATAATCACAATAATAATAATAATAATGATAATAATAATAATAATAATAATAATAATAATAATAATGAGAAGAAGAAGAAGAAGAAGAAGAAGAAGAATACAACACACAGATGCTTCTGAGTTTTATTTTATTTTATTTGAAATTACACTCACGATACAACTGAGGCAATCTGGAAGGCAAAATAAAAGTCAACAACGGGGTTGAATCAGCCTTTCAAGACAAACGAATCTCAGTAGATATGTCAAGAACAGGTTTACATGAAAAAAAAAGAAGGTTTACATTAAAAAAATATCAACAAACTGTCTGTGTTTCAGGCACTCGGTGCTGTACAGCGCCTCTGGTGGCTGTGAATACATGATATAAATCTCACCGTAGGATGCGTGCATTGAAAGAATCAGCCTTTTGTTACAAACGAATCTCAGTAATCTCCTTTGTAACACTCTGTGACCAGCCGCAGCTGGCCGATTTTCATCACATCCTCTCCCACCAGTTTGTCGCCCTCTGCCTCTTTTCTGAGACAGCTGTCGGTGAGAGACTCGGGCGAAACGTCCTCTTTGAAAGCGTACGCATCCCCCAGGATGGTGTTTCCGGACGCATTCTTTCTCGAGCCTGTTTTACCGACCAGAAGGAGTCTCAGTTCTTCACGGGTCGCAGAGCCTGCGGGGTTGGGGAAACGATGGTTACATGTGAATCATTCTAGAAAAAAACAAAACAAAACATGAAACACTACGTTACACTAGGCTATTCTTTTGTTATCTTTGTATCGATGTTGACAGCAAGCAGTTTGTCTACATAAAGCGAGTACCACAAGCAGCACACAACCCTGGGATTGCACTTTACCTTTGTATCGATGATGACAGCGAGCAGTTTGCCCACGTAACGCGAGTAGCACAAGCAGCACACGTCCCTGAATCCGGCCTTTGGTCGCCAACATTTTCAGTAAGCTAAGAAAAGGAGAAAGGAAAAAGAGGTGAAATTAAGGCACATTCAGGGAAAGTCTTTCAGATCAGATTACCAAGTTAAACCACACTGAAAATACGCGTTGAATAAACCATGACCCCAAACTGGTCGGTTGTCCCACGTGTTTCCCCGTAGCTACTCCGGGCGCGCACACAATGAGCCCTGGTTTCGCGACGCAGGCGTAGCAACAACCTCCTTCTCCTCCTCACTGCCTCGTGTGTGTGTGTGTGTGTGTCTGTGTGTGTGTGTGTGTGTGTGTGTGTCTGTGTGTGTGTGTGTGTGTGTGTGTAGGAGGTACTGGGTTCCTCAAAAATGGTGGTGTTCGCGTAACCCGCCCTCCGCAGACCTAAGCGTACGCTACCGAGGCACTTGAGAACGATGTAGAGGGAGCAAGGATGAGGAGGAGGCAAGGAGTGTCTGAAGTCCAAACGGAGGGCGGTGTTCGCGTAGTAGGCAGGCCACAGAGCTGCTCTTTCACTAGCGAGGCGCTTGAGAAAGATGTAGAGGGAGTAAGGAGTACGAGGAGAAACGGAGAGCCCGAGGTCCAACTACAGGGCGGTGTTCGCGAAACCGGCCATCCGCAGGCCTAAGCGTACGCTCGCGAGGAGCATAAATGGAGGGCCATGTTCACGTAATGGGTAGGCCAAACGGCTGCTCTTTCACTAGCGAGGCACTTGAGAACAATGAGAGGGAGCAAGGAGGAGGAGGAGACACGGAGAGCCCGAGGTCCAACTGGAGGGCGGTGTTCACGTAATAGGCAGGCAAAACAGCTTCGCTTTCACTAGCGAGGCACTTGAGAACGATGTAGAGGGAGCAAGGAGGACGAGGAGACACGGAGAGCCCGAGGTCCAACTGGAGGGCGGTGTTCGCGTAATAGGAAGGCCAAACAGCTTCTCTTTTACTAGCGAAGTGCATGAGAACGAAGAAGAAGGAGCAAGGAGGACGAGGAACAACGGAGAGCCCGAGGTCCAACTAGAGGGCGGTGTTCGCGAAACCGGCCATCCGCAGACCTAAGCGTACGCTCGTGAGGAGCATAAACGGAGGGCGGTGTTCGCGTAATGGGCAGGCCAAACAGCTGCGCTTTCACTAGCGAGGCGCTTGAGAAGGATGTAGAGGGAGCAAGGAGGACGAGGAGCAACGGAGAGCCCGAGGTCCAACTGGAGGGCGGTGTTCGCGTAATAGGCCCTCCGCAGACCTCAGCCTACTCTCGCGAGGAGCATAAACCGAGGGCGGTGTTCGTGTACTAGGCAGGCCAAACAGCTTCTCTTTCACTAGCGATGCGCATGAAAACGAAGGAGAAGGAGCAAGGAGGACGCGGAGCAACGGAGATCCCGAGGTCCTCACCGAAGGGGGTGTTCGCGAAACCGGCCCTCCGCAGACATAAGCGTATGCTAGCGAGGAGCATAAACAGAGGGCGGTGTTCGCGTAATGGGCAGGCCAAACAGCTGCGCTTTCACTAGCGAGGCACTTGAGAATGATGGAGAGAAAGCAAGGAGGACACGGAGGCACGGAAAGCCCGAGGTCCTCACCGAAGTGGGGTGTTCGCGAAACCGGCCCTCCGGAGACCTAAGCGTACGCTAGCGAGGAGCATCTGAATGATGTAGAGGGAGCAAGGATGAGGAGGAGGCAAGGAGTGTCTGAAGTCCAAACGGAGGATGGTGTTCGCGTAATAGGCAGGCCAAACAGCTGCTCTTTCACTAGCGAGGCACTTGAGAGTAATGTAGAAGGGGTAAGGAAGACGGGGAGCAACGGAGATCCCAAGGTCTTCACCGAAGAGGGTGTTCGCGAAAACCACCCTCTGCAAACCTAAGCGTACTCTAGCGAGGAGCGGGACAAGGATGTAGAGGGAGCAAGGAGGACGAGGAGGCACGGAGAGCCCGAGGTCCAAACGGAGGGCGGTGTTCGCGTAATAGGCAGACCAAACAGCTGCTCTTTCACTAGCGAGGCGCAGGAGAACGATGGAGAAGGAGCAAGGCAGACGAGGAGCAACGGAGAGCCCGAGGTCCTCACTCAGGCCCATTTACGCGTAACCCAAGGCCCATCCGGCAAAGCGCTCACCTGCGAGGAGCAGGAGAACGGAGCAGAAGGAGGTCGCAGGACTAGGAGGCAAAGAGAGTCCGAGGTCCTCACTTAGGCCGGTTTACGCGAACACTGCCGAGAAGGAGACGACGATGATGATGATGATGATGATGATGATGATGATGATCTAAAGTTGAGAGTTGTTTTTCTCCGGCGGTTCGGGGTCCTTCCAGACCCCAGTGTTTGTCATCGTAACTTACGAATGTGCATTGGGGTTGCGAAATACCCATCGCCATTACTAAGGGGTCACAGTGTACCCACGGAGTAGAGAGCACTACCGGTCCTTACTTAGGCCGGTTTACGCGTAACCCGGGGCCCATCCGGCAAGGTGCTCGCCTTCGAGGAGCAGGAGAACGGAGCAGAAGGAGGAAGGAGGACCAGCAGGCAGGGAGAGTCCGAGGTCCTCACTTAGACCGGTTTACGCGTAACCCGGGGCCCGTCCAGCTAAGCCCTACCCTGCGAGGAGAGGGAGAACCGAGGAGCAGGAGGTAGGAGGACTGGGATGCAGGAGGCGTCCGAGGTCCTCGCTTAGGCTGGTTTACGCGAACACTGCCCTCTGCAAAGCTAAGCGTACTCTAACGAGGAGCGTGACAAGGATGTAGAGGGAGCAAGGAGGACGAGGATGCACGGAGAGCCCGAGGTCCAACTGGAGGGCGGTGTTCGCGTAATAGGCAGGCCAAACAGCTGCTCTTTCACTAGCGAGGCGCAGGAGAATGATGGAGAAGGAGCAAGGAAGACGAGGAGCAACGGAGAGCCCGAGGTCCTCACTTAGGCCCAATTACGCGTAACCCGAGGCCCATCCGGCAAAGCGCTCACCTGCGAGGAGCAGGAGAACGGAGCAGAAGGAGGTCGCAGGATGGAGAGGCAGGGAGAGTCCGAGGTCCTCACTTAGGCCGGTTTACGCGAACACTGCCGAGAAGGAGACATTGATGATGATGATGATGATGATGATGATGATCTGAAGTTGAGAGTTGTTTGCTCCGGCGGTTCGGGGTCCCTCCGGACCCCAGTGTTTGCCATCCTAACTTTCGAATGGCGGTTCGGGGTCCCTCCAGACCCCAGTGTTTGCCATCGTAACTTACGAATGTGTATTGGGGTTGCGAAATACCCCATCGTGGGTACGCTTTGACCCCATAGTAATCGTGGAGTAGAGAACATCCCTGCTCCTGTCGAAGGCCGTTTTACGCGTAACCCGAGGCCCATCCGGCTAAACGCTCCCCTGTGAGGAGCAGGAGAACGGAGCAGAAGGAGGAAGGAGGACTTGGAGGCAGGGAGAGTCCGAGGTCCTCACTTAGGGCCATTTACGCGAACACTGCCGAGAAGGAGACGACGACGATGATGATGATGATGATGATGATGATCTAAAGTTGAGAGTTGTTTCCTCCGGCGGTTCGGGGTCCCTCCGGACCCCAGTGTTTGCCATCGTAACTCACGAATGGCGGTTCGGGGTCTCTCCAGACCCCAGTGTTTGCCATCGTAACTCACGAATGTGTATTGGGGTGGCGAAATACCCCATCGTGGGTACACTTTGACCCCATAGTAATCGTGGAGTTGAAAACATCCCTGCTCCTCTCGAAGGCCGGTTTACGTGTAACCCGAGGCCCATCCGGCTAAACGCTCCCCTGTGAGGAGCAGGAGAACGGAGCAGAAGGAGGAAGGAGGACTTGGAGGCAGGGAGAGTCCGAGGTCCTCACTTAGGCCCGTTTACGCGAACACTGCCGAGAAGGAGACGACGACGATGATGATGATGATGATGATGATGATGATGATGTGAAGTTGAGAGTTGTTTCCTCCGGCGGTTCGGGGTCTCTCCGGACCCCAGTGTTTGCCATCGTAACTCACGAATGTGTATTGGGGTGGCGAAATACCCCATCGTGGGTACGCTTTGACCCCATAGTAATCGTGGAGTAGAGAACATCCCTGCTCCTGTCGAAGGCCGTTTTACGCGTAACCCGAGGCCCATCCGGCTAAACGCTCCCCTGTGAGGAGCAGGAGAACGGAGCAGAAGGAGGAAGGAGGACTTGGAGGCAGGGAGAGTCCGAGGTCCTCACTTAGGCCGGTTTACGCATAACCCGGGGCCCATCCGACAAGGTGCTTGCCTTCGAGGAGCAGCAGAACGGAGCAGAAGGAAGTAGGAGGACTAGCAGGCAGGGAGAGTCCGAGGTCCCCACTTAGGCTGGTTTACGCGAACACTGCCGAGAAGGAGACGATGATGATGATGATGATGATGAAGATGATGATATGAAGTTGAGAGTTGTTGCCGTGGCGCTTGGGGGTCCTTCCAGACCCCAGTGTTTCCCATCGTAACTTACGAACGTGCATTGGGGTTGCGAAATACCCCATCGCCATTACTAAGTGGTCACAGAGTACCCACGGAGTAGAGAGCTACCCCAGTCCTCACTTAGGCCGGTTTATGCGTAAACCGGGGCCCATCCGGCAAGGTGCTCGCCTTCGAGGAGCAGGAGAATGGAGCAGAAGGAGGAAGGAGGACCAGCAGGCATGGAAGGTCCAAGGTCCTCACTTAGGCCGGTTTACGCGTAACCCGGGGCCCGTAAGGCTAAGCCCTACCCTGCGAGGAGCAGGAGAACCGAGGAGCAGGAGGTAGGAGGACTGGGATGCAGGAGGCGTCCGAGGTCCTCACTTAGGCCGGTTTACGCGTAACCCGGGGCCCGTAAGGCTAAGCCCTACCCTGCGAGGAGCAGGAGAACCAAGAGGAAGGAGGTAGGAGGACTAGCAGGCAGGGAGAGTCCGAGGTCCTCACTGAGGCCGGTTTACGTGAACACTCTCGAGAAGGAGACGATGATGATGATGATGAAGATGATGATGTGAAGTTGAGAGTTGTTGCCTTGGCGCTTGGGGGTCCCTCCAGACCCCAAGGTTTGCCATCGTAACTTACCCGATCGATGGAGGGTTACAGCCGATTAGGTGCCTTTGTCCGACGCTGTGACGAGACCCGCTATAGCAGGGGGTCCACCTGACCCCCATCCGCCCCCACCCCGAGCCGGGGCCCTGTTTCGCGACGAGACCTGGGTCTGCGCTGCCGGGGTCTGTGTGACCCCCCCCCCCCCCCCCCCCTCCCTTTTTTTTTTTTTTTTGGTCCAGGGCGCACAAGGGTTAAGGGATCGAGCGCCTGAAACACGGACAGTTTGTTGATATTGTAAAAAAAAATTCAGCCACAGGGGGGCGTTTTAAAAACGCACTCCCCTGTTGCGCATGTCCCTAATGGTATGCCCCCCCGTGCATCATCATTTCCCTCCGTGGATTCCACGCCCATTTAAATTTTTCTCCTAGTTTCGTGCAGGCCAATATTTTGTACAGTTCAATATCGACACCGCGCTCGGTCTTCCGACCGCCGTATGATTCTCCTGACCGACCTATGATTATATCGGGTGCGCTTGATTGCAATAAAAATAAACTGTTGTGGCATACTTGTAACTACCTTGCTTGAATAAAAGTGTTCACATTTCATGTTCGTGTGCGGTGTTGTGCATCACATTGGACACTTGGAAACACTCACCTTTTAGATGAATTTCAGCTATATAATCTGTGGCTGCATGTGTAAGGAAACACATTGACGCTCATTTGTCATGTATACACAAGGTGTTTATTTGAAATAAGTTGCACTTCACAATTAGCACACCTACGATAAGCCGCATCACATTTGAGTAATTCATCCACTCTTATTACTTGAAATTTGGTGCACATTCAATATGTACATGTAGTCGTTAGTTACAGTTGTACAGAGCTATCCAGAATGGGCCTTCTTCTGAAGTAGCTCCACACGATGTCACATAGACCAGGATCACTGGGGTGATGAGACCTGTTGGATGCATACTGGCTGGTCGATGTGATCAACAGAGGCTTCGCTTTGACTGAGTATGCTAAATACAACATATTAGCGACGTGGATTCTTTGCACCGTGGCCTAGTCGTGTAACCCGACGTCTTATAGCACGACGCCTCAAGGTGACCCGTTGTCGCCACTTTAAGCTCATTCGGACATTCTCGACCTATATTGGGAATAATGGTAACCCGTAGCTTGTTGGTTAGCGAACTAGCCTGCATGTATTGGTGATGTACCTTGACTTGTGAACTTTACCTAAATAAAGAAATGTAATACTTTGCCAGCACTGTGTCGTTCAATATCATACAGACAAAAGTGTAACATTTCACTTCTATCTTCACGTGTCTTCACAAACACTAATACAATGGGTGCGGGAGAATCAAGAGTCCGTGTCACAGCTGTGTTCTTACTCGTAGGGCTCACGATCGTTAATGCTACCCTTAGCTTTAGGGGTCCAGTAACGTATCTGATGGATTCCGGATCCTACAGGTGCTCCGTCTTCATGGCGGTTGCGTTTGACTGGATCTTGGTTCACTTCGGACTGTTGTTCCACGTTTTTCCCGTAGTTATAATAAGCTGCCAGCAAAGTGTAACCCTCCCCGAATCCGACAGGGTCCTTTCCAGATGAGCTGGTGTTTCTAACAGGCAGAGGCCGGGGTGTCGCTTCGGCGAAGAGTGTGGGACTGTCATTATTCGGCTTCAAGTTTCTGTGAACGACAGGTGGATTGTCTGACGCCGACCTCGGGAACACTGTCTTTATTGCACGTCCTGGGATTTAGATCCCTGTCAACAGGTGGTGCTCTGAAATCCGTAGGTTGTACAGCCCCGCTTCTGTGAACAACAGGCGGATTGTCCGACGCCAGCCTCGGGAACACTGTGTCTGTATTACGCATTCTAGGTTTTAGATTCCTGTGAACGACAGGTGGCCCTCTGAGGTCTGTACGCCGGTCTATTACCTCGCAATGCGGATCTGATCTCAGTTTTAAGCCTTCGAGCTTATCACAGAACTTGATCTGATCGGCGCTTTGAGTCTGGTGACATTGCAGTTCTCTGATCATGTCGTAGTCTTCTTTGCCATCTGAAAGCTTGCTCACATCCTTCATACAATAACGTACGAGCGATTGCATGTCTGGGAACGTAAGCTGGTGAGGCGACTGCGCGGTAGACAATAGGATGTATCGTGTGTACGTGTCGTCTGCACCGATTGCGTATTTCAATGTGGTTCCCTTGCCTCTGATCAACAACAAGAAGTCGAATGCAAATCCTTGTGAACCAACTGTACTTGACACGTAAGGAAGTTATCGCTTCGTTGCGATCTTGATCGACTAACCACCAGGCAGAGCATCTCCACTCGATCTCTTAGTTCAACCGAGGTTTTTTCAACCGCAAGTATGCCCTGCTGCGCAGATCTCCAGCTTCTTAAGAAAAGCAAGTGCCTCACGCCAAAAAACTAGCTCATGTACACGAGTGTCACTTTGGGAAATGTAAAGTGTTGTTCACTTGGATGTCTTTTGTGTACAGCGGTACGGTTTGCTTTTACATTATGATCAAAGTATTGTTTTCTTTTGTGTACAGCTGTATGCTTTGCTTTTTTTTAAAAAAAAATACGCTCTTCTCAACTGCACACAATTGTATCTGTATGTTGTTAGACGCTGCAATAAACAGATGCCTTTGCAGACACAGAGACTGTGTGGTTAATGATTGTGCCCATCACATACCCTTTGCGTTTAGTTTATGCTCTTCTTAACTGTGTACAATTTTATCTGTATGTTCTTAAACACTGCAATAAACCGATGCCTTTGCAGACACAGAGACTGTGTGGTTAATGATTGTGCCCATCACATTTGAATATGTATGTTGTTACACAGTACAATAAATGAATGTTATACAGAATGTAACTGACATTCACCATTTTAGAATAGTTTTTATTATACACAAATATAACACTTGTAGTAGAAATACTTGTGGTTCTTTATTATACAAAAATATGTTGGATGCAGTAGCCAAACTCATAATGGCAATACTTGTAATGGCAATACATCTACTATACTTGTAGTAGGTTTTTTATGTATCATACACACAGATAAGCTGTTAGTTTGTCAATCCATTCACAGAAACTTCTCACGGTATGTTTGGTGTTACATTCTGAACAAGCTTTGTTCACACACGCGCAGGTCGCGTGACCGCATAGCATCATGTACACTCTGCGCTGGTTACAGTCAACGCAGGTAACATCTGAAACGCAGCTGGTGTGCACCGGTCGATAAAATGCGCATTCTACCTTACACATAAAACACATTCGTTTCCCAGTTACCCTCACGTTCTCCTTGATGCATGCCTCAAAGGAAACATGTCCGCAGCTTAACATGTACATCTGTCTAAGTTCACAACAACACACACAAGTCAGCACATGTCCCATGTGACCCCACAGTGGCTAGCGCGGAGGAAGTTGAAGTTGAAGGCTCTGGCTGAGGCTCCGGTTGAGGTTTATTGAAAGACGCAGTTATTGCTGTGGCTAAAGACTCTTCTTCAGAGTCTGCAACAGGCTCGGGCATCGCTTCAATTTCTTCTTCCGCTTGGTTTTGCTCTTGCCTACAGCTTGCCCTCTCTGTTAAGGTCAAACTATCAGTATACTTTGCTCGAAGAGACCTCCACTGAGTTGGTGCATCGAGCTCAAAATTTAAAATGTGTACACCAAATGTACTTTCTCGGTCGGGACTCTCGGTCGGGAAAACTCTCTCAGTCGGGAAAACTCCCTCAGTCGGGAAAGTTTTGGTGTAAGGAAAGGTTTGCCGTTTTGATGGATTCTGTGTAATGTACGTGAAATGGCATGGATTTTGTGTGATGCAAAAGAAATAAATGTCATGGGAAAGCAATACTTTGGATTTCGTTTTTTATTATTCTCAACACAATCAGCTACATTTTACATCTTTTACAATGTTAAAAACGATACACATACACAAGTTGACCATGATTTCCTACAAATGCTTGTGTGGCGTTTGTAGGCCTGTGTGGCGTTTCATCATTGTGCAAGATGAACCACGGCGCAACATTTCATATACCCATAATAAAATGAAACAATGAAAATGACAGCTGGTCTGAAAATACCAGCCTGAGTTTGTGAAACACACTGCCTGTTTGAAAACTTTCTCATTTGGACTCTCGGTCGGGACTCTCAGTCGGGAAAACTTTCTCGGTTGGGACTCTCGGTCGGGAAAACTTTCTCGGTCGGGACTCTCGGTCGGGACAACTCTCTCGGTCGGGACTCTCGGTCAGGAAAACTTTCTCGGTCGGGACCCTGGGTTGGGAAAACTCTCTCGGCCGGGACTCTCGGTCGGGAAAACTCTCTCGGTCGGGAAAACTCTCTCGGTCGGGAAAACTCTCTCGGTCGGGACTCTCAGTCGGGAAAACTTTCTCGGTCGGGACTCTCGGTCGGGAAAGTTTTGGTGTAAAGAAAGGTTTGCCGTTTTGATGGATTCTGTGTAATGTACGTGAAATGGCATGGATTTTGTGTGATGCAAAAGAAATAAATGTCATGGCAAAGTTATACTTTGGATTTTGTTTTTTTATTATTCTCAACACATTCATCTACATTTTATATCTTTTACAATGTTAAAAACGATACACATACAAAAGGTGACCATGATTTCCTACAAATGCCTGTGTGGCGTTCAGGACTCATATCTGGCTTAGCAATCATCAATGTGTAAGATGAACCACGGAACAACATTTCACATACCCATGATAAAATGAAACAATGAAAATGACAGCTGGTCTGAAAATACCAGCCTGAGTCTATGAAACACACTGCCTGTTTGAAAACTTTCTCATTTGGGACTCTCGGTCGGGAAAACTCTCTCGGTCGGGACTCTCGGTCGGGAAAATTTTCTCGGTTGGGAAAACTCTCTCGGTCGGGACTCTCGGTCGGGACTCTCGGTCGGGAAAACTTTCCCGGTCGGGACTCTCGGTCGGGAAAGTTTTGGTGTAAAGAAAGGTTTGCCGTTTTGATGGATTCTGTGTAATGTACGTGAAATTGCATGGATTTTGTGTG